>NC_036870.1:25151022-25235842 GCF_002910315.2 Salvelinus sp. IW2-2015
AGTGTTGGCTTTGGGGGTGACCAGTGCAATATACCTGCTGGAGCACGTGCTAGGTTTGGGTGCTGCTATGGTGACTAGTGAGCTGAGATACTGTCTCTTATACACATCTAGATGTGTATAAGAGACAGTCTACATGCTTTGTAAGTAGGAAAACCTGCAAAATCGGCAGTGTATCAAATACTTGTTCTCCCCACTGTATGCACGCACCACTTTTCCGCTTAAAAAAATAATAATTTTGTAAC
This sequence comes from Salvelinus sp. IW2-2015, assembly GCF_002910315.2. Taxonomy (NCBI): domain Eukaryota; kingdom Metazoa; phylum Chordata; class Actinopteri; order Salmoniformes; family Salmonidae; genus Salvelinus; species Salvelinus sp. IW2-2015. The sequence goes on from NC_036870.1 coordinate 25,151,265, forward strand.
AAGTTATTTTTTTCACTTCACCAATTTGGACTATTTTGTGTATGTCCATTACATGAAATCCAAATAAAAATATATTTAAATTACAGGTTGTAATGCAACGAAATAGGACAAATGCCAAGGGAGTGAATACTTTTGTAAGGCACGATAAGTATTCAGACCTTTTGCTATGAGACTCAAAATTGAGCTCCGGTGCATCCTGTGTCCATTGACCATCCTTGAGATGTTTCTACAACTTGATTGGAGTTCACCTGTGGTAAATTCAATTGATTGCATGATTTGGAAAGGCACAAACCTGTCTATATAAAGGTACCACAGTTGACCGTGCATGAGAGAGCAAAAAAACAAGTCATGAGGTCGAAGGAATTGTCGTTAGAGCTCTGAGACAGGATTGTGTCGAGGCACAGATCTGGGGAAGGGTACACAAACATTTCTGCAACATTGAACGTCCCCAATAACACAGTGGCCTCCATCTTTCTTAAATGGAAGAAATTTGGAACCACCAAGACTCAAACTGAGCAATTGGGGGAGAAGGGTCTTGGTCAGGGAGGTGACCAAGAACCTGATGGTCACTCTGACAGAGCACTAGAGCTCCTCTGTGGAGATAGGGGAACCTTCCAGAAGGACACCCATCTCTGCAGCACTCCACCAATCAGGCCTTTATGGTAGTGTGGCCAGACGGAAGCCACTCTTCAAACTCACAGCCCGCTTGCAGTTTGCCCGAAAGGCACCTAAAGAAACAAGATTCTCTGGTCAGATGAAACCAAGATTGAACTCTTTGGCCTGAATGCCAAGCATCATGTCTGGAGGAAACCTGGCACCATCCCTATGGTGAAGCATGGTGGTGGCAGCATCATGCTGTGGGGATGTTTTTCAGTGGCAGGGACTGGGAGACTAGTTAGGATCGAGGCAAAGATGAACGGAGCAGCGGGATCCTTGATGAAAATCTGCTCCAGAGCGCTCAGGACCTCAGACTGGGGCGGCGGTTCACCTTCCAACAGGACAGTGACCCTAAGCACACAGCCAAGACAACGCAGGTGTGGCTTTGGGACAAGTCTCTGAATGTCTTTGAGTGGCTCAGTCAGAGCCCATACTTGAACCCGATCGAACATCTCTGGAAAGACCTGAAAATAGCTGTGCAGCAACGCTCCCCATCCAACCTGGCAGAGCTTGAGAGGATCTGCAGAGAAACTCCCCAAATAGTTGTGCCAAGCTTGTAGCGTCATACCCAAGAAGACTTGAGGCTGTAATCACTGCCAAACGTGCTTCAACAAAGTACGGAGTAAAAGGTCTGAATACTTATGTAAATGTGATATTTCAAAAAATAGAAAATTCATAAATTAGCAAAAATTTGTAAAAAACTATTTTTGCTTTGTCGTTGTGGATTATTGTGTGTAGATTGATTAAATAATTTTTTCCCCCTCGTCAATTTTAGATTAAGACTGTAACCTAAGCCAGATGATAACAAGTTCTCATTTACAACTGCGACCTGGCTAAGATAAAGCAAAGAAGTGCGACAAAAACAACAGAGTTACACAAACAAACATACAGTCAATAACACAATAGAACAATCTATGTTCAGTGTGTGCAAATGTAGAAAATTAGGGAGGTCAAGCAATAAATAGGCCATTGAGGTGAAATAATTACAATTTAGCATTAACACTGGAGTGATAGATGTGCAGATGATGATGTGCAAGTAGAGATACTGGGGTGCAAGAGGGTAAATAATAATATGGGGATGAGGTAGTTGGATGTGCTATTTACAGATTGGCTGTGTACAGGTACAGTATTCGGTAAGCTGCTCTGACAGCTGATGCTTAAAGTTAGAGAGGGAGATATAAGACTCCAACTTCAGAGATTTTTGCAATTCGTTCCAGTCATTGGCAGCAAAGAACTGGACGGAAAGGCGGCCAAAGGAAGTGTTGGCTTTGGGGGTGACCAGTGCAATATACAGTTGAAGTCGGAAGTTTACATACACTTAGGTTGGAGTCATTAAAACTTGTTTTTCAACCACTCCACACATTTCTTGTTAACAAACTACAGTTTTGGCAAGTCGGTTAGGACATCTACTTTGTGCATGACACAAGTAATTTTTTAACAATTGTTTACAGACAGATTATTTCACTTATCATTCACTGTATCACAATTCCAGTGGGTCTGAAGTGTACATACACTAAGTTGACTGTGCCTTTAAACAGCTTGGAAAATTCCAGAAAACTATGTCATGGCTTTAGAAGCTTCTGATAAGATAATTGACATAATTTGAGTCATTGACATCATTGGAGGTTTACCTGTGGATGTATTTCAAGGCCTACCTTCAAACTCAGTGCCTCTTTGCTTGACATCATGGGAAAATTAAAAGAAATCAGCCAAGACCTCACCAAAAAATGTGTAGACCTCCACAAGTCTGGTTCATCCTTGGGAGCAATTTCCAAATGCCTGAAGGTACCACATTCATCTGTACAAACAATAGTACGCAAGTATAAACACCATGGGACCACGCAGCTGTCATACCGCTCAGGAAGGAGACGTGTTCTGTCACCTAGAGATGAATGTACTTTGGTGCGAAAAGTGCAAATCAATCCCAGAACAACAGCAAAGGACCTTGTGAAGATGCTGGAGGAAACCGGTACAAAAGTATCTATATCCACAGTAAAACGAGTCCTATATCGACATAACCTGAAAGGCCACTCAGCAAGGAAGAAGCAACTGCTCCAAAACCGCCATAAAAAAGTCAGACTACGGTTTGCAACTGCACATGGGGACAAAGATCGTACTTTTTGGAGAAATGTCCTCTAGTCTGATGAAACAAAAATAGAACTGTTTGGCCATAATAACCATTGTTATGTTTGGAGGAAAAGGGTGAGGCTTGCAAGCCAAAGAACACCATCTCAACCGTGAAGCACGAGGGTGGCAGCATCATGTTGTGGGGGTGCTTTGCTGCAGGAGGGACTGGACAATTTCGGCATAATATGAGTCTGAAAGGAGAGTTTACAGTCTAACCAGACTCCTACAGTTGAAGTCAGAAGTTTACATACACCTTAGCCAAATACATTTAAACTCAGTTTTTCACAATTCCTGACATTTAATCCTAGTAAAATTCCCTGTCTTAGGTCAGTTAGGATCACCACTTTATTTTAAGAATGTGAAATGTCAGAATAATAGAAGAGAGAATGATTTATTTCAGATTTTATTTATTTAATCACATTTCCAGTGGGTCAGAAGTTTACATAGCTGAGAGACAAATAGCCATGGCTGGGTATGGGTGGTCAGTATCCAACAATGTTCATATGGCAAATGGGTGGAGTTACAATGGCTTATTGGGGTACACATGTTTGGGGACCCTCTGGGTCATACAGAAATGGCCAGGAACACTATTGTAATACCTTAGCTACATCTGGTCAAGAATCTTAGTTTGTTATTCAGACATAGGCCTACAAGATCTGCATTTGAATTGAATCAATAAATGGATGGACTATGGAACCGTAGTATAAAGCAGGCGTGGCAGGAATCAAGATGACGTCGGCACAAAATCTGCAGTTGATAAACAAACTAAAAACTGCCGTCCTCCTCCGCCGCCATCTTCCACCACGAGAAAGAGCAGAGAAGCGCAAAGGAGGACGTTGTATTTTGTCTGAAAACGTTAGCTAGCTCACTAGCTATATCGTTAATCTCTTTGCAAAATGAGTGACATTGAGGATGGAAACTTCGATGGACGAGTAAGTATTAGCGTTGCAACGGAAACCAAAACAATGTTCTATCTTTCCTCCCTTGCTGACATACAGTACTCTAGCTAGCTAACTAACTGGGTAAGTTAATAACTAGCTACCTTTGTTAGCAACGTTGTTGCAAGCTAGCTTAGCATGCTAACTAGTAGTTTGAGCAGCTAACGTTAATTAACGCAACCAAATTCGTAATTTTAAAAAGGTAGCAAGATAGAAACACAATGTTGTAAGCTTACTAGGATACACTGGTTAGTTACTGTTAGTTAGTATAGTAGTACCTACGCAACGTTACCTTTCGCTAGTTGCCAGCCGAACAATACAATAACAGTTACGTCGCAAGCTAGTTAGGTGACGTTCACTTGTCTAGCTAGCTAACTGCCTAATGTTATCGCTATCTTTGGTTATCGTACATGACGCTACCCGTAGCATAAACATAACGTTATGCACATGACACAGAAACGAGCGAGTTCGCTATTCGATAGCTCTCAGGTAAGGTTGGTGCCTTTGTCGTACCAGTTGCAGTCAGGCAATCTGAGTTTCAAGCCACTCTTCCTTTCCTGTTTACAACAATCTTTCATTATAATCCTGTAGCTAAATAAATTAGCGGTCAAAGTAACATCTCACATCGTAGCTAATGATGAGAGTGAAACCGTTTTCTAAAGTCCTCTCACAATGTTCACTTACTCAGTGTTATGCTGCAACAGTGTATTACAATGTTGCTCTATTGAAAAGTTGTACTCATCACTAAACCCTTCTGAGATGAAGGGTAATAACTAAACAACTTTTGCAAGTATAGTTTGTCCTGCTATACTAGAGATACTGTAGACATTCATTATTTCACGAAATATTTTAAATTTTTCTATAAATTCATGATCTGTAATTCTATTGAATGTTCTTTTTTCATTAAGGTTATTGATCGTGAAGGATTTGAAGAGTTTTATCCAAGAATGTGGAAGAAAATATCCAAGAATAAACGAAGGCTTTTTTGAAAAACAGTTACAGAGCAGAACATAGAAGTGGGAAGGGGAAAATGAATGAAACTGGAAGATTGATGGTCAGATATAGAAGCGCTTGCAGTGTGTATGGCTAAAGGTGAAAATGGTTTCTATTTGGGGAAGAGAGAACCCGGAATCAGAAAATGAAAATGGAAAAAAGAAGAACGGCGAAGAACAGTAGAATTCCTGAGAGAAGGAAGTAGAGTATATAAAGAATCTGGAAGAAAGAATGAATGTATCCCTAGGTTAAGTAAATGTACAGTATATGTTCCAAGTGTCTACACTACTATGCTCCATTTCTATAGTTTAAAAATGCATGATGACTTTAGTTTGACCCAGGTAGAAGAAATGAGACATGGGATATGTTAACATTATGACAGGGTTCTAGCATATTATTAATCCAAGTGAAGGAGTTTTTTTTTTTTTTTTTTCGTTAAAAAAAATCTTCTCTATCATATGTAAAAGACGTGGTGGAGCGCTAACACTTTCCTCCACAGTGTATGAGGTCTAGTGGTTTATGTCTGGCTTTGAAAAGTTGCTTGTGTGTGTTCCTTCTGAGTAATGTGTGTTTTAAGTATAAGAGGGGGCCTCTTTAACACGTGGCTACTGTAACATTAGGGCTCTCGCTCCCCATCCAAATCGGACCGTGGCAGTCCTGTCCGGGTCAAGTCAGAGAGCAGATCCGGCTCCGCAAGCCCATCCAGGGCCGCCAAACACTCAGAGTCTCGGTCCCGCTCTAAGTCCAGGTGAGTCTGTCCTCCTGTTATTTCTCTTAGCAGAAATAACTAATTGATTTCCATTCTATTTGTGACGAGTGGTGAGTTAAGTTGACAATTCTCTTGCTCTCCTCATTCCCTCATTCCTTCCTATGGCCCTCTCTCTCCTCCAACCTCTCTCCAGGTCTCACTCTCGGAGGCACTCCAACCGCAGGTACAGCCGCTCTCGCTCCCCCTCCAACCGGAAGAAGTCCCGTTCCTACAGCCCGGAATACCGGAAGAAGAAGAGCCAGAGCGAGTCACCTAACCGCCGCCATACCAGCAGCAGAGTGAGTGTCACATTGCTGACAGGTCAAAGGTCAGGGTCTGACTGCTGATGGAGTAGAGCAGTACTTCCCAACCCTCTCCTTGGTAACCACCAGATGTTTCACATATTTATTGTAATCCTAAATTGTCACATCTGGTTCAACTAGTCATGGGCTTGATTATTAGTTAACTAGTTAAAGCAAGTGTTCCAGTTTTTACTATGTGAAACATGATGGTTACCAAGAAGAGGGTTGGGAAACCCTATGGTGGAGGAACAGCTCACTATGGTATAGAAAATACCAAATTGTCACATTTGTTAAGGGCTTACAGCTGCTGTATGTAATTGTGGAACTTTATTAGATGTGTGTACATAGTGATTTGTAGGTAGTGTTAATTTACAGCTCAGTGTGGTATAGAAAATACCAAAGCTGTATTGTCTGTTACAGGAAACAGAATGCTGTGACTTATTTAATAACCCTTTTATTAACCCTCCCTCTCTATGTCAATAGAGCCATGACTTCAGAAAAGAGACATTCGGTCAGGGAGCAGGAGGTGATGAGGATGCCAGGGTATGTAGACATTCTTACCTTCTATCTTCTACATTAGAAGAGCACTGGAGTATTTTAATGTGAASGGGGGCCTCCACATGCAAATCCTGGGGTCTAGCAGTAACGCTCCTGAATACCGTCACATGTATGACTCTCAGGTCGGGGGTTGTGTGTAAGTGAGCGAGCGGGACTGAGGCGATGAGTGATTTACAGGTAACTCACATGCTACTCCCAGTGGCTGGTAATCTACTTGTTCCTATCAGCTACTGTGAAATCTGACCCCTTTGACCTCCAGGCGAACCCTGACCCCAACCAGTGCCTGGGGGTGTTCGGGCTGAGCCTGTACACCACGGAGAAGGACCTGAGGGAAGTGTTTGGCCGGTATGGCCCGCTGGCCGGGGTTAACGTGGTGTATGACCAGCGCACCGGGCGCTCCCGCGGCTTTGCATTTGTCTACTTCAAGAGGATTGACGACTCCAAGGAGGTATGGAACAAACGTAGCAGTCTGGGCCTCTTTCGCAATTTGTCTTTCCTTGATTATTGCATCCTCTCCTTGCTCCTCAACCTATTTTAAAAATGTTTTTAATTAACCTTTATTTAACTAGGCACGTCAGTTAAGAACAAGTTATTATTCACAATGATGGCCTAGGAACAGTGGGTTAACTGCTTTGTTCACGGGCAGTATGACAGATTTTTACCATGTCAGCTCGGGGATTCGATCTAGCAACTTTTCGGTTACTGGCCCAACACTCTAACCACTAGGCTACCTGCCTTCCCTATTGGAGTAAAAGTTCTAAATCCCTGCCCTCAAACCTTCTTGTCCAATGGGTTTTAATAAGGATGAGAGGAAAGGGGAATCTAGGAAAGATTCATTAAGAGAGTGTTTGGGGAAAAAGTTGATGTATTATTCAGAACCAATTTTATCGTCATAAGAAGTGCTGTTGATCATTGGGTAATACCTAAGAATCGATGGTAACTTGTGGTGTCAAACGCCCTATTCCTCAACCTTGAATATCTAAAAGGTTCAAGATCCTGTTCATTTGCTAATTCATCTTGAACAATTGATATTGTCCACTGCCTAGTCTATGCTTTAGCTTTCATATTGTATCTGTTGTGTTAGGTGTGACTACTCATAAGCACCACCAGGTGTCAGGCTTGCCACTCAAAGTTCGCTGTGGTACCAGTCACACGGAACTCTTCACTGTAATGAAGGTTCTAAACCCAGAAGCCCAACATCGCAAGACTTTGAGGATTGCTTGCGAAGCAGACTCGGCAGACAGGGTTTGAGAAGTCATTCTTCCTTAATTTTCTTGAAATCTAAAGGCACAGCTTGGATATGCGCCAATGTCTTAAGTAACTGAACATGTTACTCCAACCTCGTGACAGTGACAACTTTATATCGAAGGAATGCCTTTGATTTGAAGGCCTGCACATGCGCAGTTCGGTGTGATACATTAGACCCGATGATGTGTTTCTGCATATGAGCTTAGCTAGCCAACGTCACCATGACATCGTCTGCAAGCGTGATCTGGGATTTCTATCAGAGAAGCAGTTTCAACGGCTGTGTTGGGACAGTGCAAGCCGTGCTCAGTATGCGCACGCATTAAACCGTGTCTTTACCCTTCACCCCAAAACTATCCCTGGGCAAGTAGAACCCAGAGTTGAGATGGCGAGAAGCTCATTTTCAGAGTAACTGATTTTAAACTCCTATCATTTGGTTACTCGTCTCTTTTTTTCCCCCTAGGCGATGGAGCGTGCCAACGGTATGGAGCTGGACGGGAGACGTATCAGAGTGGACTTTTCCATCACCAAGAGGGCCCACACCCCTACGCCTGGCATCTACATGGGCCGACCCACACAGTAAGTATAGGATGGTTAATCTCTGCTCATTGTATGATTTTACAGATGTCTTGCTGCCAGTCTCCTGTGGGTATTGTGTGTCTGTTTTTTCTTACTTGGATGTCGTTGAGTGAAGTAATGATACTGGGAGATAGTATTACTTAGCTTATTGGTAGTTATGGGCTGTGTCTGAAATGGCACCCTGTCCCCTATATAGGGAACCTGGTGCCATATCGGATACAGCCAGGCATTGTTTTAGGGAATCTTGTAACTCTCAGTAAACATGAACTTGTCCCTTTCCTCAGTAATGATGGTGGTGGTGGAGGTGGAGGTGGAGGAGAGCGAAACAGTGGCAGCAGTGGTGGAGGGAGGAGGGGTCGGGACTCGTACGACCGATACGACGATCGACGGGGCGGCGGCTACGACCGTGGATATGACCGTGGATACGATCGGGGAGACCGAGGTGGAGACCGGGGATATGACAGATATGACGAGTACGACAAGTACAGGTGAGTTATACTCAGGATGTTGACTTTATTCAATAGATTCACATTGGAGATAACCTCAAGTAGCTACGAATATATTTGGAATAAATAAATAAAAATCTAGGGCTAACTCAACATTGCTGGTGTTCATGTTAAATTTGAGGGGATGAATGGGGTTACTTGTCCAATGCTGGCTGATATTGTGAGTTATTCCTTCTTACGCTAGTGTACATCTCTTTGTTCTCTCTCTCTCTCTTACAGTCGCAGGCGCTCTCCCTCTCCCTACTACAGTCGATACAGGTCACGTTCCAGGTCTCGCTCATACAGCCCACGTAAGTACACACACGTGCGCTGTTCACACACAAACACCTCAACAGCTTTTGTAAAAAATTTAAACCATTCTCTGGTGTTTGATGTCTGAGAGAGCCTTAGACACTAACATGCATAATTGTCTCTTTGCAGGACGATACTAACAAACTTCCATCAAGATTAAGTTTTCCTTTTCTTCGTGACCCACATTGGAACGGAGCCGTTTGGGAGCGTTGTCAAGCTAACTAAAGTGTTTATCAACAGACAAAATCTCCTCTGACTTCGCACGAAAGTCAGAGTTCGGACGGAGAGTCAGTCGTTTGTTTACGTGCTGTAGATGTCTTAATTTTTTTGACTTTTCGATGCATCCATGTAGTGTTTGCTAAAGACCTAGAGGGTGGTAATGAAACTCATTGAGCCTGTTTTGAGTATCTTTAAAACGTACCCTTCTCCATCACTGATATGTAAGTGACTGTATAAGTGGAAGCATGGTATACATTTTATTGCTTTCACCAATCCAGCTTTGACAGATCAGTGATTACCTCAACGGAAAGGATGTATTTAATATTCAAAGTATTCAAACAGGCTCTTTGGTTTTAGTAGGAGGAGATGTGAAATGTATCAGTGGATTGAGAAGGGTCTTTGAGTTGGGTGTTTGTCGGGATACCTCCGGAGATTTTTATTTTGATGTATGATTTTTAATTTTTATGGAAATAAAAACCCAAATCTTGATGTGTGATGGTGATTGAGCTTGATTCTGATATGTAAGTGAAGCCGTAGGGGAACCACTAAAAAATGTCTCATAGATATGCATTAGTCACTACAGATGTTTATATTGATATTAAGAACATCTAGACCACAGTCCACATCCTAATCAACATGCATACAAATTCAAATATCTTCTGTGGAGAAATACCAAAACCCACAAGATGTATGTTTTCCTGTTGGAGCAACAGAAATGTGATAACATGTGAAAGAAATGCTCATAAGAATGGTACACACATTTGTGCTACTCATGATTGATAAATGTGGCCATTGCTTTACAGACATCTATCCTTTTACTGAAATATACCTACTTCTCAAGCTTATATCCTCTTTCCTGTTTTTCATTGTATTCAGCTCATCTCTGATCAAACAAGTGAATAATCACGCTTCCTATTTGCCCCTCTGTTTTACTATGTAATGATACACTCGTCCAACTCCTTTTTATAGGGTGTGTTCAGCACTGTGAAGCATTCACAACACTGCAGATAGCAATACACTATCTCTAGAGAACACAGCATTGTTTGTGCCCCATTATGGTGCCATTGAGGCCATCTCCATTTTGAAGTAGTCAAGTTTCTTCTATTCTGAGTTGGTAAACAAAGGGAGCATACTGCCACCTGGAGTGTTTGAATAGGTAAAGGTTGGCAATTTACTGCTACCTGCAGTTATGGAATGTTGCCTCATGAGTATAATTCATTGGCTGATACCTACTGATGACCTGGATGAAATTATGTGATCCTTCCTTAACCCATAGCAAGACTCCCCAGTTGATTACTTCAAATTTGTGAAAGTTCTCAATGGTGCTGCCCATTTTAAAACTGTTCTTTGGGCACTAGTCTGCTCTATATCTATGCAATACACTCCACAGAAATAACCTGTTGTCCACATAAAATGGAAATTACTGCTCTATTTTCAGTTTTCTGTCTTCAATCCTCAAGAGGGCACAACTACAGGAAGTTAAAATTGAAATGTGTGGTGTGAAACAGATCATTTCTCTGTCATGTAGAATAGACCACAGGGATTGTGTTTCAGCTCAGCGCTATGAATTGCATTTCTATCTGCCACGCTGAATAATCCAATCAGACAGAGAGTGACACACCTTGTCTGAGAAAATGCTCAACAGAATGGGTGTGATCCACAAAGTCAATTGTGTGATCAGTTGGGGGGACCATCAATCTAATTAACACACGTATAGGTATGGAGAGGAGGAAGGGTAAAGAAGGAGTGCAAATGAAGAGCATTGTGATTCAGGCAGGTTAGTTGACTGATCAGAAGCAGTGATAGAGGCGTGGGGTGGAAACCACGTTTATCTGGAGTATCGGGAGACCTTGAAACTAATGATACCGGAGCCCACTGAAGTGGGTAATGGCTACCATCACACCACTGACGACACTGTGGTTACTATAGGGTCAGGAACATAAACATTAGAAAATAATGCTATAGTTTGTTTTAAGAGCAAATTATTTTTAATCAAAAATACAGTTACAAGGGAAAACATAAGTAGACCAGCCCTACTAGTTTATGTTGACCAATAGAGTTTCATCTTCCCCTTGCAAATGGTTGAATTACAGTAGAGTTGAACATGTTTGAAAGAGGGTGAACACATGTCATAAGACCACTTTCACCTTTCTTTGACCGCCTTTATCAGCACCACCATCTGCTGGTGAATAGTAATGCAAACATGGTTGAACATTCATTATAGGGGACAAATGCAGACAGAAGAGTAAGTTTTACCTGCAGGATGGTGAGGCTTTACACTGAATGAGACTGGGGAAACATCATAGTCAATTAAATCATATCCAAACACTGGTGAATCAAACATGCTGACCTTAAACCAATAAAACAAAGTTGTTTAAGGAAATGTAAAAGTTACTTTAACATGAGTGGAAACCAAATGAGGGGCCCTTGAGGTTGAACCCCAACAACTGCACGGCTATCTCTGCTATATGTCTGCAAGGAGAAAGTGGAGCAAGAATAACCTCTGCCAGAGACAGAAGATGACAGTCAATGAAGTAGACCAGACCCAGCTGCTATTGCATTGGTGTCTATGGGAGACACCCAGTTAAGTAGACTGGAACTGACATTTTTTTCCAATGGCAAACGGCCTGAGTGAACTATCTATATTTATCCACCATATTTGCCTCTGCCTCACAGTCAAGATGAGTTGATAGGCTATTCCCTGACCTCATGGTCAGAGGCATAATGTGTGTCTCAAAGAGCAGCCATAATCCCTATATAGTGCATTCCTAATGAGTAGTTCCGCCCGGTTCCAAAACATCCCAAGCTCCTACCGCTTCTGTGTTTTCAGATTTGAAAGGACCAGATAGGTGTAAGCAACATGGTGAGAGCAATCTAATGTATTCTCTGCCATATTGCTTAAACCTATCTGTCTCTTTCAGATCTGTAAACACCAAAGAAGTAGGTACTTTTACTCAGTTATTATTCAGTATGATTATGTAGTACCTAAATTAATCAGACAATATCCATTTTCCAATTACCAAAGGCCAATTCAAGATTTTCCTCTTGTAGGACAATAAACGTGATTCTGATTCTGGGTGCAAATTTCACACCATGTCAGTTTAAAACATGATGTACATTCTAGAATATAGAACAGACATGATCCACTATCATGCAATACATAAGTTATTACACTCTATTCATCACACTTCTATCTGCAAGATTCTGAACATTGCACTCCGCTAAATGTCCACTTATTGTTAATTTAAAAAAAAATTACCAGCTTGCAGGCCAGGATTGGTTTTATTGGTGAGATGTGTTTCAATATGTTTGCTTTTCAAACTTAGCATGCAGAAGCTTGGTCTGAACTTCAGAAAACTATCTCTCTGAAGTATTTTTTGCTATCTTCTTCTAAATGAAAGTGTGTGTTATATAGTACATTTTACAAGAGGCACTAGGTACAGTTGATTAATAGAACACCAATAAATAACCGTTTCAAAATACACCAAAATCAAACATTGATCACAAATGAATTATATGTCAATTCCAAAATTAATTGGAAATGAGTGAATAAATTAACATAGCCTATTGTAATATATAAGTAAGGTAAGGCTTGGAAGTGTTCAGATTAAGTGACTTGAAGTGTAGTTTGCATCAGAGCTTAGGTCAGTTCCATGTCACTTTAAGTCCACTCAGGAACTAATTTGATATCATTTAATTAATAAACAATATTTAGATTAATTTTCAACTCATGAGGTTACTTGAACAGAAATTAAATTAATATGCATAATATTCTCTGAGGGTTTCGTTCATAAATGTGTTTTCTGTATTGAATTGGAGTAAAAAAAATCTACCATGAAATGATGATATACTGCAACTTGATACTAGAGATAATTTCTATCAAGAAAATTAGCTGACATATAAATAAAATCTGTTGATTTATTGTTTCATGTAATATTGTACAGTGTCTGAAATAGTATTTTCTGGACAGGTTTCTAACAACAAGCTAACTGCTGTTATCAAACAAATATTTAATTATTATAACATTCCTAAAAGTCACATTTCCTAAGCTATTTGTAAGTTTATGACAATAAACATTGGTGAACATCTTCACCAGCTATACTATGCTTCACTAATTGAAAAGATCACACTTACATTCACATAAAATAGGCCTAGATCCAGAGACTGGCAAAACTGTCAAAAAGGGTCTTGAACAACAATTTGAACAATTATATTGTTTTTAGAATGATCATTGAAGTAGACCTAGGCAGAACACCGCCATTTTCTGTGCAGAAGATATTAGTGAAAGTCTATAGGGTGACCTCACAGGGGAAAAGACCAATCTATTTCGAAAAAAACTTTAAAATGTAAGGCACATTTAATGCAATTTAAGTGTAATCTATGAATGCTGGTCGCAGTAAGTTATTTATCCGTATCATATCGATTATATAAATCGTTGGAGAAAAGTTCTCACACACGTTTTTTCAATATTCACTACAACATGGCGTTCACGACAAGAATGCACCATACATTCTAGTTTAAGCAATCAGCCAATGGAATGCATTGAGACTAACAAGAGATGATTCGAGATATTCGACTGAAGTATAAATAAATAGATAAGGGGATTTCACTCAAAACGGTTCCCCTGTTTCACTAAACGACGGGAACGAGTGAGACATTGATCCTCCACATCACGACACAGAAATACATAGCCTATTGTTTAAACTTAAACATTGCGTCATTATGGAATGAAATTTAATCGTATTTGGTCTTAAAATCTCACCGATGTTCCCCGTGTGCTTTCCATTCTTAAAAATCTCAAATCATTCCATGCAAGACGCAGTCTTTGGTATATTCATCTTTCTTTATTTAAGCCTGTTTAGCCCTAAGGAATAAAGTTTTCCTCCAAAGAATGGGGGCGGGGACTTTTTCTGTACATTCTTCACGGATATATTCACCACTTTGCAGTTACTGAGCGCATTGTACAAGCCTGGAATGGTAGCGAAGAGAAGGACTGCGTACATTGGTTGGATGTAAACAAAGTGTAGAATCTCAGTCACACTGATAGTCCAATATTTTATCTATATGAACACATAGTATATTTCACATTTCCAGAAAAGTGTCGAATATAAACATTGTGTTATTTCACAACAGACGGAATTAGAGTTGGGCTCATTGAATAAATCGACTCAATTGTGCGGGTTTATTGAACGAATAGGCTAGACTATTGAACTAAACGAATTCATTACACGGTTGTTTATTGTTTGTTGGAAGGCAAGTAGACTTTTATGGTGAGGAAAAGATGACACATCCTTATGTTCACCATTTAATACATTACAGAGGAATTTGCGAAGCAGACGAACATGTAGGCCTAATATTGGTGTTTGAAACCATCTAATTTACCTCGTAATCACTTTTTTTGGATTTATAATATAATTTCCATCTCCCAACTTTCTCATTGACCAACACAAATAATGGGACTGTTCTTGTGGAGTAGCATAACATGTATCTAGTCGCATTTGAATTATTTCGTTAGATTAGGAACGTGCTATTACCTTTCTCCATAAACAGTGAAAAAAAAGTTATTTTCGCGCGCTGATTCATATAGAACAGCCGTACAGAAGAGCCAATGAATGAACACGCTGAGCTCGAGCCAGCAAGAGTAGTGGGGAGCGAGAATGAGTTCTTTGATTGGTCAGTCTTTCCAACCAATAGGAGCGCATTCTATGTTTGGCCAGCATAGAGTATGTCAATTTAAGGTGCTGCCAGTGCCAAAGCAGAGGGCCTACGGTCTTAGGCAATTCCCAGTTTACTTATTTTTGCCTAACATGAACATGTCCATGAAACTCAATTGTTCTTATGTTGTCTAGAAACGAGTAAGTAACTTTTCCTGCAGTTATACATGTGAAGAAGGTATTTTAGCAGTATGCCATGACGTGTTGGCAATGCCTACACACGATTTAAAAGTTGAATAAACTATATGCATGCACAAATGGTATAGATACTGGCTAAATGATGGGCTATCCTGCTCTGGTATGTGTGTGTAAAACACTATTCAACAGTGGCCATCCATGCGTTTCGAATTAAATTTAATGGATTACACTTTCATTCTATTATTATTCCATCCAAATTTCTTCATACCTTTTTTATTTTCACCATAAAAGGAAAGTCCATGCTTTTGATAAATGTTAACACTAATTGAATCTAGAACACAAATGGAGAATAAACTTGTTTCAGAACGTTTTTAGGAAGGAAGGAAGAGAAGTCTATCCATTGTAACGCCATTCAGAGCAACGAGGCGCATAGGCAGTGAGTCGCACATTGTAGGCTTGTGTGTAACATGGATCACTTCGATTCAATTAACCTAACTAAATAACGTTGTATTGCTACTTTTGTTGGCGCCTTTGAACTCTCCCGGGACCAATGAAGTAACAAATTAGCAATGGAAGTAAGGCTATCAGAATGGATAAGGGAATGAGATCATCCCTAGGCTATGCTAAATGTAGCATACTAATTTAGTAAAACTGCTTGGGAATGACTCCATGTTTGAATTTTACACAATACATATTGACAAGTTTAATTGTCTGAAGACATGTGCTAGGCCCAGCCAGCATGCATTTGAATGAAACTTGCTTGCTTGTTACATTTGTCGCCAGTTCGGTAGGGTCACTTATCTGTATGAAGAAACCCCTCCCTCTCTGTACGTAGCCTATATCAGAGAGGAAAGAGGCGAAGCGAGATGATTTACTCCTCCTAAAATCTGTCCACATGAGATAAGTCCCTTTTGTTTGGAGGTCTATGAGCGTGAGAGTGTCGAATTACGTAAAGCTTATTTGATCAAATTTAAGTTTCGTAATGTTTAGGCTGTTACAAATGTACTGTTTAAGAAAAACAACTTAGTTGTGCCTTTTGTTCACACCTGTATATGCCCTCTTATTGGCTAGAATGGTCCCACCTGATCTCGCCTGCTTTCAATCATTGACCACATGTATTTCCATTGTTAGAGCGGTCACTCTACTATCTTGTCAATATGTAATGGTCATCGTTGCCTACATACCCACGCCATAAATGTAATAACAGGTTCACCGTATGCAGTAATAGTAGAGACAGAAGAGGAAGCGAGACACCCACTCGCTGTTTTTTTTCTGGTTCAATGAAAGTCAATTAACTAAGTAGACCAGACCCAGCTGCTATTTCATTGGTGTCTATGGGAGACACACCCGGTCAAGTAGACTGGAACGGACGGTTTCTTTTCTATGGTAAAAAGCTTTAGTGAACTATCTTCATTTATTCACCATCTTGGTAGTAGCAAGCTGAATATATTTCTGGTTCTTCTATAGGTTTCTTCTCCAGAGAAGTGTTTTCGAAAACAAGCAATCTTGCCCCAGACACCTTATTCCCCTCTCTGCCATTTCGTGTGGACATGGACAGATCAGGCATGTCACTGTATTGTAGAGCAGTGAACCACTTCAATCTTCGTAGAGAAGATGGATGCCGTCATGTGGATGGTAGGAAACGTGTCATTCCCATGTTGACCGGGCCATGGGCCTAGTAGGGGTGGACGCATTCTAGACTTTCATTGATTCAATCCAATCTAATGTGTTTCACATGCATACATTGTAACAACATCGTACGATTTAAATTATGAATGGCACCTCCCCCAAGATACTTGTTCCATACAGTAAGCCTACACCCACCGCAGGTTCGCATGCGTGCGCGCAAGCCCCCGCAACACTGCTGTCCCCCTGCTATGGGCGTGCGTGAGTCCACTGCCGTTTTACTATTTCGACCAGCGACCAATGGGAAGCGAGGGTTTGCAGAGAAAGGCACACAAATGTGATTCTAGTAAAAGATACACTGGGTTCTCACGGAATCCCTTAACGCACGTAGCTCTCCAGGTTTTCCCCCAACACCAATCCACTCTTACCCTCTCCATGGTCCCCGTGACATTTTTCCAATACAACACTTAATTGAGCAACTGAGATTCTTCACGTGCGTGGTTGATTTGTAGTTTGAACACGTGGCTCATTCAAATTAGCCGGAATATCCGTCTTTTTTTCTTACCTCTTCTCTTTCTTGGTTTCTATTCAGAGGCGGGTGCGAACCTTAACGTGTGACATTCTCTAGGCCAAGGGGGTTTGATGAAGACAAAAAAGTAGTTATTTCCTTTTCACCCAGCCCGCCATCGTTTTTGAGAGAAGGAATAAATAATTATTTTTTTGTGCGCAATAGAGGGGCGAGGAAGCGCAAACACCGACGAGGTAGCCCGTCAAATATATCTGTGGCTCGAACGACCGGGGGAAGCACGCCGCCACCACCACTCCGTTTAGTAGTAAGGCGATTTTGGCGACTCCAAACACTGCACACCCGAGATATTAAATAACGGTTAACCTTCTGCGTAAAGGTTGTCCATTTCAGCGCAGAACATGAATAAGCTGTACATTGGAAACGTGAGTGAAGAGGCGAGTGCGGAGGACTTGGAAACTATATTTGAGCAGTGGAAGATTCCGCACAGTGGTCCGTTTCTCGTCAAAACTGGTTATGCGTTCGTGGATTGCCCCGATGAAAAGATTGCAATGAAGGCCATCGACATTCTTTCAGGTGAGACATTTTAAAAAAGGCGTTCGAGTGGTGCGTAAAGGGTGCTTTAATTGTGGAAATTGCTACGGGTTTACTTTAACCTCTTTAGATGGATGCATGGAGCCCAATTGGACCGGGGTGTATCCAGGCTGGTCTTGCCTCTCACTTGGTACCTGACACCGTATAAGGAAAGTCCATGTCTTTGATTAATTCAGAGTGTTACCACTAATTTAATCTACTACAAAAACCGTGAAGAAACTTGTTTCAGAACGAACGAAGGAAGAGAACGCCTATCCATTGTAGCGCCATTCAGAGTAATGGGGCGCACAGGCAGTGGCCGCTCAATGTAGGCTTGTGTGTAACATGGATCACTCAGATTAAATTAACTAAATATAACTGTTGTATTGCTACTTTTGTTTGCCGCCTTTGAACTTGCACGGTCTCCGATGACCAACCAAGTAACAAAGTTGCAATGGAAGTATGGCCTAACTTGTTAAATTGTAGCACACAACAGTACATTTGCTTATACTGACACACCAGGTGGCTTCATTGTGTATTGGTAAAATGTAGGCCAACGAAATGTAAGACCATTGCCAAATTACGTTATATGTAACATTTAGAAACTACAACTGTACGAAATGTGAGAGGAAAAAGTGGTATTCTGCAGGCCACAATCTAGAAATATATCTAACATTTTACGAAATGTTATCGTATTTAGCTCAGGTGTGGACTTGTCACAGTTACCATATTTAACCTTTTCAAATTGGCATTCACGTTGGCTGATATTAACTTCGTGAACATTTGTAATTTTTATGGTCATACAATTGTGCCACCGATTTCATTTTAAAGACATTTCGTGCAAGGACTTTTTGGACATAAACTAGGCTAGTTGAGGCCTACTTTTGGCTGCCTGTGAGAACAGTTGAAGAGCAATAAAATAATTGTGAACTAAAATTGCTTTTATTCTCCTCACTATAGGTAAAGTTGACCTACATGGAAAACTCCTAGAGGTGGAGCACTCTGTCCCTAAACGTCAAAGGTAAATTCTGATTATAATCTCCTAATGTCCAAATTGTTAATTTATTCTGCTGTTGTCCTCCAAATTGTACATATTTCCATGACCCTTTTATGGAAACATGTTAACGTTATTTGATTGAAGTCGTCTGAGTTGTGTTGTGATTGTGTAGTCAGTGGGTTTGGAGCGTCAGCAGGAAGTGAAGGGGCGGAATGTCTGTTATTTTGTGGAAAAAGCAGAAAATATTGGGCTGCGTGTGTAGGGGTTGAGTTTTAAGGGCATGAGGGATGTCACCTCGTCACGCCTATGGCAACCTAAAATGAGGCCACTTAAAAAATAATATTTTACACACCATACCCATCTGTGGAAGAGGTTAGGCTGTTTAGTGCACATCTCCAGTGTTGTAGGGCTATTTATGCAGCAATGGCCTACTGGGCCTCCTTAGGTGTGGATGTGTGTGTGCTGAAGGGTAGGCACTCTGAAGTCGTCCATTTGAGAAGGATCTGCCCGTCATTCTCTCTGCCTGCCCCACGCTTCCGCCCTCCTTCGCTCGTATATTGAGGTTGTGCACGAGATGGACTCCCAAACGCGATAGGAATGGGCGGTTTGGGTCCTAGTCACGGGGGAAAAAACTGTCTGATAAAAAAACATGTAGCTCCATGTACACAGTCAAACGGATTATACTGTGCTGATTTACGTGGAAGCGGGACAAGAAATGCAACAATTCGGCGTGGCGTGTAGGATTTCCGCCACTTTACACATTTTGGCCATTTATTAAACTTCTTGCATTTTAATTGCAATCATTTGAAATTAGTAATTAAATTAGTGTAATTTGGAGGAAGATTTGGCGCCAAATTGCACTTTAATGAGTTATAAATTAATATGCTTTTTAATTAGTTAGTGGGCTATATGCAGTGCATATTGGCTACTGCTAGGTTGGTATGGAATTAGAATAAAGCATGTGATAACCACGTTTCAAAATGAACAATGGAAGTGACGTTTGAGTGAATTGATTTTTATAATTGCCAATATGACCATTTAGGCCTGCTAAATCAAATAATCTGTTTTATTGACGTTCTGCACAAAATGGCTGAACATATTTGACATTCTATAATTTATTATAGTGGACATATTTATTAGCATGGTTTGAAATTACCATGCATTGAATTGTCGAGGTTAGGCCTATTGATGTTTGACAAGGGCCTTCACCTGAATGGATTGAATGCCTTTAGCATGCTCGTTATTGGCATGGAATCATCATGAAGGTATTTAAAAAATTTCAAATCACTCTGGTCAATTTGCTGACCTTTCTCCTTCCAAAGTGGTGCAACTTATTTTTTGCTAAATGATTAGTCTGTGTAGGTTTACACGCACTGGCAATTTTTAGTAGTATGTCTTACATTTCACTATAAGCCTCCATCTACAAAAACGGTGGGGGGGGGGGGGGGGGGGGGCATAAAGGTGATGTCCCCCTTTTGCCACAGGAAAGGTTATAGGCGCAACTGGGAACAGTATCCTGCCCATTACACACACGGGGGTGTCCACTGGGGCCCGTCTTTGCATTCCAGCCTGCTGATTATCAGCTGGAGGCTCAGCCATCACCACGACTTAACCTTTGAACTGGCGGGGGAAGTGTGAGCAGGGAGGCAGTCTCCCAGAGTCCTCCACAGGGTTCCAGGGTGGGAGGAGAGAGTGGGGGTGGGGTGCAGATGGTGGGAGAGGGCTAGGCTTTGGTGCAAGTGTGCCATTCGCGTTATAGTCCTACTTCTGCATTCATCTTTGGCCTACATATTGTAAAAACTGTAGCTTGGTCATGAGAAGTTGAAAAGGGAGTAATTATTGTCGGGCCTGCGACGTATAGGTATATTTTGGCTATTTATAATTGTCTCACTAATTGCTTATATTTACTGAATCTTAATGTTTAACTCTTAGCTGCACTAGTGAGTGTTTGTAGGACACCCATCGACTTCTGATTTTTAAAGCTATAGTTGTATTGAGTTAATTGGAAATTAACTCCCCCATCTGTATAAAATATGGTTTGAGAGGTGGTCCA
The DNA here is from genome assembly GCF_002910315.2 of Salvelinus sp. IW2-2015. Lineage (NCBI taxonomy): Eukaryota > Metazoa > Chordata > Actinopteri > Salmoniformes > Salmonidae > Salvelinus > Salvelinus sp. IW2-2015. The sequence goes on from NC_036870.1 coordinate 25,172,055, forward strand.
AGTGTGCCAATCGGTGTAATTTTGTATGTAAGCACTCTAAAGGGGTGTGTGTATAGCGGTCAGTTTGTGCCTGAACTCTGGTGTGTAGGGGATGGGGCGGCAGGCAGGTCGAGGGCCGAGGAGTAAGCTGCTTGATGCATCAGGGTTATTACATTTGAACTCAGTCTGGCTTTTGAAGATGGTTCAACTTGAACCTAGTTTACTATTAGTCTTGGGACCTTTTTTATATATATTTTTACACCAGACCAGAAAATCTGAAGTTTTTTTACGCATTCTAAAATTGCAATATTCTCCTCACCGAAGGGGGTAGGTCAAGAAATCCTAAACATTGTCATTTAAACTAAAAATACACCCATTGCTCTCTTCCTTTAACAGCCCCAAAAAAACTCGTAGTTGTTAAAGCAAAGCTTGCTTCCGTGGCCATTCTAACCCATAACTGTGGCTTTGTGAAGAGAAGTACCTCCCAGCTCTTATTAAAGAATTTGGGGTCAGGGGTCATTGTGGGGCCTAACCTGTAAAGAAGGGATTTTGGATGGAAGCACGGGGTTGCCTGAAATTCTCAATGTGGCCCCTTGTCCCACCTAGCTTGCGGTAATAGATGTCTCAACTCGCTCATTCTTATCACGGCGTGAGTAACACTGATAGTGTGGACTTATTTTGCTAGATAACCATTGGATAGCATGCTGTAGGGAGATTAAGCTGTTAGCTTTTTTACCTGTAAGTCTTCACAGATTTAAATGTCTTGAGTGAACCAATTTTGCGTATTTTTAGCTATCAAACTATACATTTGAGCAATTTTTGCTGCAAAATGGACTCTGCTATGTGAGGCTCTATATAAGAGTGCAGCGCAAAGTGAGGAGTTTTGAGTTCAGTCATTCAGAACCCCTGCATACTGAATAGTCAATGTGTGTGGATGGATGGGTGTTGAACACAGCCCTGGGAGTGTGTGTGCTGACATGGATGGGGTTTTAGTCTGGATGTCAGTGTTTCTGATGAGTATTGTATGATAAGATGGGTTCTGGGGGGGTGGGTAGTGACGTGAATGAGCATGGATGTGGTGGTCTCATGTTGCTCGACATGGGATTCCTCCTATGGGCTTTACACACACTCTATGGTGGTGCAGAGGCCCATAGATCTCAGCTGGGATGTGATCATTCGGAGGGGGACGGAGCCGTTGAATGTGTAGAATGTTAGTTGAATTTAAAAGTAAATAAGGAACCTTGGCCGCCTCTGTCACATGACAAGCCAACCTAGCCCTCATGGTCCCCCTCCCTTATCCCCTCCCCCTACATATTTCTGTCAGTGGACTTCGTGTCCATGGCAACGGGAGCCCCACCCCCACAGGGCAGAGAGAGCCCTTGTTACCCTTCCCTGTAACAGGGCTACTTCCCCTACAACCCACCCCCCTTTCCTAAATCTAAGGCGGGGACTGGGGAATGCACCCCACCCCCTCTCCTCCCTCTTCTCTTCCCCATACCCTGGCTGACTTCCTCCATGTTTCGAGCTATAGGTTAATCCGTTTGGAAGTGCTTGGTGCATTTGCACATTTTGCACGGTGTTCCCGCTGCATTGCAGAGCGAAACACACAGGGAGAAAGGGGGACGGATCAGCCAGGAATGGCACAGTAGACCGGAAAGGGCTGGAATTCCTCTCGGAAGCTCTTTGGGATTGTTTTTATTTTATTCACCATTTTAGAATGTATTAATATCTTTATGGTCCAAATAAATTAATACAATTCATTTGAGGCCGGGATGTCGTGACCATGTTGAAAGGTCCTCCAGATTGAGTGTAGGTGTTAAAGAATGTGTAAATGTCATTGAACTTTCCCCTACTATGTGTTTTCACTGCAGCCTAGTGCTGCATGCATGGAAGCTCTCACACCTAACCTGCAGATGTGTGTTTGAGGTATCAGACATAAAAATAAATGCTCCAATGTTAAGTGTGCTTTCTCTCTGGGTCATGTGTACAGAATGAGCGACGTGTGCATTGCTGGCCTTGGTGTGAGCTGGACCGTGTGGGTGGTGGGCTGAGAGAAATATTTACGGATGCTCTTTGGGACCTGAGACCAACCAGCCTGTTCAAAACGCAGACACTTGTCTCACTGATTAGCCTTTCCTAATTTGGGGGAAAGTATTTCGTCCTCCATGACACAGAAACAGATAAGTGGTCAAGGAGAGTGTCAATTCATTATTAGGCAAACAAAAGACGGTCCTCCCCTCCATAGCCTCCTTTTGGCTAGAAAGCAGAAGTGTATCTTACCCGAGTCCTTCATGGAAGAGTTTTATCTGCTACACCCTCTTTTTAATCAGATGCTTACTCGGAGAAAAGCAATGAAACTTTAAAAACAATATGCTACTATTCTTTTATCTCTAAAATGTCTTGCACAACTAGCAAATTATTTTTTATCACTTTCTACATTTATTTTGGGATTCCACCCCGTAAAAGTCCTTTGCCTGGTGAGGTGTGATTTGGCGGAGTAATTTCGCACAAGTGCATTTTTGTCCACTTTCCCTCTCCCCAACAGGCCAGAGAGAACGCAGAAGTTGAGCCAATCTAATGGAGAGAAAAACCATTGACTTGCACAGCTTAAATGGCTGCCAGTTAATTTTCAGCTCTTGAAGTTGAAGAGCGTGTGTTCAATTTGAATGTAAAATCATTGTATTTCAAATGTATAGTCTATTTAACAGGAAGTTTGATGGGCCGCAATGCTTTAGTACTGACCCCAAAAACGCAATGTTTACACTTCAACAGAAGTCTTCGTCAAGTCAAAAGGTTTCTAACATCTCCTTTTTAAATCATCCCACATCTTCATTTCCTGGTCAACATTGTGCTTTTACCCATTGACTGGTCCTAGTGGAAGGGATTAGTTGTGTTTTGTGGTGTAGATTATCTCTCGTGTAGATGTTTGTGGGAGAAGGTTCCGGAAAGGGTTAGGTTTATGTTCGGAATGCGTTCGGTATACGCTGTGTGTGTGTGTAGGGGTCATAGTTTGCACTGGAACTCCCAGCTGCATGTACATTGTGTGTGTGTGTGTGTAAATAGGCAGTGGCCTTTGGAGCAGCCTGGCCACTTCTCCCACATTGATATAATCTCCCAGTTCTAAACCAACACCTTAATGGAACATGTCACAAGTACACCAAATTAGTCTTGAAGTGTGTATGTCCACAGACTAGTTACAGTGTGTGTTACAATTCACAAGTCCAACCAAGCATCTGAATGAGCTCTTAAAATATTTGGGTCCTTGGTATTCACAATGTTTCATTGTGGAACTGAAAGTCTTCAAAATGTGAAAACAATTGGCTGTATGGAGTTTGAAATACAGGGCATTCTGGATGCCAAGGCATTGGCCAGACTGATCCCTGGAGAAGGGACACCAAATTAGAACGGATTAATTTTGGTCCGTGCGTTTGCTCCTCTTTTCCATCGGCCCGTCAAAAGTTAAACTCGTCTGATCTTTTTGTGCATGGATGGAAATTGTATGGATATGGAGCGTCGGCGTATGACTCACATTGAGAAGGCATAGGAAACACAGATACATTCAACAAGCAACTTTGGCTGTGCCCTTAACCAGAGTTTTACAGTGCAGTAATTGGTAGCAGAGTCTGTGCTGCTGTTGCCTGCGATGTCAGCGCTCCTTCCACTCTGAATCCCCGTCATCTGTTCTCTCTGCTAAGATACCGCTAGTGGAGGTTCCCTCTTCCATGGGCATGGCATCCCTCCCTTTTCTGCACTCCCTCGCTCACTCTCTTCCTTTATGCTCTCCTCTGCCTTTCACCTTTTCTCTTCTCGCTCTCGGTCCTTCTATCTCCTTTCCTTGCTCTTCCCCCCCTCCCTTTTCTCACCTCCTTCTTTTACCTTCCTCCTCTTCCTCCCTACCTCTCCTTGCCATGCGCTCCCTCTGTCCCAATCCGTCTCATATATTTTAATTTTCAAACAAGATCATACCATTTTCTCCACATCGAGCCACCCGTCCAACAATGCAACTGCTTCCCTCCCTTGAATTCTCCTTACATCCCTCCCTCTGGTGCACACCCGCTGGCTTTGGGAGTGGTATTAAACATTAGTCATGCCCACAGCTTGTACACCTCTCCGAGCACAGGGTGATGGAAGGAGGCACCTACTAGCCTGCTGGATTTTTTTCAATGGGACACCTTGTCCTTTAGCCCAACCAACTGATGCTAACTGTCTCGCTTTATTTCCCTCTTTCTCTCCCTTCATGTAGGAGCTGTAAGCTGCAGATCAGGAACATCCCGCCTCATATGCAGTGGGAGGTAAGTGTTAATTGGTCCGTTGGTAAAGCTTTGGCTCTCTCACTATACTGGGTCCTGTTCAATAGGAACACACGTTAAATGCTTTGAACACGAAGTGCAAGTAAGCCTTTTTACTGGGTGCAAACAAGTCCACTGAACAGGTTCTTTGCCATCTTTGGGTCCTTTTTTAGTTTTGTATCCGCTAGTTAGTTCTTAAGAACAGAGGCTGATATTGCAGGTCTCAGTTTTCTCCTGGCTGTCTCATTATGGTACTTTAGTTGGGTTGCGCCCCAAATGGCCCTTTATAGTGCACTACTTTTGAACAGGTTCCATAGGGTGCCATTTAGGACACATATTATACTGAACAGAAATATAATCGTAACATGTAAAGTGTTGGTTTCATGAGTTGAAATAAAAGATCGTAGAAATGTTCCATATGCTCAAAGCTTTTTTCTCTCAAATTGTGAGGAATCTCTGTTAGGGAGCATTTCTCCTATGCCAAGATAATCCATCCACCTGACAGGTGTGGCATATCAAGAAGCTATTTTAACAGCATGATCATTACACCTTGTGCTGGGGACAATAGAAGGCCACTCTTAAAATGTGCAGTTTTGTCACAACACAATGCCACAGATGGCTGAAGTTTTGAGGGAGCGTGCAATTGACATGCTGACTGCAGGAATGTCAAACAGAGCTGTTAACGGAATTGAATGTTCATCGCTCTACCATAAGCTTCCGCCAACATCGTTTTAGAGAATTTTGCAGAACGTCCAGCTGGCCTCACAAGCGCAGACCACGTGTAACCACGCCAGCCCAGGACCTCCACATCCGGCTTCTTCACCTGCAGGATCGTCTGCTTGGCCGGGCCTGGCTCCCCAGTGGCCGGGCCTGGCTCCCCAGTGGCCGGGCCTGGCTCCCCAGTGGCCGGGCCTGGCTCCCCAGTGGCCGGGCCTGGCTCCCCAGTGGCCGGGCCTGGCTCCCCAGTGGCCGGGCCTGGCTCCCCAGTGGCCGGGCCTGGCTCCCCAGTGGCCGGGCCTGGCTCCCCAGTGGCCGGGCCTGTGCCCAGTCATGTGAAATACATAGATTAGGGCCTAATGAATTTATTTCAATTGACTGATTTCCTTACATGAACTAACTCAGTAAAATCTTTGAAGTAGTTGCATCTTGCGTTTTTATATTTTTGTTCAGTGTAGTCTACCGTTAATCATTTAGCAGTCGATTTTTAAGGGGACTATTTCGGTCAGAACAACTCATTAAGGGAGTGAGCGAGTACCTTCATAAAGCAAGCATAGGACAGGCTTTTAAGCTCAAATCTGTTTCATTGCTAGAGACTTATTGGTTGTCATGCCATGTATGTATGTAATCAATGGAGCTGTGATTGTCGGTGTTACCCCAGAGGATTGCCTTGTAGGCCAGTGACCTACTAGTGAACTGCAGCCCATGACATACCTGATAATGACAGGAGAAACGTCCATACGGATGCTGTGCTGCCCTTTATGCCGTCTTCTTCTGAAAGGCACATGAATATCCATGCTAGACATGTACAGTAACTAGCAAGCATGTACAGTATTCACAAATCAACAGAGAAAATGTTCCTAAATGACTGAAATGCATGAATATCCCAAAAGTATTGGAGGGAGACTATTATAAAAGTATTGTCAGTGAACATAAACTCATTGTTTTAACATATAGGATTGATTTATGATTTTCATGGACAATTTTACAGTACCTCTTTCACATGGGTACACTAGACAGGGTAGAGGTATGGGGGGCAGGGGATGTTTGAGGGGAATGCAAAGTAGATGGAAGTCTGCGACATTAAAGGGCACTTACAACAACAAAAGGAATGTACTCTGCCGGACATGGGAACTATACAGATTTGGCGTAATTGTATTACATGGACACCACTTACACCCCATTCATTTTCAATGTGTCGATTGGATAATATAAGATGACCTACAATAGTGCCTTCAGAATGGGATTTATACTAGCCTTCAATTGTCTTGTTTGGAGAGCACAAAAAAAAAATCTGACAAGCCGGCACATTCATTGTGAGTCATATCAGTTATTGACCTCTTAATCCTTGATTATTTCTGCTTGCATTCTAAATAAGATAAAGTGCAAGGGCATACCTAGTCAGTTGTACAACTGAATGCATTCAACTGAAATGTCTTCTGCATTTAACCCAACCTCTCTATGGAGTGGGTCTGTCACAGGCAAAATCTACTTTAGCAAAGGGCTGTTTCATGTCTCAATTTGACCAATTGGAATACAGTTGATGGACAAAGGCTATTCTAACTTAAACTCTGTGTATAGGCTAAAGTATGACTGATTTCAAGCCTCTACCCTTTTGAGTGTTCTGTTCTAAATTGACTGAACCTTTTGTGGTTGGTAGCATGTATATAGCATGTTGGCTAGCTGATGGCTTTTGGACCAGAGGCGGTTATGGTGCAAGTTAGCTTTTTCCGTCATGAATCTTGTTCTGGAGGCAGCTCTGTATATAGTGGTCACTAGCTGAGACAGCCACAATCAGATTTTAACCTTAACCTCACTGCTAACCTAACCTTTAAATTAAGACCAAAAAGCTAATTGTAGGTCACACATTTTTACAATCTAGCCAATTTTGACTCCGCAGCTGGCCTTTCTAAGGGGAAATTTCTCCGTTCTGCCTCCAGGACAAGAATCATGACAATGAACGTCAACCTGCGGTTGTGGTAGGGTTGGAATGGAGGGGGGACACCGAACAAAGTCTTTGATGTAAAGGAGACCTTGTATCTTATTAGGGAGATAACGTGTGCCTCAGCACAAAGCCATGCAGGCAGAGAACAATGGTAGCATGTTCGCTAGGCTAGCTCTAGCTTGCTTTGGGTGGGTGGGCCTGCTCTGTTTCGCCTACATGTGCCACGGACAGACACTCACAGAATGTGTAGCATTACTCCTGTTCCGCCCCTCCCCCCCAATCCAACCACTGCTTCCTGCAGGAATGCACTCCACCCTTTCCTGAATGGCCTGGATTCTCATTGGCTGGACCCTGGAGACGGACAGACGTGGCTGCCAGTGAGCATGGAGCTGCTACTCCCCACTGGGAATGTTGTATCAGTGCTGGGAACAGCCAATGGAAAGACTTTGAGATGGCTCAGGGGCGGGTGGGAAGGGGATATGTGGGTTGGGAGAAAAAGAGGACCAGGAGGGAAGCTGATTGGTCAGAAAGGGGGGTTGAGCTCTTGTGGGTGTGGCTTCCAGTAAGCCTGGGCATGATTGGATGTCCTCAGCCTGTATGCTGCGTTTGGATACCTCGCCCTCTCGTTCCCTCCCTCATGACTGCACTTGGAAGAGGAGAACATTTTATCTCGTTGTATAATTCAAATCCTGTGCTTGCCTGATTTGGGCAGGTTGCCAGATTGGTTTGGCTCTGACATTGATTTTGTCCCTCTAATAAAAAGCAAATCAATTCCCCCCTACTTTCTCTATGGACTCACAAGTGAATAAAGATCAGTTCAGCTTGATAATGTGGGGAAATCAAACTTCATAAACACAATTTAGGATGTTCTTTCTCCTGTTTGAGAATGTAATTGAATGGTGTGATTCATCCAAAAGTAGGAAGACCTTGCATCTGAGGAAGTAGTGCTGATCTAGGATCATGTACCTCCTGTCCATGTAATACTATTCATTGTGATCTAAAGGTTACACTGATCCTAAATCAGCACTCCTATTGAGATGCTTGATGCATATAGCCCCAGGTCTCTGAGTGGTATTGATGGGCCAGTTAGTTGAATCACAGGATGACACCAGGCGTTGAACAGTTTAGTTGCAACGTTTGGTAACAGAGTGACACCATTCTGTTAACCAACTTTGCATCTGCATTCTTTTCTTAAAAAAAAAAAAATGTTGCCCCCTTTTCTCCCCAATTTCGTGGTATCCAATTGTTAGTAATTACTATCTTGTCTCATCGCCACAACTCCCGTATGGGCTCGGGAGAGACGAAGGTCGAAAGCCATGCGTCCTCCGAAACACAACCAAGCCGCACTGCTTAACACAGCGCGCCTCCAACCCGGAAGCCAGCCGCACCAATGTGTCGGAGGAAACACCGTGCACCTGGCCACCTTGGTTAGCGCGCACTGCGCCCCACGGACCTCCAGGTCGCGGCCGTCTGCGACAGAGCCTGGGCGCGAACCCAGAGTCTCTGGTGGCACAGCTAGCGCTGCGATGCAGTGCCCTAGACCACTGCGTTACCCGGGAGGCCTTGCATCTGCATTCTAAGTAAATGTTTTTGTAAAATGTTCTGTGGAATTTGTTAAAGGTAGTCCTTGGTTGTATGGTTTGTTTACCTTTGCAATCGTTTTTGTTTGACACTTTATTCTCTGCATCAATCTGTTACTGTGAAATTGCCCTTAACTGTAAGTTGCTTAGGTAAAACCCTCTGGTAAATGATCATGACGGACCTATGTGCTGTTCATTGGGATGTGGTGTGTTGGAGTGAAATTGTCCCTAGACACGGATATTGGATCACTTTGTTATTTCCCCCCCCACTAATGGTTAAGATTAGGATTGGGGAAGGGGAATCTGATCCTAGATCTGTACCTATGGAAAAGTTCACCACAGGGTGTGTGTTGGTCAACACCCAGCAGGTGATCACTAAACATGTAGAAGTTAACGGAAATTGACGGCCGACGTTCTGGTCATAGATGATAGGACGGCCGTCCATTGCTTTGCTGTTTCCTGGCCACTTGTACATCAAGTTGCCTCACGCTACAGAAACAGGAGAGCGGCTCCTGCCCTATTGGCCATTCTGGCTCGGACAAGAGCGACAGGTAGCCTGGCGTTTACAGCGTTGTGTCAGTAAGTGAAAGGTCGCTGGATCAAATACCCCCAGCCAACAAGGTGACAAATCTGTGCCCTTGAGCAAGGCACTTACCCTCATTTGCTTCTTGGGCGCCGTACTACTTTGGCTGACACTGTAAAACAACACATTTCACTGCACCTATCTGGGGGATGTGACCATCTTTTATTTACTTACTGAACTGTACTCATCAGAAAGCCAGTTTGGGCCTCCATGATGGTGTGATAAAGACACTAACAAAACTCTGCTCTGGTTCTAATCACTCTTTCCTGTGGTTCTGGGTCAGGTTCTGGATGGCATGTTGGCCCAATATGGCACAGTGGAGAACTGCGAGCAAGGTACGCGCACATGTAAACGCGCACACAACACATACGTGCTTACGCACACACATACACACACTCCTTAGCATGTCTGTTTGTCTTGTCTCTGCAGTGTGTGTGTGTGTGAGCATGTGACTAGTAGGTATTTGTTCAAGTCGGATTGTTTTGTGTATAACGTTGTATCGCCTTGTGTGTTTTTGGGTGTTGAGTCTATGCTCTCTCTCCTTACAGTAAATACAGACACAGACACTGCAGTGGTCAACGTCAGATACGGTGCTAAGGACCAGGCTAGACAGTAAGCACACACACCTACTTACCTACCCTCCTTTTCTTTGTCATTCTGCAAGAGCAGTCTAACTAAATTTGTGTTTAGTGTTTTACACTATTATATATCACCCTCTAAAGCAGTCAAGTCTAATTAGTTGCTGCTATAGGAGTAACGTGCTGGCTGAGAGATGCTAGCTCACTGCTGCCCTCTGGTGCGTGTGGAACGCCGGCTTTTCCTGATAAAGTGGGCGTGGCCGGTGTATGAAAATGAATTCGGAGCAGTTCACAGAAATCTCAGTCCTGGCCTTGTAGAGCAAGTTTTGTTCCAGCCATGCAATAATATACCTGATTCTTGTAATTCCTTAATCAAGATCTTGTTTCAGTAGTGGTATAGAGAGAAAATAAAATCTTAAACTTGAGTCAGTATCAAGCAAGTTTCTCCTTCTCTGTGACGGAAAGCTTTCTATTATCAATGCTGTGACAGTGACTGACTGTTTCTTTGTGTGATTGCCAGGGCGATGGAGAAGCTGAATGGCTTCCTGATGGAGAACTTTGCCCTGAAGGTGTCGTACATCCCCGACGAGATGGCCACCGCTGACGCCCCACCTCTGGGAGGGGGTAGGAGGGGCTTTGTCCCCCGTGGCCCTCCCCGCTCAGGTTCTCCGGGCCTGGGGGCGCGCCCCAAACTGCAGTCGGAAGTCCCCTTGCGGATACTCGTCCCAACGCAGTTCGTAGGAGCCATCATCGGCAAGGAGGGAGCCACCATTCGCAACATCACCAAACAGACACACTCAAAGTAGGACTACGTCCCTGATCATGTACACAGTATACACCCAACAGTTTGCTGGGGTGCGTTCTGCAGGACACAATGTTGTGCAATGTTCAGATAGAAATACAGCATGTAGGTCAAACACTCCTCTTTTACATGTAGAATTAGTAATTACTTTGGCACTATTCAATACGTTTCTATCTGCAACTTTCCACAATATTTGGCTACTGAACTTGGACCTGATTTATGACCATATGTAAATACATTTTGTGATTCCCTTCTTGGCTTGGCAATATAAAGCTCACTCCCACAGAAATAATCATACTCTATTGATTTAGGCTCAGCCTACCAATTGATGTGACCCTCTTAAGGCATCTCAAGTTGAAAAAGATGGACTTTAACAGTTTCACCCATCTTCAGTGATTCTGTGGGATTAAGCCAGTAGGAAGGGTGGACACTGGGATTGAACCTCAATCTCCGGTAGGGAATAGTATGAGACCAGCCGGTATCGTAACCGGCAGACGGGCTGTGCACACTCTAGCTGTTTAGAAGGTGACAAAAACAATGCGTTTCTTCCCTTCTAAACTTGGGCTCCCGAGTGACGCAGCAATCTAAGGCACTGCATGTCAGTGCAACAGGCGTCACTACAGTCCCTGTTTCAAATCCAGGCTGTATCACATCCGGCCGTGATTGGGAGTCCCATAGGGCGGCGCACATTTGGCCCTGCGTCATCTGGGTTTGGCCGAGGTAGGCCGTCATTGTAATTAAGAATCTGTTCTTAACTGACTTGCCTATTTATTTATTTTAATTTAACCTCATCTTTCTCTTGCACCTCACCAGGATCGACATCCACAGGAAGGAGAATGCGGGAGCGGCAGAGAAGCCCATCACGGTCCACTCCACCCCAGAGGGCTGCTCCAATGCCTGCAGAACCATCATGGAGATCATGCAAAAGGAGGCCCTCGACACCAAGTTGTGAGTTGACACATGCATAGACACGTGACAGCCTTTTAATTACTTTGGAGATATGAAACAATCATCATTCAGGCCCCTTTACTTTATCCACATTTTGTTTCTTTACAGCCTTATTCTAAAACAGATTTTTTTTTTTTTATATATAATACAAAATATTACTTATTATTCTACACACACTACCCCATATTGACAAAGCGAAAACGGGTTTTCAGACCCTTTTCTATGTGACTTGACATTTTTGGTATTTTATTAGGATCCCCATTAGCTGTTGCAAAGGCAGCAGCTACTCCTGGGGTTCACCGAAACATGACATTATACAGAACATTAATAGACAAGAACAGCTTGAGGACAGAACTGCATACGTTTTTTTAAAGGCACATGTAGCCTACATATCAATACGTACACAAAAACTATTTAGGTCAAATAGGGGAGAGACGTTGGGACGTGAGGTGGTGCTTTATCAGGGGTTTAAAAATATGTTTATGTTTATTTGAGCTATGAAATGGAACAGAGTTCCATGCAATAATGGCTCTATATAATACTGTACGCTTTTTTTGGAAATTGTTCTGGATTTGGGGACTGAAAAGACCCCTGGTGGCATATCTGGTGGGGTAAGTGTGTGTGTCAGAGCTGTGTGCAAGAGGACAATGCAAACAATTTGGGATTTCTAAAAAGAAGTGATGCAGTCAGGCTCGCCCCAACTCTTAGCCAAGAGGAACTGACATGCATGGTTTTTATCAGCCTTATTACAATGAAGAGCAAGATGTGTCGCTCTGTTCTGGGCCAGCTGCAGTGTAACTAGATCTTTCCTTGCAGCACTCTACCACACGACTAGACAATTATCAAGATAATACAAAACCAGAGCCTTCTGAGCTTTTTGAAGTGTGGTGTCAAAGCACAGCATGTCTTTATTATGGACAGACCTCTCCCCATCTTTACAATTGAATCTACGTGTTTTGACAGTGACCGTTTACAATCTAAGGTAACGCCAAGCAATTTAGTCTCAACTTGTTCAACAGCCACACCATTCATTACCAGATTCAGCTGACGTCTAGAACTTAAAGAATGATTTGTACCAAATCCAATGCTCTTAATTTTAGAGATGTTCAGGACCAGTTTATTACTGGCCACCCATTCCAAAACTGACCAACTCTTGTGGTTGCTGATGCGTATATGGTTGAAGCACACATGGACACACATGCTTTGTTTAATGCCAGTGGCAGGTTAATGGTAAAAATAGAAAAGGGTAGAGGTCCTAGAGAGCTGCCCGGCGGTACTGTTGCGGGATATTCAAATCAATATTATCAAAGGCTGCACTAAAATCTAACAGTACAGCTCCCAAAATCTTCATATTATCAATTTCTTTCAACCAATCAGTCATTTGTCAGTGCAGTACATGTTGAGTTCCCTTCTTTATAAGCATGCTGAAAGTCTGTTCATTTGTTTAGAGAAATAGCATTGCGAACTCAGCAAAAAAAGAAACGTCCTCTCACTGTCAACTGCTTTTATTTTCAGCGAACTTAACATGTAAATATTTGTATGAACATAAGATTCAACAACTGAGACATTAACTGAACAAGTTCCACAGACATGTGACTAACAGAAATAATGTGTCCCTGAACAAAGGGAGGGTCAAAATCAAAAGTCAGTCAGTATCTGGTGTGGCCACCAGCTGCATTAAGTCCTGCAGTGCATCTCCTCATGGACTGCACCAGATTTGCCTGTTCTTGCTGTGAGATGTTACCCCACTCTTCCACCAAGGCACCTGCAAGTTCCCAGACATTTCTGGGGGGAATGGCCCAAGCCCTCACCCTCCAATCCAACAGGTCCCAGATGTGCTCAATGGGATTGAGATCCGGGCTCTTCGCTGGCCATGGCAGAACACAGACATTCCTGTCTTGCAGGCAATCACGCACAGAATGAGCAGTATGGCTGGTGGCATTGTCATGCTGGAGGGTCATGTCAGGACGAGCCTGCAGGAAGGGTACCACATGAGGGAGGAGGATGTCTTCCCTGTAACGCACAGCGTTGAGATTGCCTGCAATGACAACAAGCTCAGTCCGATGATGCTGTGACACACCGCCCCAGACCACGATGACCCTCCACCGCCAAATCGATCCTGCTCCAGAGTACAGGCCTCGGTGTAACTCATTCCTTCGACGATAAATGCAAATCTGACCATCACCTCTGGTGAGACAACTCCGACTCGTCAGTGAAGAGCACTTTTTGCCAGTCCTGTCTGGTCCAGCGATGGTCGTTGTTGCCTTTGATGTCTGGTGTGGACCTGCCTTACAACAGGCCTACAAGCCCTCAGTCCAGCCTCTCTCAGCCTATTGCGGACAGTCTGAGCACTGATGGAGGGGTTGTGCGTTCCTGGTGTAACCCGGGCAGTTGTTGTTGCCATCCTGTACCTGTCCCGCAGGTGTGATGTCCGGATGTACCGATCCTGTGCAGGTGTTACACGTGGTCTGCCACTGCGAGGACGATCAGCTGGCCGTCCTGTCTCCCTGTAGCGCTGTCTTGGGCGTCTCACAGGACGGACATTATTTCCCTGGCCACATCTGCAGTCCTCATGCCTCCTTGCAGCATGCCTAAGGCACATTCACGCAGATGAGCAGGAACCCTGGGCATCTTTCTTTTGGTATTTTTCAGAGTCAGTAGAAAGGCCGCTTTGGTGTCCTAAGTTCATAACTGTGACCTTAATCGCCAACCGTCTGTAAGCTGTTAGTGTGTTAACGACTGTTCCATAGGTGCATGTTCATTAATTGTTTATGGTTCATTGAAGAAGCGTGGGAAACAGTGTTTAAACCCTTTACAATGAAGATCTGTGAAGTTATTTGGATTTTTACGAATTATCTTTGAAAGACAGGGTCCTTGAAAAGGGACGTTAATTTTTTTGCAGAGTTTATTTGGTTCAAAACCATTCTTTTCTAACAGCTTGCGAAGAGCTGGCAGGAAGCTTTATCGGTCTGCTGTTAGAACAAGTAAAGGCCGCTTTACCACTCTAGGATAACTGGATTTACTTTGGCTTCCCTCCAGGCCTGAGGACAAAGACTCTTCTCTAGGCTCAGATTAAAGATATGACCGGAGTGGCTATAGTCAGCTACCATCCTCAGTAGGTTTCTATCTCAGTTGTCAATGCCAGGAGGTTTGTTATTATTGATCATTTTTCCAACTCTCCCACACTTACTTTACAAAATTCAAACTTGCAATAATTTTCTTTCATTCTTTTTTTTACTGCATGAATACGATGGCTCATTGTTCGTTGTTGGCATTTCCTGCCTACATTTGCCCACTTTGCCAATGAAGTAATCATTCAAATAATTGGCAACATCAAATGGTTTTGTAATGAATAAGCCATCTGATTCGATGAAAGATGGAGTTGAATTTGTCTTTATGCACATAACTTGCCTACTTTAAATGACATTTTTCCCCCCATTCTTTATATCATTGATCTTGGCTTCGTAAGATTTTATCATTTTTGTTTTGTTAGTTACATATATCAATTTGCATCAAGTCAGATGTGCAGCCAGACTTATTAGCCACTCCTTTTGCCCCTTCTCTTTCAACCATAGTTTTTCAATTCCTAGTCAATCCATGGAGCCTTATTGAGCTCTGGTGCGTCCTGTTTCCATTGATCATCCCTGATGTTTCTACAACTTGGAGTCCACCTGTGGTAAATTCAATTGATTGTACATGATTTGGATACACACACCTGTCTATAAAATGTCCCATAGTTGCCCGTGCACATCAGAGTAAAAACCAAGCCATGATATCGAAGGAATTGTCCGTAGAGCTCTTATACATGATTGGGTCGAAGCACAGATCTGGGAAAGGGTATCAAAAAAATGTCTGCAGCATTGAAGGTCCATAAGAGCATATTGGCCTTCATCATTCTTAAATAGATCACTCCACCAATCAGGCCTTTATGGTAGTGTCGCCAGACGGAAGCCACTCTTCAGTAAAAGGCACATGACAGCCTGGTAGGAGTTTGCCAAAAGGAACCTTAAGACTCTCGCTGGTCTGATGAAACCAAGATTGAAGTCTTTGGCCTGAATGCCAAGCGTCACATCTGGAGGAAACATGGCACCATCCCTACGGTGAAGCATGGTGGTGGCAGCATCATGTTGTGGGGATGTTTTTCCAGCGGCAGGGACTGTGAGGCTAGTCAAAGCCGAGGGAAAGATGAACGGTGCAAAATATAGAGAGAGTCTTGATAAATCTGCTCCAGAGCTCTCAGGACCTCAGACTGGGGGATAAGTTCACCTTCCAACAGGACAGAGCTCCTGAGCACCCTAAGCACACAGCCAAGACAACGCAGGAGTGGCTTCGGGACAAGTCTCAATGTCCTTGAGTGGCCCAGCCAGAGCCCGGACTTGAACCCAATTGAACATCTCTGGAGAGACCTGAATATAGCTGTGCAGTAACGCTCACATCCAACCTTACAGAGCATGAGAGGCTCTGCAGAGAAGAATGGGAGAAACTCCCCAAATACAGGTGTGCCAAGAAGATTGTAATCGCTGCCAAAGGTGCTTCAATAAAGTACTGAGTAAAGGGTCTGAATACTTATGTAAATGCTACCAGAGGGAAAAGAACTCCCTTGGCCTCCATTTGGCAAATCTGACCATAATTCTATCCTCCTAATTCCTGCTTACAAGCAAAAATTAAAGCAGGAAGCACCAGTGACTAGATAAATAAAGTGATCAGATGAAGCAGATTCTAAACTACAGGACTGCTTTGCTAGCACAGACTGGAATATGTTCCGGGGTTCCTCCAATGGCATTGAGTACACCACATCAGTCATTGGCTTCATCAATAAGTGCACAGTGACCGTACGTACATACCCCAACCAGAAACCATGGATTACAGGCACCATCCGTGCTGAGCTAAAGGCTAGAGCTGCTGCTTTCAAGGTGTGGGACTCTAACCCGGAAGCTTATAAAAAATCCTGCTATGCCCTCCGAACAATCGAACAGGCAAAGCATCAATACAGGACTAAGATTGTCGTACTACACCGGCTCTGACGCTCGTCGGATGTGGCAGGGCCTGCAGACCATTAGACAACAAAGGGAAGCACAGCTGAGCTGCTCAGTGACACGAGCCTACCGGACGAGCTAAACTACTTCTATAATCGCTTCGAGGCAAATAACACAAACATGCATGCAAGCACAAGCCGTACAGCAAGACTGGGATCACGCTCTCCGCAGCCGGTGTAAGACCTTTAAACAAGTCAACATTCACAGGGCCGCATGGCCAGAGGTATTACCAGGGCGTGTACTGCGAGCATGCGCTGACCAACTAGCAAGTGTTCACTGACATTTTCAACCTCTCCCTGTCCGAGTCTGTAACACCAACATATTTTAAGCAGACCACCGTAGTGCCCAAGAACACCAAGGTAACCTGCCTGAATTACTACCGACCCGTAGCACTCACATCTGTAGCCATGAAGTGCTTTGAAACGCTGGTCATGGCTCACATCAACACCATCATCCCAAAAGCCCTAGACCCACTTCAATTTGCATACCACCCCAACAGATCCACAGATGATGCGGTCTCTATTGCGCTCCACACTGCCCTTTCCCACCTGGACAGAAGGAACACCTATGTGAGAATGATATTCATTGACTACAGCTCAGCATTCAACACCATAGTACCCTCAAAGCTCATCAATAAGCTAAGGACCCTGGGACTACACACCTCCCTTTGCAACTGGATCCTGGACTTCCTGACGGGCCGCCCCCAGGTGGTAAGGGTAGGTAACACGTCCGCCACGCTGATTCTCAACAGGGGCCCCCTCAGGGATGCATACTCAGCCCCCTCCTGTACTCCCTGTTCACTCATGACTGCACGGCCAGGCACGACTCCAACACCATTACATTTGCAGATGAGACAGCAGTGGTAGGCCTGCTCACCGACAACAACCTCTCCCTCAACGTGATCAAGACTAAGGAAATGATTGGGGACTACAGGAAAAAGAGGGCCGAGCACTCCCCCATTCTCATCGACGGGGCTGCAGTGGAGCAGGTTGAGAGCTTCAAGTTCCTCGGCGTCCATATCAACAACAAACTAACATGGTCCAAGCACACCAAGACAGTCGTGAAGCGGGCATGACAAAGCCTATTCCCCCTCAGGAGACTGAAAAGATTTGGCATGGGTCCTGAGATCCTCAAACGGTTCTACAGCTGCAACATCGAGAGCATCCTGACTGGTTGCATCACTGCCTGGTACGGCAATTGCTCGGCCTCTGACCGCAAGGCACTACAGAGGGTAGTGCGTACAGCCCAGTACATCACTGGGGCCAAGCTTCCTGCCATCCAGGACCTCTATACCAGGCGGTGTCAGAGGACGGCCCTGAAAATTGTCAAAGACTCCAGCTGCCCTAGTTATAGACTGTTTTCTCTGCTACCACATGGCAAACGGTACCGACACGCCAAGTCTAGGTCCCAAGAGGCTTCTAAACAGCTTCTACCCCCAATCTAGTCAAATGGCTACCCAAACTATTTACACTGCCCCCCCCTCCACAACACTGCCACTCTGTCATCTGTGCATAGTCACTTTAATTAACTCTACGTACATGTACATACTACCTCGACTAACCGGTACCCCCGCACTTTGACTCTGTACCGGCACCCCCCCCTATTATTTTTTTACTGCTTCTCCTTAATTACTTTATACTTATCTTATTCTTATCTGTATTTTTTGAAACCGCACTGTCGGTTAGGGGCTCGTAAGTAAGCATTTCATTGTTGTATTCGGTGCATGTGACTAATAAAATAAAATTTGATTTGAATGTGATATTTCTGTATTTCTTTTATAAACACCTGTTTTTAGCTTTTTCATTGTAGGGTATTGTGTGTAGATTGAGGGGATTTAAAAAATAATAATTTTAGATTAAAGCTATAATCTAACAAAATGTGGAGAAAGTCAAAGGTTATTTTATACTTTCTGTACTGTATGTCAAAAATATCAAATTCCAGTTGATGCTTCAAAACCTATTTCATAAGAGTTTAAAAAAATAATCAGGCATTTTTGGTAGAGTAGATGGATGCAGTTCAATGCATGATTTAATATACAATACCAGTGAAACGTTTGGACACCTACTCATTCAAGGCTTTTTCTTTATTTTTACTGATTTCTACATTGTAGAATAATAGTGAAGTTATCAAAACTATGAAATAACACATTGATTCACATAGTACCCAAAAGTGTTAAATGAAAATATATTTCAGTTTCTTCAAAGTAGCCATCCTTTGCCCCAATGACAGCTGTGCAAACTCTTGACATTCCCTTAACTAGCTTCACCTGGAATGCTTTTCCAACAGTCTTGAAGAAGTTCCCACATGCTGAGCACTTGTTGGCTGAATTTCCTTCACTGCGGTCCATCTCATCCCAAACCATCTCAATTGGGTTGAGGTCGGGTGAACTGATGCAGCACTCAATCTCTCTCCTCCTTGGTCAAATAGCCCTTACACAACCTGGAGGTCTGCTGGGTCATTGTCCTGTTTGTTTTTAAATGATAGTCCCACTAAGCACAAACCAAATGGGATGGCGTATCGCTGCAGAATGCTGTTGTAGCCATGCTGGTTAAGTGTGCCTCTAATATTTTTTTAGATCAGACTGTGTCACAAGCAAAGCACTACCACCTCCATGCTTCACTGTGGCTACCACACATGCAGAGATTATCCGTTCACCTACTCTGCGTCTCACAAAGACACAGCGGTTGGAAAATCTCATTTGGACTCGGACCAAAGGACAGATTTCCACCGGTCTAATGTCCATTGCGTGTTACTTGGCCCAAGCAAGTCTCTTCTTATTGGTGTCCTTTAGTAGTGGTTTCATTGCAGCAATTTGACCATGAAGACCTGATTCATGCAGTTGATGTTGTCTGTTACTTGAACACTGAAGCATTTATTTGGGCTTGTAACTCTAATGAACGTATCTTCTGCAGCAGAGTTAACTCTGGGTCTTCCTTTCCTGTGGCAGTCCTCCGGAGAACCAGTTTCATCATAGTGCTTGATGGTTTTTGCGACTGCACTTGAATAAACTTTAAAAGTTCTTGAAGTTTTCCGCATTGACTGACCAGGTCTTAAAGTATTCAAATCAAAGTTTGTCACGTGCGCCGAATACAAGAGTGAAATGCTTACTTACAGGCTCTAACCAATAGTGCAAAAAAGTTATTTGGTGAACAAGGGGTAAGTAAAGAATTTTAAACAGTGAAAAACAGTAGCGAGGCTACATAGACACCGGTTAGTCAGGCTGGCTGAGGTAGTATGTAGATATGGTTAAAGTGACTATGCATATATTATGAACAGAGGGGATGGTGTGTGGCGGAACACAATGCGGTTAGCCAATGTGCGGGAACACTGGTTGGTCGGGCCAATTGAGGTGCAAATAGTCCGGGTAGCCATTTGATTACCTGTTCAGGAGTCTTATGGCTTGGGGGTAAAAACTGTTGAGAAGCCTTTTTGTCCTAGACTTGGTACTCCGGTACAGCTTGCCATGCGGTAGTAGAGAGAACCGTCTATGACGGGCGGCTGGGGTCTTTGACAATTTTTAGGGCCTTCCTCTGACACCGCCTAGTGTAGAGGTCCTGGATGGCAGGCAGCTTAGCCCCAGTGATGTACTGGGCCGTATGCACTACCCTCTGTAGTGCCTTGCGGTCAGAGGCTGAGCAGTTGCCGTACCAGGCAGTGATGCAACCAGTCAGGATGCTCTCGATGTTGCAGCTGTAGAACCTTTTGAAGGATCTTGGACCCATGCCAAATCTTTTTCTTTTCCTTAGGGGGAATAGTCTTTGTCGTGCCCTCTTCACGACTGTCTTGGTGTGTTTTGACCATTCTAGTTTGTTGATGTGGACACCAAGGAACTTGAAGCTCTCTAACCTGCTCCACTCACACCGTCGATGAGAATGGGGGCGTGGTCGGTCCTCCTTTTTCTGTAGTCCACAATCATCTCCTTAGTCTTGGTTATGTTGAGGGATAGGTTGTTATTCTGGCACAAACCCGGCCAGGGTTTCTGACCGCCTCTATAGGATGTCCAGGATCCAGTTGCAGAGGGAGGTGTTTAGTCCCAGGATCCTTAGCTTAGTGATTAGCTTGAGGGTACTATGGTGTTGAATGCTGAGCTGTAGTCAATGAATAGCATCTCACATAGGTGTTCCTTTTGTCCAGGTGGGAAAGGGCAGTGTGGAGCGCAATAGCGATTGCATGATCTGTTTGGGTGCTATGCAAATTGGAGTGGGTCTAGGGTTCTGTGTGATAATGGTGTTGATGTTGACCATTACCAGCCTTTCAAAACACTTCATGGCTACGGATGTGAGTGCTACGGGTCTGTAGTATTAGGCAGGTTGCCTTTGTCTTCTTGGGCACAGGGACTATGGTGGTCTGCTTGAAAACATGTAGGTATTAGACTCAATCAGGGACATGTTGAAAATGTCAGTGAAGACACCTGCCAGTTTGTCAGCACATGCCTGGAGCACACGTCCTGGTAAAATCAAATCAAATTTTATTTGTCACATACACATGGTTAGCAGATGTTAATGGCGAGTGTAGCGAAATGCTTGTGCTTCTAGTTCCGACAATGCAGTAATAACCAACAAGTAATCTAACCTAACAATTCCACAACTACTACCTTATACCACAAAGTGTAAAGGGATAAAGAATATGTACATAAAGATATATGAATGAGTGATGGTACAGAACGGCATAGGCAAGATGCAGTAGATGGTATAGATTACAGTATATACATATGAGATGAGTACTGTAGGGTATGTAAACATAAAGTGGTAATCCATCTGGCCCCGCAGCCTTGTGTGTGTTGAAATGTTTAAAGGTCTTACGTCGGCTATGGATAGCGTGATCACACAGTCGTTCGGAACAGCTGATGCTCTCATGCATGCCTCCGTGTTGCTTACCTCAAAGCGAGCATAGAAGTGATTTAGCTCGTCCGGTAGGCTCGTGTCACTGGTCAGCTCGCGGCTGTGCTTCCCTTTGTAGTCTAAGTTTGCAAGCCCTGCCACATAAGACGAGCGTCGGAGCTGGTGTAGTATGATTCAATCTTAGTCCTGTTTTGACGCTTTGCCTGTTTGATGGTTCGTCGCAGGGCATAGCAGGATTTCTTGTAAGCTTCCGGGTTAAAGTCCCGCACCTTGAAAGCAGCAGCTGTACCCTTTAGCTCAGTGCGAATGTTGCCTGTAATTCATGGCTTCTGGTTGGGGTATGTACGTACAGTCACTGTGGGGATGACGTCCTCGATGCACTTATTGATAAAGCCAGTGACTGATGTGGTGTACTCCTCAATGCCATCGGAAGAATCCCGTAAAATGTTCGTCTGTGATAGCAAAACAGTCCTGTAGTTTAGCATCTGCTTCATCTGACCACTTTTATTATAGACCAAGTCACTCGGTGGAATGTTTCTCTTTGCTTATTTGAGCTGTTCTTGCCATAATATGGATTTAGTCCTATTTGGTAAAAGACCATTTTCGGTATACCACCCCTACCTTCTCACAACACAGCTGATTGGCTCAAACACATTGAAATGGAAAGAAATTCCATAAATTAACATTTAACAAGGCACACCTGTTAATTGAAATGCAATCCAGGTGACTACGTCATGAAGCTGGCTGAGAGAATGCCAAGAGTGATGAAACTTGTCATCAAGGCAAAGAGTGGCTACTTTGAAATATATTTTGGTTTACACGTTTTAGTAACTACATGATTCCATATGTTATTTCATAGTTTTGATGTCTTCACTATTATAATACAATGAAAAAATCAACTGTGGAATAAGTGTCAACTTTTGACTTGTACTGTCATTCACCAATAAAGGTTTTGTAGTACAAAATGTTTAGCTATCAGGTTGTAAATCAAAGCTTGCCTGGTACATTGTTTGAGTCATTGTCATTGTTTCAATGACTCAATATTTTGGACAAAATCTGACGTCTGTAACTAACACCGAACCGGCTGCGCGTGTGCGCTATCGTGTATAAATGTATTTTGTCCCCCCACACCAAACGCGATCACGACACGCAGGTTAAAATATCAAAACAAACTCTGAACCAATGACATTAATTTGGGGACAGGTCGAAAAGCATTAAATATGTATGGCAATTTAGCTAGTTAGCCTGCACTTCCTAGCTAGTTTGTTGTATTTATTTAGCTTGCTGTTGCTAGCTAATTTGTCCTGGGATATAAACATTGAGTTATTTTACCTGAAATGCACAAGGTCCTCTACTCAGACAATTAATCCACACACAAAACGGCCAACCGAATCATTTCTAGTCATCTCTCCTCCTTCCAAGCTTTTTCATCTTTGAACTTATATGGTGATCGGCATCTACATTTTCATAGTATTACCACAACCGGCAAAACAGTTTGTCTTTCAATCACCAACGTGGGTATAACCAATGAGGAGATGGCACGTGGGTACCTGCTTCTATAAACCAATGGGGAGAGGCATGACTTGCAGCGCGATCTGCGTCAGAAATAGAAAGGAGTTCTATTTTAGCCCTTGGCGTCGCAGATGCTCGTTGGCGCACGCTCAATAATTGATTAACATGGATTTCTAAATTCATTTTGCGACGTGTCCGGTCTAGTCAGCATGTAAGGCTGGGAATGTCAATACAATCGAACTAGCAAGGGCAACAATCACAAGTCAGTCATTACATGGGTAATAGGCTAGCGCACGTGTCAACCAAGGCGTGACACATTTCTATCCAGCCTGGTGTTGTCCAGAAAATCTCCCCCGTGACAGATTTGTCCCCCCCTCTTTCACGTGAATTGGCACGCACTCAATTCTACATTGCTGCGACTTGCTTGCTGGTTGAGATTTCAGATCACGTTAGGCTGCGTTTAATTAGATTTTCTTATGTCGGTTTGATCATGGTGTAAGGTCTGCAGTTTTCGGTTTGGCTATTTGTTTCAAGTGTCAGTCTAGAAATAAATCTCTTTGCCAAAATTCATCTCATGTTTTATTCGACTTGTTCTGAAATGTTTGATTGCCTACATTTTACTCCCTATGTTTAATGGTACACACACATTCATTTCGGTTGACTGTCCTGACGTGAAGTTTGTTATATAGAAAGTATTTCACTCTTTGTGCTACAAAGTATTTGACTAGCCAGGAAATTAGAGAGGTATTTCGACAAGGCCATTTTATTGCCTGACGAAATCCCCCCCTTCTATGTTGGGACTGCAGGGCCTGGCACATTTCAGAATAATTTTGGTAGCTCATGTTGACCAGTACTGTGTGTTCCACAGAAAGTATTTGACTCTAGCCACAAAAATGAAGGATATTAGAAGGGGGTGGAGGATTTCGGCAGGGGGGAGGGGGGGGGGTGGTCTTCGGCACAACACCGGCAATGATTTTGGTTAATTCATTTTGGCCCGCTACCATACCGCCAGCGTTGCGCTGCACTACAAGTCACAGCAAGCACTGCCAACCTGCTGCACACCAATGGGCATTGCGTTGCCACACACACACCCCTCTTCCCAGACACACATGAGCCAGCCAGAGCACTAACCGATTCTTCTATCAGACCAAATGTTTAAACGTGTTGTAGGCTAAATGTCCATGACGAGGTGCCAGAACAATTTCATATTGGTTGTCGAAACTTTGAAAGATAAAGGATTCACATGGGAGTTTAAATTACTACTAAAGGACAATAGGACACAAGCGAGTATAAATTAAACAGTTGAGTCATATACTTTATGAAATTACAGCCTGATTCGCTCGCATCGGTGAATTCAACTTCAATTGCCCTGCTTTCGTGTGTCCCCGTTTATAGCACGTAGCGGAGGTAAGGTGTATAGACACATGCCACAGTCCTAGCTAGGCTATTAAAATGTTGCCGTCTGGCTTCAGTTTTTTATAGCTTGAAGATGAATAAGCAAAGATCTAAACCTGCAACAAAACACCACGCAAATGAGAAACATGTTACATATTACAGCCACATTTGTGCAGTAGCCTCGGCTGGCTACTCAACTATAAGATATTGATTGCACCATACAGCAATTTTGCATTCATTATTTATTTAGCAAGCTAAAAATACGTAGTCGGTGTGTGACCAACTTTTCCCCCCTCGTATTGTTTTTCGGTGACTACAGGAAGGGATGCAGGTGTCAATTGGGTTACTAGTAAGACATATGAATCACTTTGCTAGCTACAGTAGCTATGCTGACCCTGAACGACTTATCCAGTTAGCAGTGATCAATCAAATGTATTAGCGTCGATCAAATGGGAGAGCTGGCAAGTTCCCATTCAGTTGTCAAACCGTGGGACAATTTGCATGCATTGCCAGGGAAGCTGCAGAAGGACGGGGAAGGTTAATGCCAGGACTACGTTTTTGGCTACAAGGTCCACGCTGCTTGATGAGGACTCCATGAGAGTGCTAGCTACTGCCTTCATTCTATGCCATTTTGACTACGCTAGTACTTCCTGGTTTGGGGGTTTATCTTAGCTGAAGCTCCAGATACAGGAGCTGCTTTCAGGAACTCAACTGGCTGCTTGTTGAGGCTTGGGTGTCCCAGATTAGACTGGGTTTGGTTTAAAGAATTATTTATGGTTCTGCGCCCAGATATCTGATTACTTCCCCATGTTAGGGATGCACACAATCACAGCACCAGATCAGGTGTTGCTAATGTGCGCTTATACAGGTTCAGGAGTAATGCTGGGAAAGGTACTGTCTTGTATACTGGAGCCTCAGAGTGCAATGAGTTGCCTCTGCCCATAAATGTCCTCTCTGGGCAGCTTTAAAAATAAAGTTAAAAAAATTGTTCTGTTCTGAGGGAGAGAGCCTACCTTTTCATTATTGTTTGACCAATAGGACTGTGAAGTTCCAAAATGTAAGAGGACTCGTGATATTTGAAGAAATCCATTCCGTGGCTTTTGGCGAATGTGTTCTAATCTAAAGTCATGCTGTTGCTACTGCCTGTAAACACACAGTCCCGTTTTTAAAGTGAATGATGGCAGGACCGTGTGGCAAAAGCTTATTTGCATATAGGCCTACTGTGGCTCGGATTGGCTATGGCCTACTAGTCTGCATAGACTCCGGTCCTGGACAAGACGGATGTTTTTATTTACTGCAGTGTTTAATTGTCCAACCGCAGGGCTGCTTTCCCTCTATATTGCTATGGAATTTTCACAAATCCCTTGCTCTGTCATTCCCAAACATTCTATGAATTTATGAAAATGTTAAAATGACGACTTGCTCACTTGTCAGAATGTTAACCAAGTATATGATCAGATTTTAATAAGATTTCATGTTGCTAAAACGTCAGTTCCACTTTAAATTATTCTTCAACTTGAACAATTGACTCCTGTTGTCTTTCTTTCGCTCTGCCTCTCCTCTCTATCAACAGTACCGAGGAGATTCCACTGAAGATTCTGGCTCACAACAACTTTGTGGGCCGACTGATCGGGAAGGAAGGACGGAACCTAAAAAAAATTGAAGTGGACACAGAGACCAAGATCACCATCTCCCCGTAAGATGACCACACACGTCCCAAAATCAGAATTTCTAGTTTCTGACTACTGAAATAATGGCGAATTTTAGCATGTAAATCTTGGTGCGGCAAACTCGACCAACTTTGGTTGTTGATGCATGCAAGGGAATCCACAACACTAAACAATCCATTCATTGCACTATAACATGACAAACGGTGCCCACAAACTGTTAGGGCCTACATAAAGCTGTCCCAACAGCAGAGCTTTCCTTTCAGCATTATGGAGTGAATCCTTAACATCACTACACTTGGGTATCAGTGGAGCCTTGTCTGGCAGCAAAGCAGTTCATTCAGCCTCATTTACTGCCTTTTTTAAATAACCATAGCTGATATGGCAGACTTGCTTAAATAATTATGGTTTCTGCTGACTCCTTGTGGAGTTATGTAACTCCATAAAACTGTGCTCCTTTAATAACGAATGCTGACATGAGTTGACTTTTGAACCATACACAAACATTACATTTGTGTTCAGTAAATTCATGATGAATATTCTTATCAACACTTTAAGTAGGCTATAAGCAAGTGCAAGCAAGCTGCGAAGAGGGAGATCTTCCTTCAGCACTTTCAAAATGGACACAGAAATTCAAGTGTTCGTTCAGATAAGGCCTCCGTCTTGCTGAATTGAACTTTAATTCACTAGAGGTGGTTAGCTTACTGTTTTAAGTATTTTATTAGGCCTATGTGGTCAAAAGGACAATACAATCACAAGGATCCACTTTTATAGACAGCGGATTGTACAAACCAAATAACCCTCGCAATATCAACTGGAATTACATGGGTCTATTACTGAACTCACTGGCAAACATGGTTACAGGCCCAACAACATTATAGTATTCCCCCCTCATTTAGTAAAGCACATGAGCTTTTTATAATACACAAAGAAATGTATAATTCCAACATTGACAAAAATAAATGAGATACTAATGAGACCTATATAACAATTGTGATGGACAATGTATGGCATTAGAGAACGATGAGTGGATAAGAGGAAAGTTGTAATTTTGATGACACTATGAGCAAGCTAAGGACAACAATAGGCCTATGCCTATTTGTTCAGCACCTTTTGAAATGGACAGCGACATAATTGAGAACATGGGGTGTTCTTACAATATTCTCCCTGTACACAGTCAGAAAATAATAAATAATGGGGGTATGTTAGTAGACAAAGCTTTTACAATTGTAAACTAAGGCATTTCTGTAAAACTGGCCAAGGCTATATGTGCACCACCAAGTCAAAACCGTGTAGGCAAGTTCTGAGGGAGAGGGACCAAATTCTTAGGGTGAGACACATGGGCAACTAACAGCTTACTACACACCATTCTTAGTATTACTTTCTTAGCTACAGTATACGTATCTCCCTGGCATTGTCATTTACTTTTTGGACTCACCGTTGTGCTGTGCGCAGCAGTCCGTGTGTGTGGGGGGGGTTGAATCATGATTTCAGTGTTCTTCAGGTTGGAAAGTCGGACCTCTAGAAAGAGACCCGAGTTCCGACTTGGAATTCTGTGTTCGATGACCGTTCAAAATGTATCCCCCCCCCCCCCCCKCAAGAGTTCCCAGTTGTCTTGAACACACCGAAGTCTGAGATTTGAGTTCCCAGTTTTGAACACGGCAGAAGTCAATCTGGATTGACAGCATGGCTAATATATTCAACCTTTTCTGGCCCATGGTGTTGCATGTGAATGTTTTGATTTTTTTTTTTAAATCCTTAGACATAGCAGGCAAGGGAAGTAAAATAGTGATTGGTTTGTGACGCTGGCAGTTAGCCACTGATTCCTTCCAAACCATTCATTGTTGAATTTCTGACTTGCTGTGTAATGTTTATGGCCAATGAGCACCGATTTTATAACTTCTCTTCATATGACAAGGTGATGACTGCTTGATGATGACTGCATGGCTAGCTAAGATTTGAAAGTATGATATGATCAGTCCAATCAAAGCCATGGTAGATATAACATGATTTGATGTTATTTTATCTGTGACCAATGGCCTTGAGCCTTCTTGGATAGCCACTTCTAATGTAGTCTAGGGCTGCACCCAAGGGGGCTTGAATTGCCTTGATTCTGTAGATTCTGCGGCGACGTAGTATCCCCATGAGTCACACAACACTGAGCCAATCACAGAGCAACGAGAGAACATTACCAACTCCTACGCACTGTATTTTCGGCGGCTGCCCCTCCACCACAGAAAGCATTGAGCTAGGCATTTTGGAGCTGCCTTAAGAGACCATGTTTGTATGCAGATTTATTAACTCAAGGATCATTTTTTTATTTTATTTTTTACATTGTTTGCAAACTATGACACTGTGACCCACCTGTCCTGAATGACAGGTCGCCATTGTACACCCTTAACTGATGCACACAAGCCATTGTCATCACGTTATCACAATGACTGGATGCCACACACGTACATTTTAGTCTTGTCAAATTCACCTCTAAAATAATCCCACTAACACACCAATTACAAAATCCTCATGTCTCTAAGGTATAACGAACACAAGGTCAGTCTCCCATCACAATACACACACCCACTAGAGATCAAGGTGGTAATGGATGTCCTTCTCCTTCAGTCTCCAGGACCTGACCCTGTACAACCCTGAGAGGACCATCACAGTGAAGGGTTCTATCGAGGCCTGCTCCCGCGCCGAGGAGGAAGTCATGAAGAAGGTCAGGGAGTCGTATGAGAACGACGTGGCCGCTATGAATGTAGGTCCTTGTTCTCACACGCTGGGCACGGCACGCTGTGTTGGTGGAACCAAATAATTCAGAGTAGTATCCCTACAGTGTTCTACTTTTGTGCACTATATAGGGTACCATTTGGAATGCAACCTGGGAGATTTTTTTCTTATCACTGAAATGACAGTGAAGGTATAGAAACGTGATGTTTAACTACCTGCGTGTGCCGTCCCTCAGCCTTTAATTGTATTCGAGTGGTTTCCCTGAGATCGGTTTTTGTTCTAGTTCCTTTTGTCTGGTAGTAAATCTCTCTTCCTCTGTCCATCTCTCTCTCTCTTTCTGTCCCCAGCTCCAGTCTAACCTGATTCCAGGACTCAACCTGAATGCTTTGGGTTTGTTCCCTGGTGGTGCTCCAGGTATGTGCCCCTCCATGGGACACAACGTCCCACCTCCCGGTGCCCAGGGTGGCTACTCCTCATTCGGGGTGAGTGTCTGGACCTTTCCCCACCCCGCCTACCTCCCTGGGTCTACTCCACAGGGCCTCTTGGTGACGCTTAAAGATGGCCCCCTCCTTACTGAAAATTTCTGCAAGAAGAAACCTAAAACACACCAACCTCTGACTGAAGCCATTTTGGATCTTTCAGTGACCCTGTCTGTGTTCCTCTCTCCTTAGTGCAGCCATTTGGGGGCACGACAGTGACTTGGTTTTGTGTTATTCTCTCCTATAGAGCAGTTTCTTCGGGGGTGAAGGGCCATTTTGGGCGTCTGTGCTGTCGGCGAGCAGCCAGCCCGTCTCTGTAAGTCTCCCTTCCCACAGTGCTTTGCACGGCTTCTGGCTGCTCGCTGCCGGATAGGGTAACGAGGTAGGGCTCGCAGTAACATTTGACCTCTAGGGAGGGCACAACACGTTCATTACTCTGAAACCTGCTGGGAAGGGGCCCCTAGTCCCAGAGGGCCCCAGTGTCTGCTGGGTTTAGTTGGGCCCTCTGACAAAAGAGCAGCTATTGAACACCTTTGCGTGTTTAGGTTACAAATGGGCGCAAATGTTTTCAAGCGGACACCGGTCTATTGAACATTTTAATCTGGAACCGCCTCCTTGAAAACGTTTGTTCCCATCTGGAGGCTTCTGAATGTGTCCCAGGATTTGGATGACTGAAGTGTAAGGATTTGATGACATCCTCTTAAAAGAAGGATGACATCCTCTTGTGATTCTAGATTAAAACCAGCAGTTCCAGCAGCTCTGTCCCACATGTCACCTTATTCCCTATATAGTGCACTACTTTCAACCAGAGCCACTAAATGTATAATATTAATACCTCCTGCCCCCTCATCTAAAAGATCTCACCCACTTTTCTCTGACACCAGCCATGTGCAGTGAGCGGACACAGTTTGCAACATGTTTTCTTCAATACAATCTGTTCTACAGTGTCTGTGGAAGCGCTGAGGAGTGACAGAGCAGAGCCAACCATTCTCTGACTTCCATCTGAAAAGGATTATCAGAGTGGTGCATCCATATACTGTGTGGATTAGTTAATGTGCTCAGTTGCTGCAGAGAAACGGAGAACCGTCTGGGAATGCTGTGTTCACCTGAACTAGGCACTGGATGCTACAGATTTGTGCATCTTTCTAGAGGCGGGGTGGTTCTCTTATGCCCTGGGTGCGTCCCAATAATCTGTCATTCCTCCTGAACTCGATCAGTACTTCCCACAAATTTAAAAGCATTGGATTGGTATTGTCATGGGCAGGAGGGAATTTCCATATCAGTCTTATTCTTTCTAATCCATAACAGGAAGTGAACAAGTTCTCATTTGGTGAGAAAGGAGAGATAATTGGGACACACTCAACATTGGAAGTTGCGATTTGTTTAGTTGTGTTCAACCTCTTCATTACTGTATGTTCAGTTCTTTCATGGTTATGCAGTGCTATTGTGATTATATATGATACTGAGGGGATTTGAATTGGCCTAGATTTGACTGGTAAATATGAGGTACAACTTTGTTAATAAAGCACTTAGGAAACTTCCCATCAGCTCTGCTTCCAGTCTCCCTGGTTATGTCCCAAATGGCACCCTATTCCCTGTATAGTGCACTACTTTTGACCAGGACTTATAGGGCTATAGTCAAAAGTAGTGCACTAAATAAGGAATAGGGTTCCATTTGGGATGCGAACCACTGTGGATCCTTCTTCCTGTGTCGCTGCATCTGTTGCTTGGTCACTATCATTTGGGCTGCTATCGCAGTTTGCCAGGCCTGATTGTGGTCTCCTTGCGGTCAGAATTGCTCTGTTGTGGTCTCACTGGGATCTCATTACTGTCTTGTGTCCTCTACTGTTCCACAGAGCCAGGGGCAGCCGGAGTCGGAGACAGTCCATCTGTTCATCCCGGCGCTGGCGGTCGGAGCAATCATCGGAAAACAGGGTCAACACATCAAGCAGCTGTCGCGCTATGCCGGAGCCTCCATCAAGGTGAGGGACTTAACTCACAGGAGGGTTTGAGCTGCGACTCAATAACTTAAAGTAGCTTCTCGTCTTATTTGTTCTCCTTCACCCATCCCCCCCCCACCTCTCCATTTCAGATCAGTGCAGATGAAGTCAGTGTCGTAGATGCAAACCAGGTATTTTATTTTTGCTTCAAACATTCAGATGAATTTGGTTGTCTTGTTGCTTATACCCATCAATCATCTCAGAAGTGGAAGTTGGGTTAGGGTTCAGATTGGGATTGGGTGGCGCCTCCTTCAGGCTGTTGTGATGAGTCCCTGATGGGGTAAAGCAGTGGGCAGTAATTAGAGCAAGTAAAATGTGTGTGCAAATGTGTTAACACGTGTCCTTTTCCTCCCGTCAGGTAGCCCCTCCAGAAAGTATGGACACCAAGCAGAGGATGGTGATCATTGCTGGACCACCAGAGGCCCAGTTCAAGGTAGGAGCCCTCAGGACCGTGCTCTCCAGCCATGATACTTCTGTCCAATGCCCACCACCGCACCAGAGAATTTTTTTGGTCCTTTTTCCCAAAAACACGGTAGTCTATACAATTGAAAATTAGCTAGCTGGCTAATTCTGGTACAGTTACAGAAATGTTGATTGATGTCCATCGTCCCTGTCAAGTAAATGACCTCAAATAAAGTTCGATAAAGTTCGATAAAGATGCTTCTGCAGCTTCAATCAAGGGTTGTGTCATTTCCTCTGACTCCAGTGTGGGATGTTTGCTCTGTTCCAGGCTCAGGGTCGTATCTTTGGGAAGCTAAAGGAGGAGAACTTCTTTGGCCCAAAGGAGGAGGTAAAGCTAGAGGCTCACATCAAGGTGCCCTCTTTTGCCGCTGGACGCGTCATCGGCAAGGGAGGCAAAACGGTACGCAGAGGCCGGTCTGTGTGTGTGATCACTGCCATTTTACTGTTGCAAAATGTAGAAGTTCTGCTGCAGAATAATTGAAAACACCACTTATTACTTTGGCCATAAAAGAAAATACTTATTTGTTCATTTCTCTCTCGCTCCCTGTCTCTCGCTTGCTCTCTCGTTCTCTCGCTTGCTCTGTTTCTTGCTTTCCTTCTCTCTCCCTCCCCCCTCAGGTGAATGAGTTGCAGAACTTGACAAGTGCTGAGGTGGTGGTCCCCAGAGACCAGACACCTGACGAGAACGACCAGGTCATTGTCAAAATCACTGGACACTTCTATGCAAGCCAGGTATGTTACACTAATCAAACTTTAAAGTGCAATTAAATTGCAACTCACTTTACAGTAAAACAATAACAAATTAAGTAGATCAAAAACAAGCATGAGGAAATAAAATAAAGGAGCGTAAAACTAATTAAGATGTATGTCTGAAATAATTTCACTACAGTACTAATACTGTTGCCCAATTCCAAATGTACCCCTCTGCACTTCATGTGGTTCTGGAGGGATCAGATGGGAGGAGCAATGATTACAGGATGTTCCTCCACCTCTGTCACTGGGCAAGGTGGTGTCTTCTATCTGACGGGGAGAGAGAATGAGTCCATATTCATCCCAGTCAGCTCTGATTAGTGAGCTAAAAGGCTGGTTCATACTATGGGCACATTATGAATGAAGCTGAGTGTAAGGTTGTGGACTGTTGGGTGAATGGGGGTGTAAAATGTGTACAATGTCTGCTTGTTATGTAAGAATTGTCCACCATACTGCTTCACTTCTTTGTAGCATTAATCAATGGCTGCATCTGAAGGGGCACCCTATTCCTTATATAGGGCACTACTTTTGACCAGGACCCTGTGTAAATAAGGAATAGGGTGCCATTCTGTAATAAAGGAAATGGGGTGCTTTTTCAGTTGCAGCTGTCGTTAACCTTGCTGCTTGATGAATTCTTAATTCTACTCATCACCTGAGACGCAATGGATGTGTGCATGTCATTGTCAGATGACATGTCCTGACCTCTGCTCTCTTACCCCTCCCCAGCTGGCCCAGAGGAAGATCCAGGAGATATTGTCCCAGGTGAGACGGCAACAGCAGCCCAAACCCTCACCCCGCGGGGAGGGACCTCCCCGTGGGGAGGGACCCCCCCTCCCCCGCCCCTCCCGGAAGTAGACGGTGGCCCAGGGGGGGCCAGTGACAGAACCGCCCCCGAAGACAGACTAGAGCAGAGACCGGAGGGGAAACACAGGCAGGGACAATGCGCTCATCTCAGGGGTTAAGGGTCACGGGTACCCAACTGTACACCCCCACTCTCGACGACCTCCTCGACCTTACACACCCACCCCCACTTTCGACGACCACCTTGACCTTACACCCCCCCCTCGACGATCTCCTCGACTGACTAGCCCACCCCCCCCCCCCCTCTCGACGATCTCCTTGACCGACACTACCCCCACCCCCTTCTCGACAAGCTCCTTGACCAACACTACCCCCACCCCCCTTCTCAACGATATCCTTGACCGACACTACCCCCACCCCCCTTCTCAACGATATCCTTGACCGACACTACCCCCCCCCCCCCCCCCCCCCCCCCAGGCCGAGACACATACACCCCCCCAACCCATCGCCACACCTGTCTGCATCTCTGTGAGAATGTACTTGAGGGTTCCAATGTTGTCACACACCCTCACCCCCTGCTCACCCTCGCCTCGGTCCTGATTGGTTCCTTATTTGTTTTAATGTTTAATTTTTTTTGGTACACTAGAAAACACAAAGAAGAAATAATAATGAACTCCCTCCTGTCACCTCCCTGGTGTGGTAACACACTCAACCACCTCACATGTTGATGACGGCTGTTCATTTAGACTTTTGTTTTTACCTTTTTATTTTACCTTTTTGTTTTTGCCCTGGATGAAGTGTTTGTTTAGTTGGTTGAAACTTTCTCTCCCAAGTTATCTTTGGAAAGAAAAAGGCATTGCTCTGAGTCCTTGTAGGATGGAGAAAGGTTAGGGGGAGGGGCTCGGGGTAATACTCTGGTGTTTGATTGGACAGGGGCCCCGGTGGTGGTCTAACAGGGCACCCCTGTCCTGCTATTGATAGTGGCATTTTATAAATTCGGATGCATTTTATAGATATATAAAATATATTTAGAGGCGAGGATAACACTGTCATTAACACTTAAGGGACGTGTTGAATGGTGTTGGCCAGGAAAACCAATTTAATATGCATTGTACTGAACTACCTCAGGATCTCTAGTACCTCAAGAAGATGAAGAGAAAAAGAAAATAATTATATATATGAAAAAAATGTTCCTTTCTTTTTTATTTTGCTTTGTGGTATTTTGTATACTTTATAAAGCTAATAGTTATTGAACATTTTTATTTTTTTAAGAAAATTTAAAATTTGGTCAGCTGCCAACTGACCTTGCCTTCAACTCTAGCGCTCTCCGGCGGCGGCAACGTGTACAATGTGTCTGTCGACGGTGGCCCTGTTAATAAAGTCTCTGTACATAGAGCCCAGAGCAGAGTTGGCACCAAACTGTTGGCTGCTGACGGAAGTATCGAGAGAAGAAATTGCCTCAGTTTTCCTGAGGTGTATCCACCATCTAATGAAAACTACAAACAACGAATATATTCGAGTAATGCTGAATAATGCCAACCGTACATACTGCAGCAATGCCGTTTAGTTTTGGGATTCTGACATTCTTATTGTTGACGGTACGTTACATTTTTCACACAATGATTTTTCCTTTTGCCTTCCTGGAAGTGCAATGGGTAGCACACAAATGGAGGGGCCTGAACACTGAGTTCTCTCTCTGTAGCCGCCATAGAAATGGACATGTTAGAGCAGCACTGTCTGTTCTCGGTTGTATTTCTGTTACCTGCTTAGGCATTACCTGCTTTATTACATCATCCTAGTCTCAAATGGCACCCCATTTCCCTTATAGTGCTCCAAGTTGTACACTACATGGGAAATAGGGTGCCATTTGGAAGTCATCCCAGGTTTGTGACAGGCTGAAGTGCAGTCCACAGCCTGACTAGGGTTTTTTCATAGAGGGAGCTTGGCCATGTGCGGTGGCCCC
Organism: Salvelinus sp. IW2-2015; assembly: GCF_002910315.2. Taxonomy (NCBI): domain Eukaryota; kingdom Metazoa; phylum Chordata; class Actinopteri; order Salmoniformes; family Salmonidae; genus Salvelinus; species Salvelinus sp. IW2-2015. The sequence goes on from NC_036870.1 coordinate 25,207,109, forward strand.
AGTAGCCGCAGTCGGTCTACATTAGTGTCATTCACTGCATGGTGAAAGTAAGGGGAGTCACACTGATGGATGCTTATTTTGCTATAGAAACTACGTTAACTAAAGGTTGCGTTTGTTTAACCAGCAGCTGTAATCTTGATTGAAGTGAGAGAAGTTTCAATTGTTATTCATCACAAAAATCCAAGATGCACACAAGAAAATGTACTAAATTTACCTTGATTGGGATGGGAAAGATTAGTTAAAAAAACAAAAACGATAATGAAATACTATACCAAGTTTATCCCTCTTTTTTTTTTTTTTCATGCAGAATGTAAATATGTTTTGATTGTGGTAAAAGTGCTCGTGTGTATCCATGCTTCCACAGTAGAACGCTGTCTACCTCAGCTGAGGGGGGTTTGTGGTGGCACGCGCCCTCACCCGCCTAGCGCCCACGCGCTCGCTGCGATACCTCAGTCCCCCCAGGAACACTTCTCTGCATGGGCTCGTGCGTGCTCACGCGGTTCAACCTCGCGCTGATGTCCACGAGGGGCACAAGTGACGATTATTATTCCCCCTCCCTTTCTCCACCCGTTTTTTTTTTTATCTACCTCTTTAGATACATTTGAATTAGAGGCAAACTTCTATTTGTTAGATTTAGGGTTATTCTCCCACTGTCTCCCTTCTGATTTCCCAGATATTAATGAAAATAAATAAATCATGTACTCTTTAGAATTTGAACGAATAATGGAAAAGTTATCAGATATTTCCTTTGCCAGTGTTTATATATATATTTATATATATAATACTCTTCTAGCTTAATTGATTGTAAATCCTCAAGATTTTGCTTTTCTTTCTGCTTTTCTTTTTGATGGTGTGGCTTCCATGTATTGAACTTTCTTGCCTGGGTTTTTCGTGAAAAAAGGGTCAAATTCACCGGTTTGAAGTTTTTGGATTCAATGACTGGACGATAAGTAACAAACAAATGTTTAAAAAAAGGACCTGCCTTTGTTTCTGGTTTGAGACTAAAAATAAATACTAAGCCAGTCTTCTTTCTTACCTTTTTATGTCTTTACGGATGCTACATTGGCCTGCTGATTTGATAACGATTTGTTCGGTTAGCATTTCCTGGATGTGTAATGTGGAAAATCATGTTTGTGTGGGAAAGAGGGACTGGGTTTGGGTGTCAGTTTTTGGAAAAGTGTTCTGGTTTAAGCATGATACCCCCCCTCCCTGCGACCATGCTTCTGCCCCTTCACCCCCTCACAGCTCAACTTGTCAAATGCCTCTGYATAAATCAAAAAAATTAAATTGGCTCCCACGTCTTTCACTCGTCTATTTTTTCTCATGTGTTTTCAATCTACTGTAAGATGCCATAAAATATAACTTAACATTTGTTAAAGGGGAAGTTCAGGATTCTACAACTTCGTGCTATTTGGTTCCTCAGCCTGAAAGAACACTATATATACAAAAGTTAAATTAGTGGATTCGGCTATTTCGGCCACACCAAACTTGGCAGAATAGCCCATACTGAAGAGCTCAGTGACTTTCAACATGGCACCGTCATAGGATGCCACCTTTCCAACAAGTCAGTTATTCACACTTCTGCCCTGCTAGAGCTGACCCGGTCAGCTGTAAGTGCCGTTTTTGTAAAGTGGAAACCTCTAGGAGCAACAACGGCTCAGCTGCGAAGTGGTAGTCCACACAAGCTCCCAAAATTCTGTCTTCTGCTGCAACATTCACTACAGCGTTCCAAACTGCCTTTGTGAAGCAGTAGAAAAGCCTTCTCTGGAGTGATGAATCACATTTCACCATCTCTGTCTGACGGACGAATCTGGGTTTGGTGGATGCCTGGAGTAAGCAGCATGACAACGCCCCTGTGAACAAAGCGAGGTCCATACAAAAAAATTGTTTGCGTTCGGAGTGGAAGAACTTGACTAGTCTGCACAGAGCCCTGACCTCAATCCCATCGAACACCTTTGGGATGAATTGGAATGCTGACTGAGCCAGGCCTAATCGCCCAACATCAGTCATCGACCTTTACTAATGCGCTTGTTGCTGGATTTGTAGCTCCTTTTTCCCCCCTGGAAGTGTACGTAGCGAAAAGGGTGCCATTTGGGAAGCAACCATAGTGTGTCTCAAACATCAGCCGGTCCTTCCTCAGAGGGACACGAGAGAATGTATAGCTTAACGGAATGCATCATGTCTGAATGTTTCTCATTAACCCTTACCAGTGGCTTTGCCCCACCTGTTTAACAAATAAATAAAAGTTAGCCTGTTTTGCATGTTATTTTGCCATTAATACATGTCACATCAGTTTGCAAACAATGTAAAAAAAAAAAACTATTATCGAGTTAATGAAGCGGCATACAAACAGCTTTTTTGCTTTCTTGAGTAAGGCAGCTCCAAAATGCAGGTGTTTCAGCCTAGCTCAGTGCTTTCTGTGGTGGTGGGGCAGCCAGTGGAAAATACGGAGGGTAGGGGTTAATGTGCTCTAGTTGCGCCCGTGATTGGCGCAGTGTTCTGTCACTCATGGGGACAATGCATTGCTGCAAAATCTATGGGGAGAGCTTGAAAATGCAAGCCCCTTGGGGGCTGCAATAGATTTACATTAAAGTGCCCATCCAAGAAGGCTCAAGGTCATAGGTCACAGATAAAATGATGTCAAATCATGTTATATCTACCGTAGCTTTGATTGAACTGATGTCAACATCATACTTTCAAAATCTTAGGGTTAGCTAGCAGTCATCATGAATCAAGTCGACCATCTACTGGCAAATCCTTGTCATATGAAGAGAAATTATAGATAAAACGTATCGGTGGTCATTGGACATAAACATTACACAAGTGGAAAATCGCAAATTCAACCATGAGTGGTTTGGAAGGAATTGGTGTCGAAGTGCAAGCATTGCAAAGCAATCACTAGACTGCTATTCAGTGGAGTGGGTGTGTGAAGTCTGGGTTTAAGGGTCTCTTTTCCAAGATTAAAAGGATAAACATTGAATCCAGCATTACTTCTGCCACGTTCAAAACAACTGGAAACTCAGAACGGAGAAATATTTTTTAAAAACGAGCTCCAACTGGGAAAATACGTTTCAAATGATCATCCAATTCGGAATTCCAATTCGGGAACTCTGACCTCTTTTTAGAGCTCCGACTTGAAGATTACTGACCTTATGATTAGTTGTCTTGAAAGCACCATAAATCCAGAGAATGCCAGACTTTGATGACAAAATTTGCCCATGAAGGATGGCCGCACCACCTTCCTGTTCAAGTGAGCACAACAAGGTGAGTCCAAAAATGTATTGTATTCTGCTGCATAAATTACGTAATATAACAGGAAGATATGTTTATTGTAGCTAAGAAAGTAATACTAAGTGTATGTTTTGTAGTAAGTTGTTAGTAGCCCATGTGCCTCACCCTAATAATTTGGTCCCATAACTTAGCCTATTGTTCTGACTTGGTGGTGCACATTTAGCCTATAAAGCCTGTTTTAGAGAAATGTCATTGAATATTGTAAGAGCTTTCATAGTCTGCTTATATGCCCCCTTCATTTATCCTATGGTTCTGACTTGGTGTACAGGGAGAATACTGTAAGAACGGCCCATGTTCTGAATTCTCTCACTGTACATTTCAAAAGTGCTGGAGAAATAGTTATATTGACTACGTCCGTCCGAGCTCGCTCATTAACGTCTTAATCGAAATTACGGATTGCCTCTTACCCACTCGTCGTCCCCTTATGCCATAGTTTCCACATCTCAATTGTCAGTAGACACCATATTTGTTTAGGCTAGTCAGCCATATAAGCTATGTTTTTTTAAAGGCAGTAAATCAGGCTGAATGAACTGTTTCCCTGCCAGACAAGGCTCCGCAGATAGCCAGGTGTAGCAGCGGTAAGTTGTTGGAACTGCAATTGGGACAGCTTTATGTAGGCCCTAACAGTTTGTGGGCACCGTTTGTCACCATTGTGGTTCAATGAATGTATTGTTTAGTGTAGTGGCTTTGCTGGCATGCATAAAAAAAAGTTTTGGGAGTATGCCCCACCAAGAGTTACATGCTAAAATCACCACTGACCCTTACCCCTTCACAGACAAGATCCCCGTGGCAGTGAATATTTCCCAGAAGGCAGCAGCCAACCTGTCGGAAAGTGTGTTTGTGCATGGCTAGGACATGGTGTTCACGACCCCAGTAAATACCTGAAGACTGCCAATGTTGTCGACTACATCTGGGACTTCAAGGAAGGCAACCAGCTGGTCACCCATAGCAACGTGGCCACGCATGCCTACAGCGCGGTCGGCGAAGTTAACGTGAAGCTGACGGTGGAGGTGGCGATCAAGATCCCGTGCCCCCCGCCAACACCGATGAGTGTTACTTCGCCACAAACTAAAGGTACACACTTCACTTCAGAGGATACTACAGGTACACAAATCTAGAAGAAGGTATGTACATAGTACACACAATAATGAGCTTCATCTGCACCGTACTACTGCCACACATGCCTGGAATAAGGTATGCAGTTGAGGGAATGGAGCATGTTTTTTGGACGCAGCCTCATGTCCATCTTTGGAGCGTTGTATCATATCTGGTGTCCACATACCTTTGGTCATGGAGCATGATGAACTGGAATCTATAGTTCGGTTCTCTAAAGCCAGTACAAACTTCAGCTAACTTTAGCCCCAGTGCAACTGTGTTCGGTGGTCAGTTACTGCAACAGTGTAGTAGTGTCATAAATCCAACTTTAAATTATATTTAAATCCGGTTACTTGTTTCATCACTTGTAACCCCCCCCTTCTCCCAAGACCTATGCAGATCGGTAGGCTACATACATTACCAGTATATTCACAAACTGAGTGGTTAGTTCACAATCTTTATTTAAATCTTTCCAGAACAAAATTACATTTTTAGATTGGTTTGAAACGATGGCTTTTATAGTAACTAAATAACTTAAATTCAGTACATTCGTGCAATAAATGTAAATGACATGCAAATTAGAGAATGGGCAGTGGGATGTACAGTTAAACACTGATAAATCTAATATTTGAAAATGTTCTAAAAGTAACACATTGTTAGGCTTGTGAAAGACTGCAAATATATTTATTACATTTTATTTACAAAATCATTAGCTCCGATTATCCGTCAAAGCAGTTTCATTTGGCCCAGTTCCATTTTAGTTCCTAGCCCCATTTCCCTTTGGAGTTCACAGATCTGAAAAGACTAGGGGAAGAAGCTATGGTTTGAAATGGGAAAGGGCCTTACTATCACGCTCACTCCAGGGGTGTATTCATTACAGAAACTGTTTACAATTTAAGAACCAAATGGAAGCAAACAGAGCAAAACGAGTGTCTATTGGACAAATTCAGGTAGGTCCCGCCCCGTTTCGTTCTGTTTAAGAAACGTTTTGCAACAATCGGTGGAATGAATACACCCCAGCACTGCCTCAAACACTGCCCGCTCCAACTTCAAAACACAGCTTTATTGCAAACTTCTCTTAATTCTTGCCATTTGCCACATACTTGTGCTTTTCTACTACAAAGTGAACTAAACAGAAAAGATATTCATATTTTCATATTTTTCAGCACAGGTGAAATGTACCTCTTGCCATCTTACCTATTAACAGTGTTACTTTGACACACTAAAATGTGAAGAAGTTCTCTTGTTTATTGGTATATATATCATCTTTGTGATGCATTTATAAATGTGCTAAATGTATAATTTGTTACTAAAGAACCTCTAAGAAAAAACGCTAGTGCCTGTTCAGGATTATATAACGTTACAGAACATTCAGATAGAAATGTATGGTGTAGAACAGATACTCAATATCCTAACTGACAGACGAGTGTAAGTTCTATTCATTTTATTTCGCTCTGCTTCCCTTCTGTAGTACCGACGGTGGGTCTACACGGGGCGTCTGTCCATCAGCAGGCGACTCCTCTCTTCGTTGGTGGGGAATATGATCTCCCTCAGCCGGCCCCTACGACCCCCGATCTCAACATGGACACTGGCATCCTCCACCAGGGACCTCGTCACAGGTCTGTAGACCTTATAGCGCCTAGGGGAGAAAGGGAGGGAAAGAGGAGGACAGAGAAATGGCATAGAGAGGGAGGAGAGAGATCATGAGTAAGGGAAGCTTGGTGATAGACGTGGGTGTGTGGAACACTGTGGCTTGACTTACTTGTAGACTATGAAGGCGATGAAGGCAAAGATGGCTACCAGGATAGCACTGGAGGAGAGTACAACCTCTGCAGCATGAGGAGCTTTAGACACTACAAAAGAGAGGGTGGTAAGAAAAAAATAGGGAAATGGACAGAGTGATAGAGAGTTGGATCGAGGAGAGGAAGGGAAAGAAGTAGAATGGAGTGAAAAGAAGAGATGTAGGTATGAGACCAGGAGAGAAAGAAAGTACTTCAGTATCAGGTGCAAACTTAGCACAAGCACTATTAAACAAAACCTAGACAGTCTCCTTGTGCCCCAAAGGAGACTGTTTTACCAATTTTTATCATGGAGAGAGAAATCCTGACAAAGGAGGATATAGCCAACCCCATAAGGAGGAGCTCTACCACGCTCTCATACAGGATATTCATCCAAACCACTTGAGGTCAGTACAGGGAGTATGTGCACTCTGGCGTTTATATATTCTCAGTAAGGAAGCAAGAGCAACGTTTTTGTTCAGAGGAATAACAGTCAGAGGAAAACATGTTGTGTTCAAAGAGAATAATCCGTTCAGTTTGAAGTCACGCATGMCTGACCAGAACTCCATTCAGGTTAACATTAAAAAACTACCTGAATCAGCAGACGATAGTGTTGTGACTGAGTTTCTGGCTAAAGCTGGATGTAAGGTGATGTGGAGAGTGATGAGGCGCATGATAAGATACAACGGTCAATTTACAAACTGCTCCACTGGAGATCGTTTTGTATATGTTGAAGCAACACCCTTCATTCCTATAACACAGTCTGTAAGGATGGGCCCTCACTAAATATTTTATGATGAACAAGGTCCTGTGCATAGACAATCCTACACTAGAGTGGTTCAGGAGATGGTAGAGTACAGTCCTACTACACTGGACAACATCAGGTGCATAGAGGAAACTTTCTCACACTATGTGCAGGACAACAATCCTGTCCCCATGAGTAGGGCAGACGTATCACATATCTCAGCTGAAATGACTGAACGTGAGACTGAGGTTGAAGAAGATAATTCTTCGGCTCCCAAGAACAAAGACGGAGTGAATGAAACATTGGAGTTGGTACCTGGTGAGCCAGAGTCTGCAACAGTGACCTCTCATTCCAAGAAAAATAATAAGAGGAAAAATGCTCAAAATGAAGCTGGGAAAGTAGCTACTGAGACCAGTGACAATCATAACCCAATAGAAAACCTGGAGGTTAATAAGGGACCCCGAAGGCGGTGCAACTCTCTGGGGAATACAAAAGTAGGCGGCCAAACATCAATGCTGAACTTCATTCAAACAAACCGGAATCAACATACACCAAAGCGGCCCAGGGTACCCAGCTCCCCATCAGAGTCTGGAGTTAGGTCACCTGCAGAAAAAAGGCTGATATGGAGGATGTAATTCTGGGAGAAGTGGAGAAAAGTCCCCCTAATTAGCCGTCCAGAACAAAATCATTGATGAAGGATTAAAATGATCTATATTTGAGTAAACCTATATTATCTGGATCAGAGAAGGTTATTCTGTGTATGTGAGCATAACTACTGTCGCTAACATGGCTTTTCAAGAGAATGAGAAATCTGCTGATAATTTAATTTTAATGCCAACTCTTGATACATGTCCCAAACAAAAACCGCCTTCGAGTCAGATGCTCAGTTCCCTTAAGCAGGTATTAGAAAACTTTGTACCGTGAAACTTTGTCAAAGCGTTAATCGGGCTAAAATGCTCTGGGACCCTCGTTCCAAGCCTAGAGGAATATTGGGAGGTCATCTGAATATTCGTAGCATTATTTCTAAGAGTGAACAGGTAGATCATTTATTGAACGACTCTAATCTAGATTTTTCCTGTTTCTCTGAGACATGGCTGAAAAAATCTTCTATTTCTGCCTTTAATGTCCTTGGATATTCCATATTCAGGAGGGACAGGGGAGAGGGCATAGGGGGTGGATTGCTTATGTACATGAAAGATAACTTTAAGCCTCCCGGGTGGCGCAGTGGTCTAAGGCACTGCATCGCAGTGCTAGCTGTGCCACCAGAGATTCTGGGTTCGAGCCCAGGGTCTGTCGCAGCCGGCCGCGACCGGGAGGTCCATGGGGCGACGCACAATTGGCCCAGCGTCGTCCAGCGATGTCTCATCGCGCACTAGCGACTCCCGTGGCGGCCCGGGCGCAGTGCGCGCTGACCAGGTCGCCAGGTGTACGGTGTTTCCTCCGACACTCCCTATAATTCTCGGACCGACTCTTTTCTCTGTATATATCAACGATGTCGCTCTTGCTGCGGGTGATTCCCTGATCCACCTCTATGCAGACGACACCCTTCTGTATACATCTGGCCCTTCTTTGGACACTGTGTTAACAACCTCCAAACGAGCTTCAATGCCATACAACACTCCAACGCTCATCTATCACTCCAGTGTTAATTTGCTAACTGTAATTACTTCGCTACTATGGCCTATTTATTGCCTTCTCACGCCATTTGCACTCACTGTATATAGACTTTCTTTTTTTCCCTATTGTGTTATTGACTGTACGCTTGTTTATTCCATGTGTAACTCTGTGTTGTTGTTTGTGTCGCACTGCTTTTCTTTATCTTGGCCAGGTCGCAGTTGTAAATGAGAACTTGTTCTCAACTAGCTTACCTGTTTAAATAAAAGGTGAAATAAGAAATACATGTAAAAAAAATTAATGTGCAACAGTACGATAAAAAAATCCAGAAACGTGAGCAGAGTAACTACGATGCAGCTATAAGTCAAATTGACTGGTCTGATCTGTTAAGCAATGAATGCCCAGAGTTTGGATACAGAACATTTCTGTCAGCTATTGACAAACTAGATACCTCTTTTACTAGGAAGTTTCAACGTAAGCCAAGACGGAAAACCTCTCTACCATGGCTCAACGAGGACCTCAGGAGGCAGATGAGAGAATGGGATTTTTCCTTGAAAAAAGCATTGAAGTCTGGTAAGAATGATGACACGTATATTTGCATGACTGAGAAATAAGGTGGTTAGGAATATAAAAAAAGCAAAAGCAGAGTTCTTTCTTAGAGTGATCACTGAAGCGAAAGGAAATGGCAAAGTGATTTGGGAAAATTTCAACAAACTAACAGGGAGAGGAGCTGAAAAGTCCAAAAAACATCCTGAATTAAAGGTTAATGGGATTCTAATTCAAGACTCCAATTTCATATCCACCATCTTCAACATTTTTTTCGTTAGCTGTCAGGGAGCTGGCTTAAAGATTCTCAACCAAGACCACAGTCCTCACTCCCATAGAAAATAATAAACCAATATTCAGAATTCCTGAAATCTCAGCGTCAGCACTGGACAGTATTATTAGCTTCTTCATGAGCTCTAGAACAAAATATGTATTTGGTCTAGACACTGTATTCCTGAAGAGAAACAATTATTCTCTAATTGCCCCTATTGTACATCTAGTTAATCTGTCCATCGAATGTGGGTTCTTCCCCCAATGCTTGGAAGTCTGCTGCAGTGATACCTGTGTCATGACGTTGCCATGTTGGTGAGGTTTATGACCTCCATAAATACCTTTCCCCCTTTTCTCTCTCTACAGTTTGGACTCTTAGAAAGCTCTTTGTTAACATAGAGAGAGTCTGGTAACATCAGAAGGTTGGGGAACGGAACCTTATTTCGGTAATCCAACCAGTTGACAATATACATTATTACTGATGATAGGATGACAAACTGTATCTTGGAAAGTCTACACATCCTAGTTATCAGATTCACCTGGAATTGTTGTGCAATTTAAATGTTTAAATATGAAACTATTTGTGAAAAGATTAAATGTAATTTTAGCTTCTAAATGAGAGAATTGTTTTCATAAGTGAACTATGCTCACTCAGTGGCCCCGCCCAAGTGAACAGACATTGGTTGTGAACTATGAAACACGCCCTTCTCTCCACCACTACAAAAACCCATTGACGAAAGTTAACCTTGTGTTCCTGATAACGTCAGGACTGCTGTCCATACGTTTAAAAGGTCTGATATCAACAACAGAACTAAGCCAACCTCAGCGTGAGCTCTGGTTGCGAATGGTTGACCAACTACAACCTAACGAAATTAACATTGTGTTCCCGATGATGTGAGGACTGATGTCCATACGTTTAGAAAGGCGAATTTCAACGTGGAGGTGAAGATCGACACGCTGGAAGGATGAATTTCGACTATACCAGCCAGAATATAGCATGAGCTCATAGTATGGTAAGTTGGTATGAACTTTGAACTCTTATTCACTAAAGAAGTGATYCATCCTAGACGTCGAGTAAACAGCAGCAGCTGTAAACGTGGGCTAGGAAAGGACGGACAATCTCTTCAGAAAGACAGGGTACTACAACGTATACGTTCTACCACACGACATTCTTCAAAGGACAAGAGAGATCTCTGCTGGGCAACCCAGCCTTCCATCTACAACCAATCTATCGAAGCGCAGCTCGGAGTAAATATTTCTTGAATTTTCCTTTTCCAAATGGGTGATTATTTAGAATGCATAAGATTCTGTATTTATGATAGCATAGCTTCATAAGGTCCGATAGAGACCCAATCCTTTTGTTCCTCAGTCTTCCGCGCTTTCATTCAAACCCAACCCCCTTTCTTTGTGTAACCAGCCGTCATATCGGTTCCGTCCGCTGGGGACGTTTTCTTGTATGACATAATTAGTAATCAATGTATGATCCATCCTGTGTATATGTAATTCTGTGATTATTGAGGTATTTAGTAAATAAATAAACCACATTTTGTATTGCTGATTCAACTTGTTAGCCAGGGTTTGTGAAGATAACCAAGAATTTTACGACGTTCAGATGAGACTGAATAAGGTGACGATTAATAATTGACTGCTATTGCTATAAAAGATTACCAAGTCTTTAAGAGTTTATTCGGAAGACAACAGCTCTATAAACATTCTTCCATGGTGCCCCGACTTCCTACATTTACATGATTAGTTTAATCAGGTCATATTAATTACAGAGAAATTATTTTATAAAATAGCATGTCATATCACTTAATCCGGCATAGCAAAGACACGACACCTGTTTTAAAATCTGGTGACCCAACACTGGATGAAAACTACCGACCTATAAGCACGCTTCCAGTGCTATCAAAAGTAGCTGAAAGATGGATGGCTGATCATCTGACTGAACACCTCATTCAGGGCAACTCCATACATCAAATGCAATTTGGATTCAGAACTAACCAGTCTACCGAAACAGCCAATTGCTATTTTCTGGAGTGAATTAAATCTAAACTGGACATAGGTGGTGATGTCAGTCTTTTTGGAACTTAAAAAGGCCTTTGATACTGTGAATCATGAGGTCCTCCTATCCAAGCTATCCTCCCTTAATGTGTCCACTGAAGTCATTAGTTGGATATATTCCTATCTGACAAACAGAAGTCAAAGGGTTCGTCTGGGGGACACTCAGTCGGACTCTCTTTACTATAACACTGGGGCCCCAGAAGGGTCAATATTATCCCTCCTTCTGTTTACCATCTATAMAAATGATCTCCCACCAGTTGTCTATTTTTTGGAGTGTACAAACAGAACTGTATCGTCTGCATACATCTGGATGTTAACTAGGCAAGTTACAGAACTGTATCGTCTGCATACATTACTGGATGTTAACTAGGCAAGTTACAGAACTGTTCGTCTCATTACATTGGATGTTAACTAGGCAAGTTACAAGAACTGTATCGTCTACATACATCTGGATGTTAACTAGGCAAGTTACAGAACTGTATCGTCTACATACATCTGGATGTTAACTAGGCAAGTTACAGAACTGTATCGTCTACATACATCTGGATGTTAACTAGGCAAGTTACAGAACTGTATCGTCTCATACATCTGGATGTTAACTAGGCAAGTTACAGAACTGTATCGTCTACATACATCTGGATGTTAACAGGCAAGTTACAACATGTATCGTCTACATACATCTGGATGTTAACTAGGCAAGTTACAGAACTGTATCGTCTACATACATCTGGATGTTAACTAGGCAAGTTACAGAACTGTATCGTCTACATACATCTGGATGTTAACTAGGCAAGTTACAGAACTGTATCGTCTACATACATCTGGATGTTAACTAGGCAAGTTACAGAACTGTATCGTCTACATACATCTGGATGTTAACTAGGCAAGTTACAGAACTGTATCGTCTACATACATCTGGATGTTAACTAGGCAAGTTACAGAACTGTATCGTCTACATACATCTGGATGTTAACTAGGCAAGTTACAGAACTGTATCGTCTACATACATCTGGATGTTAACTAGGCAAGTTACAGAACTGTATCGTCTACATACATCTGGATGTTAACTAGGCAAGTTACAGAACTGTATCGTCTACATACATCTGGATGTTAACTAGGCAAGTTACAGAACTGTATCGTCTACATACATCTGGATGTTAACTAGGCAAGTTACAGAACTGTATCGTCTACATACATCTGGATGTTAACTAGGCAAGTTACAGAACTGTATCGTCTACATACATCTGGATGTTAACTAGGCAAGTTACAGAACTGTATCGTCTACATACATCTGGATGTTAACTAGGCAGTTACAGAACTGTATCGTCTACAACATCTGGATGTTAACTAGGCAAGTTACAGAACTGTATCGTCTACATACATCTGGATGTTAACTAGGCAAGTTACAAACTGTATCGTCTCATACATCTGGATGTTAACTAGGCAAGTTACAGAACTGTATCGTCTACATACATCTGGATGTTAACTAGGCAAGTTACAGAACTGTATCGTCTACATACATCTGGATGTTAACTAGGCAAGTTACAGAACTGTATCGTCTACATACATCTGGATGTTAACTAGGCAAGTTACGAAACTGTATCGTCTACATACATCTGGATGTTAACTAGGCAAGTTACAGAACTGTATCGTCTACATACATCTGGATGTTAACTAGGCAAGTTACAGAACTGTATCGTCTACATACATCTGGATGTTAACTAGGCAAGTTACAGAACTGTATCGTCCTAATACATCTGGATGTTAACTAGGCAAGTTACAGAACTGTATCGTCTACATACATCTGGATGTTAACTAGGCAAGTTACAGAACTGTATCGTCTACATACATCTGGATGTTAACTAGGCAAGTTACAGAACTGTATCGTCTACATACATCTGGATGTTAACTAGGCAAGTTACAGAACTGTATCGTCTACATACATCTGGATGTTAACTAGGCAAGTTACAGAACTGTATCGTCTACATACATCTGGATGTTAACTAGGCAAGTTACAGAACTGTATCGTCTACATACATCTGGATGTTAACATAGGCAAGTTACAGAACTGTATCGTCTCATACATCTGGATGTTAACTAGGCAAGTTACAGAAACTGTATCGTCTGCATACATCTGGATGTTAACTAGGCAAGTTAAGAACTGTATCGTCTCATACATCTGGATGTTAACTAGGCAAGTTACAGAACTGTTATCGTACTACTATACATCTTGTGATGTTAACTAGGCAAGTTACAGAACTGTATCGTCTACATACATCTGGATGTTAACTAGGCAAGTTACAGAACTGTATCGTCTACATACATCTGGATGTATGTGAAGGTGGTTAACACAGTCAAGTTGGATTATCCAACTTTAGGTTTATAAGACCTTTCCTTCCTCTGGAGAACGCCAAACTATATATGCATGCTATGATCGTCTCACATCTGAGATATTGCCTCACATGCTGGTCACAAGCAGGAGCAACTATTCTGAAACCAATTGAATCATTCTACAAACAAACACTTAAGATTTTTGATAACAAACCAAACAGTTACCACCATTGTCATTTACTTAGTCTGGATAGCTTTAAGCAGTATGTAGATGCAAGCCTTGTCTTTAAGATCCTGCATGGTCTTGACCCTCCACCCCTATGCCGGCATATCATGCTCAAGGAAAGCCCCTCCAGGATAACAAGGGCAGTAACTAGAGGGGATTCTGTTGTCCCTTTAGAACACAGTAAAATCAGTTTAATTGGTCTTCTCTGTTAGAGCTACAATATACTGGAATGCAATGCCCATGGACTTGAGAAGCTGCACTGATTATTGTACTTTTACATTTGAATTGAAAACATGGCTCAAATCTATCCAAACCTGTACACATGAGTTATCTGTGCTACCTCATATGTGAGATGACAGTTGATAATAATGTTGTTGTTAGAATGATACATTATTGGATGTAATATATTTGTATTTTGTATTGTTTTAGTGAGTATTTGTATTGTGGCTGTATAATTGTCCTTAGCTGCCCTGAGACTACGGGTGCAAATGATCTTTTGGCTAACCCCAGCACATTTACATGGATGTTGCATTATTGTAATATTGATGTTGATTATTGTGCATTGTCCCCTATAAATGTATTATTTATTTAAACCTCCAACTACGACTTATCCACATGTTCACAACATTGCACAGTCGGGCATCAGATTGCTGTATCAGATGTGGTTAGCTAATTTAGCTAAACACCTATCCAGACATTCTGAGATCTGGCAGACGTGTGTAAAGTAGTCCGCCTGCAACGCTGCCAATAGTACGCCAATAGTACCTCAGGGTTTTTCCCTGTGACCTACCGGGTGTGTCAGGGTCAGTGTTGCTGATGGTGATGGTGATGGTGGTGGTGGCGAGGGCCATACTGCTGGCATCCTCCAAGGTGATGTTGACACAGTAGATCCCCGGCTCCAGGAAGGTCCTCCGCAGGCGCACCTCGCACCCCAAAGACGGGGGCACGTCGTCACACACGATGTTCCTGACCTGGCGGCAGGAGGGGTCCAACACGGTGGTGCAGGCTGAGGTGGGAGTGCTACGGGGGGAGAGGAGACGTAGAGAGGTGGTTATGGATGGGGAAACTATGGAGTGGTTTGTGTGCTAATATTCACAAATTACATTTTTCACTAGTCCCCAAAACATTTCTGAGGGTTGCCTTCCACTCACCTGCCCAGGCACTTGACCAGGAAGCTGATGTCAGTGTTGGTCACCTTGGCAGCAGACACGTCCACGATTCGATTGGCTGGCTGGTTGTTGATTAGGTGCTCTGTGATAGGGTAAAGCCCAAGTGATGTCATTTTCGAAGTGTGCATGAACTCATCAGCCAAATCTGTAATGTACAAGCTTTATATATTTGTATAGACTGATAAGTGATTAACTTCTCTAGGGTAGGGGGCAGCATTTGGAATTTTGGATGAAATGCATGCCCAAATTAAACTGCCTTATTCTCGGGCCCAGAAGATATGATATGCATATAACTAGATTTGGATAGATTTGGATATAAAACACTCTAAAGTTTCCAAGACTGTTAAAATAATGTCTGTGAGTATAACAGKACTGATTTGGCAGGCAAGAATCTGAGAAAAATCCATTCAGGAAGTATTTTTMGGGGGGGTTTTGTAGTTTTCTATTCAATGCCATTACAGTATCCATTGACTTAGGACTCAAATTGCAGTTTCTATACCTTCCACTAGATGTCAACAGTCTTTAGAAAGTGTTTCAGTCTTGTATTCTGAAAAATGAGAAAGTAAGAGCAGTCTGACTGACTGGACCCTAAAGTTTTACGGAGCTTTTTCATGCGCACAACCGAGAGTGCGATTCTTGTTTACATTTTATATTGACGACGTTATTGTCCAGTTGAAATATTATCGATTATTTAGGCTAAAAACAACCTGAGGTTTGAATATAAACATCGTTTGACATGTTTCTATGAACTTTACGGATACAATTTGGATTTTTTTGTCTTCCTGTTTTGACTGTGTTTGAGCCTGTGGATTACTGAAGAAAACGTGAACAAAACTGAGGTTTTTGGGTATAAAGAGACTTTATCGAACAAAAGGAAATTTATTGAGTAAATGAATAGTGCAACCATATGAAGATCATCAAAGGTAAGGGATTCATTTTATCTCTATTTCTAAATTGTGTAACTGTTCTATCTGGCTGGCTACTGTTTGTAATGATTTGTCTAGTGGGCTATGTTCTCATAATCGTAAAGTATGCTTTCGCCGTAAAGCATTTTTTAAATCTGACACCGTGGTTGGATTCACAAGAAGTTCATCTTTAAACCTATGTAAAATATGTTTTGTTTTCTGAATTTTTATGAGTATTTCTGTATTTGAATTTGGCGCCCAGCAGTTTCACTGGCTGTTGAAGAGGTGGGACGCTACCGTCTCACGTGCCCAAGAGAGGTTAACTGAGGGGCTAACTGACTGACTTCACTGATTGTCATCAGTTTGACATCCTATTGTCATGCACCCACCGATGATGGTGATGTTGGTCTGGAAAGTTCCGTAGAGGTAGCGGAAGCAGTCGGTGGCCGCCAGGTGTCTGTGATGGAGCTGGGCCAAAGGGGTGGGGACAGCTGGCAGCAGCGAGGTCGGGTTGAACCCCTGGGTCACATCAGCCACTGTCGGGGGGAGGGGCTCTGTCGTCGGGAAGCCCGTTGTCCCAGGAACAGGTGTGTTGGGGCCCTTGGAGGTGGGTCTGGCAGTGGTGACTGGCACTGGAAACGAGACAGTCGAATTTGGACAGTTTATGTCAACTGAATAGAACTAAACTCACAAGAGAAAACATTTCCTCAAACACTCTGGCAGACACTTCTATTCCATACACATTGTAGAGTTAACTCTTACCATAACCATGGGTTGTTTCCATTTTGCTAGTGATGGAGTGAGTGCCAGTGGGAGGTGTGGGGGCCGCTGAAGGAGAGAAAAAGAGATATGATACAACGCTCCAAAGATGGAAATGCAGCTGCTGCTCAATCAGTCCAAAAAACATGCTCCATTCCCTCAACTGCATACCTTATTCCAGGCATGTGTGGCAGTAGTACGGCGCAGGTGAAGCTCATTATTGTGTGTACTATGTACATACCTTCTTCTAGATTTGTGTACCTGTAGTATCCTCTGAAGTGAAGTGTGTACCTTTAGTTTGTGGCGAAGTAACACTCATCGGTGTTGGCGGGGGGCACGGGATCTTGATCGCCACCTCCACCGTCAGCTTCACGTTAACTTCGCCGTCCGCGCTGTAGGCATGCGTGGCCACGTTGCTATGGGTGACCAGCTGGTTGCCGTCCTTGAAGTCCCAGATGTAGTCGACGACATCGGCAGTCTTCAGGTAGTTACTGGGATCGTGAATAGACACACTGAACACCACGTCCTCACCACGCACAAACACGCTCGCCGACAGGTTGGATGCTGCCTTCTGGGAAATATTCACCGCCACTGGGATCTTGTCTGTGAAGGGGTAAGGATTAATGAGAAACGCTCAGACATGACACATCCGTTCAGCTATACATTCTCTTCTGTACTGCGTCCCTCTGAGGAAGGACCAGCTGATGTGTAAGAGACAGGCTATGGTTGCTTCCAAAAGGGCACCCTTTTCGCTACGTACACTTTTAGGGGGGAAAAAAGGAGCTACACTATATGTCTGTGGACACCTGCTCATCGAACATCTCATTCCAAAATCATGGGCCTTAATAGAGTTGGTCCCTCCTTTGCTGCTATAACAGCGTCCACTCTTCTGGGAAGGCTTTCGACTAGATGTTGGAACATTGCTGCAGGGACTTGCTTCCATCCAGCCACAAGAGCATTCGTGAGGTTGGGTACTGATGTTGTACGATTAGGCCTGGCTCGCAGTCGGCGGTCCAATTCATCCCAAAGGTGTTCGATGGGGTTGAGATCAGGGCTCTGTGCAGGCCAGTCAAGTTCTTCCACACTAATCTCAACAAACCATTTCTGTATGGACCTCGCTTTGTGCATTGTCATGCTGAAACAGGAAAGGGCTTTCCCCAAACTGTTGCCACAAATTTGGAAGAACAGAATTGCCTAGAATGTAATTGTATGCTGTAGTAGCGTTAAGATTTCCCTTCATTGGAAGTAAGGGGCCTAGCCCGAAACATGAAAAACAGCCCCAGACCATTATTCCTCCTCCACCAAACTTTACAGTTGGCACTTTGCATTGGAGCAGGTAGTGTTCTCCTGGCATCCGCCAAACCCAGATTTGTTTGTTGAACTGCCATATGGTGAAGCGTGATTCAACACTCAAGAGAACGTGTTTCCACTGCTAGGGCTGTGGTGGTCACAAAATTGTCACRCGGCGATTGTCAAGCCAATAACTGTCGGTATCACTGTAATTGACCGTTAATTAACATAAACACATTTAGCATCTCCACTCTTAGCTTGCAAGTCACTGATGCATCTACATCTACATTAAAAAGTCTAATAAATCCATGTAATATAGCCTACAACTTTACAATAAATCCATTATTTATTTTTGACAGGTCTAAAGAAGCATGATATGAAGAAAATGTAGTCTATTTCAGAAGAACAGAATAGCATACTCTAAGTTGTCCTTATGTTAGGCCCTGATCTGGCTATGCCAAATGACTGTGGGATACACTAGTTCATTTAGCAGACAAGATTTTCTTAGAATTCTGTAGCATTATTTTATAGTATGAATACAATTGAACAAAGCTGAATAAAATAGAAAGGACATTTTCTCCAAACGATTTGAGGGAGTGTGCACATACTGCTATTCTGTGTTGAGCGGTTCATTTAGAGTTATTAATGTAACTTTAGGTTGTTCTACAAACGTTGGGCTATATGTTTAGATTTTTAATACATTCTAAGGCTGCACGATGATTTMAAAAAAGTTGCTTTAAAGGCATCAGCTCTGCTTTGTTTTTTTGTACACACTACATCAGTCACTCATTCACAACTTGACAAGGACTTGATAATGCCTCGAATTTCACGGAGTTAGCACCTTTGTGTGGCCGTAATGCACCCTAAAAAAATCCTTGCCTTTTGCGGCCAGTGGACATTGTGCCCTTCTCCCTGAGTGCTGAGCGCTCCGAATCACCTCCCACTCATATGGCTCTACGTCACATGATCGGGTCTTTCTCGCAGGCTACAAGTGAAGACAGACACATCGGGGATACAACTGTGCGCGTCCTTATCCAATTCCGAGGTGCAAATTGAAGATATTGGAAGAACTGTCAGCATTTACTTTTCGTCAGCCAACAAAATGAGTAGGCCTAACGAACAGCAAAAGCACTAGCCTATGTCAATCTACTATTCCCCCATAGTACAAAAGTCAACCTATTCTATTCTGTGTGAGAAATAAATATTCCAAACATAGTCTGGGACAGTTGCGGGATGCGATAGATCCCAAATTAATACAACTACTAGCTTCAAAACCTTTTTTATGCAGTGTGGCTGACGCAACAGATCAGAACGTTTAGCTTAAAATGTTGATTAACTATTAAGCTAATCTTCACATTATAAGCGCAGCAATGCGCACATGGTAGTAGACTAAGGGTAGATGTTCCATTAGCAGAAAAGACCATTATCAAAGGTGACCACAAATGCAATTATGCATGTAATGCTTTCATTATGAAGGTGCATTTTTATGGTGAAAATGATCTTCCCCAAACTTGAAACTCACGTGATGCTTATTCATGCCAGTTAGGCTCTACACCCCTTGTAAAGCGGATTAATGTGCTTAATTTTAAGAAGTTATTTGGCCACTTTAGTTGTGATACAAACCTTATCAAAACATGTAGGCTTATGGGCTAGGCTACATGAGGTGTGCGACTATGATTCGAAAAAGTAGCCCAAAAAAAGGCATTGTTTCTTAAGCTGGGCATTGTTTACAAGTGATAATATTTAATTCCCAAGTGATAGGCTAATATTGTCATCCATCAGACTATTCTTGATTTTATCTAGTCTTTACATATATTAAATGATATATGTGTGAAATGTATTTTGATTTACAATGGACCATTATCATGCACCTGTCTCGAAGCAGGGGCAGCAGGAAGAAATACATGTCATCTATACACTTAAATAGCGAATGGAGGACGCTTTTCATATGGTTCATTTTCATGCCAGCCAGGTAGGCTATACTCCTGTTGTAAATATAAGCAATGTGCTTAATATTAGGAAAGTTGAGAAATAAATATAGTAGGCCTAGCCTATAGAAAGCTGATGGGATCCTCCTATTTTTAGCCGAGGCCCTCACTCATGCTCAACATGAGCTCATGGGCTCTCATTAAGTGTTTGATTAGATTTTCGATTACATTTGCTTTGATATCAGAGTGATTAGAGGGACAATAGAGTGCTGAGTACCAGGCAGTTATTAAGTTTGTTACTAACGACCAGCAGCAGCATCAGAGCTTGTAGAAGCCTAATTCCATTTCACAATAACATCACTTACAGTTGACCGGGGCAGCTCTTCAGTATGAACTCTTCACTATGGGCCATTCTACTGCCAATTTTTGTCTATGGAGATTGCATGGTTGTGTGCTCAATGTTATACACCTGTCAGCAACGGGTGTGGCTGAAATAGCCGAAACCACTCATTGAAAGGGGTGTCCACATACTTTTGAGAATGTAGTGGCCTCCCGAGTGTCTCAGTGGTCTAAGGCACTGCATCGCAGTGCTAGCTGTGCCACRAGAGAACCTGGTTCGAGTCCAGGCTCAAAAACAAAAGTGGGAGACCCATGGGACGGCGCACAATTGGCTCAGCGTCGTCCGGGTTAGGGGAGGGTTTGGCTGGCAGGGATGTTCCTGTCCAATCGCGAACTAGCGACTCCTGTGGTGGCCCGGGTGCAATGCTGACACGGTCGCCAGGTGTACGGTGCTTCCTCCGACACATTGGTGCAGCTGGCTTCCGGGTTAAGCGGGCGTTGTGTCAAGAAGCAGTGCGGCTTGGCTGAGTTSTGTTTCGGAGGACACACGGCTCTCGACCTTCGCCTCTCCCGAGTCTGTACGAGAGTTGCAGCGATGGGACAGGACAGTAACTACCAATTGGATATCATAAAATTGGGAAGAAAAAGGGGTAAAATAATACATTTTTTTAAAGAATGTAGCGTATCTAGAACTTAAAAAGGTTATTTGGCTGTCCCCATAAAACCCTTTGAAGAACCCCCAGGTAGAAAGAACCCTTTTGGGTTCCGTGTAGAACCCTTCTCACAGAAGGATTCTACCTGGAACCGAAAAGGGTTCTAATTAGAAACAAAAAGGGTTCTCCTATGGGGACAACCGAAGAATCTCTTTGAAAACCTTTTTTCTAAGAGTGTAGTGCACTACATAGTGCATTACAGCCATAGGGGTCTGGTCAAAAGTAGTGCACTATATAGGGAATATGGTGCCTTTTGGGACATACCATCGGCCTTTGTTCCAATCAACAAAATTCTTGACTGTCAAAAAATATTTGAATAAGTGAAAGCAACAAAGCACTAAAGCTCCACCTGACTAAGGGCTTGGTGTCCTATAAGATGTACAAGGGGAAGGAACGATAGTAGATGGGAGGAAGAAAGGTTGTGGATTGAGACCCGTCTCATTGATGCTTTGGGAGTAGACATGAAATGTATACAGGGGACTCACCTGTGACGAAGAAGATGGTCTTGTCTGTGGCCAGGGGGCTGTACTTCCTGCGCTCACGTTTCCTGTACACCATGACTTCTATCAGCTCCGGCCCCAGAGTGATGTCACTGGTGTTCACTGTCAGGGTGGAAGAGGAGCCATCGCACGTCTCAGAGTACTGACCTGAGAGAGGGATGGAGTGAGGGAGAGAGATGGAGGGAGTGAGGGAGAGAGATGGAGGGAGGGAGGTGGAGAGGGAGGGCAGAGAGAGTTACAGCAATAGCAGATCTCCATCTCTCAGCACCTGCCTCACCTTTCCCCACCTTTAAAGCTGCAATATAAATCTTTTTAGACATGTGAGTTATAGATCTGTCATTCTTATTGAAAGCAAGTCTAAGAAGCAGATTTGTTCAATGTGCACTATTTATACACTATTTATAAGTTTTGTTTTTGTGTCTTTTACTTTCGGTTTTGTATACCAGCTTCAAACAGCTGAAAATACAATATTTTTGGTTATGGAAAATATATTTCACAGCGGTTTAGATGGTACAATGATTCTCTACACTGTTGTTTTGTCACATGAACTGAAATAAGGGAAAGGGGGATACCTAGTCAGTTGTACAACTGAATGCCTTCAACTGAAATGTGTCTTCCGCATTTAACCCAACCCCTCTGAATCAGAGAGGTGCAGGGGGCTGCCTTAATCGACATCCACGTTTTCGGCGTCCGGGGAACAGTGGGTTTACTGCCTTGCATGAGGGGCAGAACGACAGATTTTTACCTTGTCAGCTCGGGGATTCGATCCAGCAACCTTTCGGTTACTGGCCCAATGCTCTAACCTAGGCAAACAATTAGAATTTTAGCAACCAGAAAATGGCAGAGCGATTTCTGCATAATGCATCTTTGATAGAGCACATATAATTGAAGACATTGTGCGTGCATGTGTGTGTTACTTTATGACTGTGTGCATGAGTATGTCCGTGACTGATTGTGTTTGAGTGAGACTTACCCATGGAGTGCCATACGTAGACGTAGCCCTTGTGTCTCCAGTCGTTGCTCTGAGGGAAGGGTTTCCCYTCTGGGAAGACATTACATCTCTTCAGGTCAGTACACTTTCCAAAGCCGTAGTCATCTAGCCAGGAGGTCCAGTTAAACACATAGCCATGCTTCAGCTGACCGTTAGCTGACCAGGGGAGGGGAGAGTTAGTCAATACTGAAGTTATCAGATATTGTAATTTTTGTGGCACGCGAATGTGTATGCGTGCACGTAGAGTGGTTTGTGGGAAGCACCTGAGGCCTCCAGCTCCACACCATCCGGACAATGCTCATCCCACACCAGCTCCCCATTGGCATCCTCCTTCTGACACGGTGGGTACTCTAGCTTGGCCGTAAATGACACCATAGAGCCAATGATCGCAGGACTGTCACTGGTCAGGCGAACTGTGACGGGCTGACCTAGATAGGTGTGTGAAAATAGTGGATAGCTAAATGTTTTAAAGGAGGAACGTTATAAACTTTCTCTGCATAATTTGACAAGGTCAGTGGTGGTGCTCACCTTTCCTCCGCGTTAGTTCCTTGGGACTGAAGGGTGGGTAAAGATAGTCATCCCACGGGTTACTGTCTGGGTTCCAACCGGGGATCGGTGGAAACTTCATCGATACTGAATGCTTATGAGGGAACATGTCTCGGTACGCTGAGAGAGAGAGAGTAGATGTTTGTTTTGAAATTTATAGACTAAAATGGTACTTTTAAAAACGTATATTGGAAAATGCTGCCTAATGTGAGAGCTCTAATGTAAGCGTATTGTATTAATTCGTTGAAGCCAGCCTATTTCCCTAATCATAATAAACGGTCATATTCTAGACACAGACTACAATAGATTTAGTTCAAAAATGTTTTGTATACTGTTGGAAAACCTATCCAGGAAACCATATTCACAAGACGCATCTACTAGTGCACGCGCGTAAATGGCATAATTGGGCTCATGGGACTAAGACTGACAGCGGATATTGGCAACGCAATAACAGCTCGCGCACCTCTCTGACTTTCTTAGAAGATGACCACSGTCAGATGAAAACAATTAAAGTCCGAAGCGTTCATTTTTACTTGTAAAACGTAATTTGTAAACCACAGGTGTAAACGGAGAAAAATTACAATACATTTCAATTCCATGCATAGCCTATGTGAAATTATTTCGACCTATAGCCTAATCATTTGAAAGAGTTGACTGATTGCATTATTAAACCTTTATAGGCTAAAGGGAAAAAATATACAACGATCCGCATAACAAGTATCAACAAGAATGTAGGCTTACAATCATCCCTATATTATTTAAATTCTTCATTTGCCAACAAATTATGCTTAATCTGCATCCAAGCATCCTATACCACAAACCTGATTGATAGGTACAGCTGAGACCCAAAAAGCAACTAAAACTTTACTTACTTTTGAGTCCATTTGCTTGAGAAACGAAAAAAGTGCAAGCCAGAACACAGACATAATGCAAACCTCCCATTTCGACCTGGAGAAAAAGCTGCAACTATATCCACACAACCCCAAAGATATTGCTGCTCACGCGGACCCCACCAAACACATAACTGCTCCCACGCGCACCTATTCTCACTTTCTTCCCCCGCGTGCCCGGAGTTCCATAATTTAATAGAGGGATGCATGCACGCGCAAACATGTGACGTTGATAACAAGATGCATCTCATCCTTCATTAGGTCGCGCGCTTCATGTGAACCGTCTCAGTACCCACCCCTCTGCTCTGTCCTGTCCCGTTCAGTAGCGATTTTAGCATGTAAATCTTGGTAGTGCGAAAAAATAAACAACGTTGTAGATGCATGCCAAATATATATATTTTTTGCACCACCAAGATTTACATGCTAAAATTAATACATTAATTGCACCATGACGGTGACAAACAGTGCACATAAACTCTTAGGGCCTATATAAAGCTGTCCCAACAGAAGAGCTTTCTTTTCAGCACCATGGAGTGAATCCTTACCGCTACACCTGGCTATCAGCAGAGCCTTGTTTGGCAGCGAAACAGTTCATTCAGCCTCATTTACTGCCTTTTAAAAAACATAGCTGCTATGGATGACTTGCTTAAACAAATGTGTTTTCTACTGACAATTGAGATGTACAAACTATGTCATAAGGGGACGACAAGCGGGTAAGAGATAATTTTGATTAAGACATTAATGAGCGAGCTAGGACCGATGTAATCAATATAACTATTTGTTCAGCACTTTTGAAATATACAGTGACAGAATTCAGAATATGGGCCGTTCTTACAGTATTCTCCCTGTACACCAAGTCAGAACAGTATGATAAATAAAGGGGGCATATAAGCAGACAATGAAAGCTCTTACAATATTCAAWKATTACATTTCTCTAAAACAGGCTATAGGCTACATGTGCACCACCAAGTCAGAACAGTAGGCTAAGTTATGAGGGGGAAAGGGACCAAATTATTAGGGTGAGGCACATAGGGTACTAACAACTTACTACACAACATACATTTAGTATTACTTTCTTAGCTACAGTATACATACAGTTGAAGTCGGAAGTTTACATACTTCTCAGCCAAATACATTTAAACTCAGTTTTTCACAATCCCTGACTGAAAGATTAGTGGAATCTGTGTGGGTAGCTGGACAGGTAGGATGACTGACAGTGAAGGTGAACAGGTGGTCACGTGTCAGGTGACAGAAGAATGGATGAGACTGAGGCAGGAATTCCTTTAACCATAAAGTGGTATATTTACTGAGTAGTGTGGATTCATGGACGCACAGAACTTCTCAAGCAGACGGAGTTAAGGAAGAGAAAGCAGCGAGATCAGGCGATGCCGTTTTCCTCCTTTTATGTGGATGAGATCTGTCGGTCATTGCCACCTGACCTAATTAAAGCGCCCCTGGCCCAGCTGAGTAAGTGGCCATGAATTAAAGGATTATTCCACCAACTCCATGGGCCTTTTCTACACTAACATTTAATCCAAGTAAAGATTTCCTGTCTCAGGTCAGTTAGGATCACCACTTTATTTTAAGAATGTGAAATGTCAGAACAATAGTAGAGAGAATGATTTATTTCAGCTTTTATTTCTTTCATCACATTCCCAGTGGGTCAGAAGTTTACATACACTCAATTAG
Source organism: Salvelinus sp. IW2-2015 (assembly GCF_002910315.2). Lineage (NCBI taxonomy): Eukaryota > Metazoa > Chordata > Actinopteri > Salmoniformes > Salmonidae > Salvelinus > Salvelinus sp. IW2-2015. The sequence continues at coordinate 25,232,788 of NC_036870.1, forward strand.
TATTTGGTAGCATTGCCTTTAAATTGTTTAACGTGGGTCAAATGTTTCGGGTAGCCTTCCACAAGATTCCCACAATAAGTTGGGTGAATTTTGGCCCATTCCTCCTGACAGAACTGATGTAACTGAGTCAGGTTTGTAGGCCTCCTTGCTCGCACATGTTTTTTCAGTTCTGCCCACAAATTTTCTATAGGATTGAGGTCAGGGCTTTGTGATGGCTACTCCAATACCTTGACTTTGTTGTCCTAAAGCCATTTTGCCACAGCTTTGGAAGTATGCTTGGGGTCATTGTCCATTTGGAAGACCCATTTGCGACAAGCTTTAACTTCCTGACTGTGTCTGAGATGTTGCTTCAATATATCCACATCATTTTCCATCCTCATGATACCATCTATTTTGTGAAGTGCACCAGTCCCTCCTGCAACAAAGCACCCCCACAACATGATGCTGCCACCTCTGTGCTTCACGGTTGGGATTGTGTTCTTCGGCTTGCAAGCCTCCCCCTTTTTCCTCCAAACATAATGATGGTCATTATGGCCAAACAGTTCTATTTTAGCTTCATCAGACCAGAGGACATTTCTCCAAAAGTACGATCTTTGTCCCCATGTGCAGTTGCAAACCGTAGGCTGGCTTTTTTATGGCGGTTTTGGAGCAGTGGCTTCTTCCTTGCTGAGCGGCCTTTCAGGTTATGTTGATATTGGACTCGTGGAACTGTGGATATAGATACTTTTTACCTGTTTCCTCCAGCATTTTCACAAGGCTTTTACTGTTGTTCTGGGATTGATTTTCACTTTTTGCACCAAAGTACGTTCATCTCTAGGAGACAGAACGCGTGTCCTTCCTGAGCGGTATGACGGCTGCTTGGTCCCATGATGTTTATACTTGCGTTCTATTGTTTGTACAGATGAACGTGGTACCTTCAGCGTTTGGAAATTGCTCCCAAGGATGAACCAGACTTGTGAAGGTCTACAATTGTTTTTCTGAGGTCTTGGCTGATTTCTTTTGATTTCCCAATGATGTCAAGCAAAGAGGCACTGAGTTTGAAGGTAAACCTTGAAATACATCCACAGATACACCTCCAATTGACTCAAATGATGTCAATTAGCCTATCAGAAGCTTCTAAAGTCATGACATCATTTTCTGGAACTTTCCAAGCTGTTTAAAGGCACAGTCAACTTAGTGCATGTAAACTTCTGACCCACTGGAATTGTGATACAGTGAATTATAAGTGAAATAATCTGTCTATGAACATTTGTTGAAAAAATTACTTGTGTCATGCACAAAGTAGATGTCCTAACCGCCTTGCCAAAACTATAGTTTGTTAACAAGAAATGTGTGGAGTGGTTGAAAAACGAGTTTTAATGACTCCAACCTAAGTGTATGTAAACTTCCGACATCAACTGTATCTCCCTGGCATATTACATACTTTATGCAGCAGCATTCAATACATTTTTGTACTTACCTTGTTGTGCTGTGCTCACTTGAACAGGAAGGTCTCGTGGCTGTTCTTCTTGTGGACACATTTTGTCATCAAACTTTGACATCAACGTCTGGCATTCTCTTGATTTATGGTGCTTTCAATACAACTGGGAACTCTAAAAAAAAACAAGGTTGAATCATGATGTCCGTGATCTTCAGGTTAGAGCTCTAGAAAGAGTCCTGAATTGCCCTTTATGGTTGTGAGGTCTGGGGTCCGTTCCCCAACCAAGAATTCACAAAATGGGACAAACACCAAATTGAGACTCTGCATGCCGAATTCTGCAAAAAATATCCTATGTGTACAACGTAAAACACCAAAGGATGCACGCAGAGCAGAATTAGGCCGATACCCACTAATTATCAAAATCCAGAAAAGAGCTGTTAAATTCTACAACCACCTAAAAGGAAGCGATTCCCAAACCTTCCATAACAGAACCATCACCTCAAGAGAAGACAGGCTATGTGCATACTGCCCACAAAATGAGGTGGAAATTGAGCTGCACTTCCCAACCTCCGGCCAAATGTATGACCATATTAGAGACACATATTGACCTGAGATTACACAGACCCACAAAGAGTTCGAAAACAAATCCAATTTTGATAAACTCCCATATCTGTTGGGTGAAATACCACATTTTTCCATCACAGCAGCAACATTTGTTACCTGTTACCACAAGAAAAGGGCAACCAGTGAAGAACAAACACAACTGTAAATACAACCCATATTTATATTTATTTTCCCTTTTGTACTTTAACTATTTGCTCATCATTACAACACTGTATATAGACATAATGACATTTGAAATGTCTTTATTCTTTTGGAAATTTGTGAGTGTAATGTTTACCGTTCACTTTTGTTTATTATCTATTTCACTTGCCTTGGCAACGTAAACATATGTTTCCCATGCCCCTTAAATTGAAATTGAAAGCAGAGAGCAAGACTGAAGTGCAGTACTTCTAAACCTCCAGCAGAGTGTAGCACTATTCCGTCTCAGTGAGCCCCAGTGTATCCAGACATAACAAGAGTCCAGACTCTACACGTCACTGACTGCAAAAACAAAAATAGGAATGTTTTCAGACCAGCAATCCAGGCATGGTACCCTGAATATCACCCAAAACCAACACCATTAATCACATCTGTACAAACAGAGGATACTAACATTGATTACTGTGAAGAGTACCGAACAGGTCACACCCTTGTTGGGTGTAGTGGGGAAGGGAGTGTGTCTAGCCATGTCATGACCCTGGACCGTGAGTGTGTTTTCGGTGTTTGTGTGTGTGTACGTGTTTAAGTGTGTATGGTGTAAAAACTTCTACAGCTGCACCATTGAGATCATCCTGACCGGTTGCATCACCGCCTGGTATGGCAACTTCTCGGCATCTGACCGTAAGCCACTACAGAGGGTAGTGCGTACGGCCCAGTACATCACTTGGGCCAAGCTTCCTGCAATCCAGGACCTATATAATAGGCAGTGTCAGAGAAAAGCCCATAAAATTGTCAGAGACTCCAGTCACCCAAGTCATACACTGTTTTTTCTGCTACAGCAAGGCAAGTGGTACCGGAGCAACAAGTCTAGGA
>NC_036870.1:25235880-25267118 GCF_002910315.2 Salvelinus sp. IW2-2015
CCTATATAATAGGCGGTGTCAGAGGAAAGCACCCAAGTCATAGACTGTTTCTCTGCTACCGCACAGCAAACGGTACTGGGGCGCCAAGTCTAGGACCAAAAGGCTCCTTAACAGCTTCTACCCCCAAGTCATAAGACTGCTGAACAATTAATTAAATGCCCCCCCCTCTCCATTTGTTTTGTACACTGCTGCTACTCGCTGTTTATTATCTATGCATAGTCACCTACATGTACAAATGACCTCAACTAACCTGTACCCCCGCACACTGACTCAGTACCGGTACCCCCTGTACACAGCTTCCTTATTGTTATGTTATTGTGTTACTTTTTATTTTTAACTTTAGTTTATTTGGTAAAAATGTCCTTAACTCTTCTTGAACTGCACTGTTGGTTAAGGGCTTGTAAGTAAGCATTTCACGGTTAGGTCTACACTTGTTGTATTCGGCSCATGTGACAAATAAAATTAGATTTTGATTTGATTTTGATGTGTGCACATACTGTATGTGTGTTAGAAGCAAGCTTGGTTACAAGCAAGCACTTGCCCTCTTCCTACTTCCAGCACTGCATGGCTTCTAGAGGGGGAAGGAATGCAGGAACATTCCTAAGGAGGATGCGTGGGTCGAGCTCTCTGTGTGTGTGCGCGTTTGAGTGTGCAGAGTCTACATACTTGTATGTCTGTTTGTGTGGTGGTCTGGGAATTTAGATGTTTCTCTTTTGGCAGGAGGGTGGATCATACGGAAATGTTCTTCTGTGTGCAGATGGAAATGTACTGTTCTTTAATTGGGTGAATGACTTGTGAGTTCCATTTAGATCCTATTAGATCAACTAAAGGTCAAGGGGTCAACAACCTGTTCTGTGCCATGTCAATTGGCAGTAGGGGGAGGGACTAAATACATGAAACATTCTGTACAACTTCTGTCCTGATTTTTAACAGTTTGACTGAAAGGTCTCTCTGTCCTCTTTCTCACATTCCCCTCTTTCATTTTCTTGGTAGATCCTCTTACCTCTCGCCCCCTCTGTCACTTAGTCTGTCTTTCTCTCTCCCTTACTCTACGCTCTCTTCACCTCTCTCCCCTTCTCTCTCTTTCCTTTTCATCCTCTCCTTCACTCTATCTCTTTCTCTGCTTCTCTCTCTCCAGATATGTCCTCCTGTGTAATCAGGTGTAGGGTGACGTTTCCCTTAGACGCTGATCTTGGGTCAGTTTTTCATTATCCCCACTAATGGTTAATGTTAGGATTTGGGGAGGGAAAGCTGATCCTAGGGAAGACTTCACCCTTGAGCCACCAGAGCCCTGTGGACTCCATCATTACCCAGGGGCCTCGGGGAGACTGATGTCTCTGCCCTGTCATCCTGACCAGGGGGGGAGCCTTTAGAGGTGGACACAGTGCTTTCATCCTGAGGGGGACACACAGATCCTACCACCCACTCACTCAATGTAATTACAGAGAAAACTAATGCTAAAGACTGAACTAACTGTCAACAGTACCCAACACCTACAGACACATGTAAAGACCGAACTAATTCTGTCAACACTGCCCAACACTAACAAACAGGCATGCCAAGACAGAACTAACTCTGTCAATACTACCCAACACTAACAGACAGGCATTCCAAGACAGAGAGATGACATAAGTAGAGACACATACAGAGAGTCAAGATAGAGACAGACATGACTATGTAGACCGTTTTCCATTGTTGTCCTGTTATCAGCACACTGTGGCCCATTTCAACACTTCTCCAAATGCACCTTCACACTGTAGCATTACAGTAGGCTGCATGGTTCTTATATAAAATATGATGAAACTAAAAGTCTACAAAGGGAGGGAAGAGGAGACTTTGGGCGGTGTGGAGCCAGGCACCCTGCTTCCAACAGCGGGGAAGAAAACAGCCACAGTGGCTGCCAAGAATCAATGTGAAAACCGGAGAGATCGAGTCTGCAGCCGCCGGCTTCACAGTCAAACAGCCAGTCATGGGACCGCGAGGCCGTTGGCCAGCTGGCCCGGGGAATAACTCTGATGTCTGACCGGGGAGTGATGCTGCCTCGAGCACGCCGCGAGGAGGGGCGCAGTACTCGCATACACAAATAAACTATGGGCTCGATTCAATCCGTAGCGCTGGAAATCAGCTCGGTAGCGCGATTGAGCCGACATATGCAACGTTATACTATGAATGTAGTCTCCGAACGCGGGAATACTTGACATTTCTATCACGCTGTAGCTCAGGTCATCAGCGCTAAGGATTGAATCGAGGCCTATGTTGATGACAGTCTGTTCTCCGTTTATGTTGCCCCTTCTTTTAGAAGTTGACATCAGATATAATGATGGCAAAATATTTTCTTATGACAGATATATAGAATTTTAGCAATATTTGGATGATTTAATGTGTTTTTGTTCTTTGCCTCTATTTTATATTCACTTATAGGGCTATAGGCCTGGGTATTGATTTCCTAAACTGTTATTGCCATTTAGTCATTACGGTGATAGGTGTTTGAACAGGTGTGGCCTTCAAATCCGCTATTCTTGCAAGGGTTAAATCTCGCGTTAGGACCACAGGGGCTCGGTGGAAGGACATATTCTACGCACCTCACTCCAACAGCAATGAGTTTCACGGAACAAGGGACATAACTGGAAACCACATTTGTCGGAGGTGAAACGAAGCGCTAACCTGTTCAGAGCTGCAGTTCTTTGGAAGGACACCGTGGAAGAATTATGGACAAAAACTAAAGAACAACATCTATGCGTAATTCCATTTGGTCATGATTACGGACTATCCATTGCAAGCCTGAAACGTCATGGTTAGAAAGTTGTAGCCAAAAGGTGCAGCATCTGACCATGTTGTCCCCAGTCAAATTTGATGAGGGAAATAAGATTCAGCGCTGACTTCTCTATGTGAACCCGTCCCTCTCCTCTCTCTCTCTCCCGCTCACCATGCGGCTTTGGAGCAGACCCAGACCATGCCGGCGGGTGATGCTCTGTCTCTGGTTACTTATCCTCGCTCTATCCGTGGCCACGCTGGCCCTCATGGACCTGGTCTTTCGGGATCAGACCCAGACACCGCCCAACTCGCCCCGCCGTCCCTTCCAGCGGCTCTCTGGTCCACCGGACCTGGAGGTGATCGTGGATTCCTGGGACCGTCTCAAACAGGAGCATAATCTCGGTCTCGCGCCGCTGAGCTCGCTGCAGGAGGACCAGCTTCTCTTCGTGCCCTCAACCCAGGTGAGGAACCCAGCTCCGCCGCCGAGGAAGGGGAGTTACCGGATGGTTATATCGAGCGCCAAGAAGGAATCAGCGGTCCCGGTGCTACCGACGCACGGGGATATGGGGAGACCGGTGCGGCTGAAGCTGGAGGGGCTAGAGAGGGACATGGAGAAGTCTGTTCTGCAGAAATACGGCTTCAACGAGCTGGTGAGCGGACGGATCTCACTGCATCGCAGATTGCCCGAGGCTCGCCATCCTTCGTAAGTGCCCTGCATGTTCCCAAGGAGCGCACTACGCCAAAAAAGGGCTCTTCAACAACGTATCCAAAATAACTAGATAGAGTCGACAAGAGCTATCAATGACAAATATGTAGTCTAATTTCAAGATATCAGTCATTACGAAATATGGTATATGGTATGTTGTTTAGTAAAGCTAATGGGTTCGTGCGTAATTACTCGTGCGTCTATACCCCTGTCAATCAATGGGAATGCTTTGACAGGTGCCTCGTTGAGCGTTACAGTGAGTCGCTGCCGTCCGCGAGCGTGGTGATATGTTTCCATGACGAGGCTTGGTCCACGCTCCTCCGCACCGTGCACAGCGTGCTCGACACAGCGCCCAAGGAGTACCTGCGCGAGGTCCTGCTCGTGGACGACCTCAGTCAGCATGGTGCGTGTAGAAGACAGTACTCAAACAATAGGCACGAGTTGTATCTAATTAGTCTAAAGTACCACTACAACATCACTGCATATCAGACGAAACTTGTTCACTCTATTCCCACCATATTCAACTATTTTATAGTGCCAGATTCTGAATAGACCCCTAGCTCGCAAGTGTCCCAAACCATTTTGCACTTGTCTGAAAGGATAGGCCTTAGTAATATGACCAAACTTCCACCTATAATCCGAGTTGTGCTATGCCCATGTTATTACTGTACACATCCATCCCTGGGGTTCATTTGGAATTGGGCATACAGTACCAGTCAAAAGTTTGGACACCACTACTCATTCCATTTAAAAAAAWATATATTTTCTACATTGTAGAATAATAGTGAAGACATCAAAACTATGAAACAACACATATGGAATCATGTAGTAACCAAAAAAGTGTTAAACAAATCCAAATATATTTTGTATTTGATATTCTTCAAAGTAGCCACCCTTTGCCTTGATGACAGCTTTGCACACTCTTGGCATTCTCTCAACCAGCTTCATGAGGTAGTCACCTGGAATGCATTTCAATTAACAGGTGTGCCTTGTTAAATGTTAATTTGTGGAATTTCTTTCCTTAATGCATTTGAGCCAATCAGTTGTGTTGTGACAAGGTAGGGGTGGTATACAGAAGATAGTCCTATTTGGTAAAAGACCAAGTCCATATTATGGCAAGAACAGCTCAAATAAGCAAAGAGAAACAGCAGTCTATCATTACTTTAAGACATGAAGTTCATTCAATCTGGAAAATGTCAAGAAAAAAAATGTCAAAAAGTGCAGTCACAAAAACCATCAAGCGCTATGATGAAACTGGCTCTCACGAGGACCGTCACAGGAAAGGAAGACCCAGAGTTACCTCACAGAGTTCAAGTCACAGACACATCTCAACATCAACTGTTCAGAAGAGACTGTGTGAATCAGGTCTTCATGGTCAAATTGCTGCAAAGAAACCACTACTATAGGACACCAATAAGAAGAAGAGACTTGCTTGGGCCAAGAAACACGAGCAATGGACATTACACCGGTGGAAATCTGTCCTTTGGTTTGATGAGTCCAAATTTGAGATTTTTGGTTCCAACCGCCGTGTCTTTGTGAGACACAGAGTAGGTGAGCGGATGATTTCTGCATGTGTGGTTCCCACCATAAAGCATGGAGGATGAGGTGTGATGGTGTGGGGGTGCTTTGCTGGTGACACTGTCAGTGATTTATTTAGAATTCAAGGCACACTTAATTAACCTGCATGGCTACAACAGCATTCTGCAGCAATGCGTCATCCCATCTGGATTGCGCTTAGTGGGACTATCATTTGTTTTTCAACAGGAAAATGGCTACTTTGAAGTATAAAGAAGGTTAAAGAAAATATATTTTGATTTGTTTAACACCTTTTTGGTTACTACATGATTCCATATGTGTTATTTTATATTTTTAATGTCTTCACTATTATTCTACAAGGTAGATAATAGTAAGAATAAAGAAAAACCCTGGAATGAGTAGGTGTGTCCAAACCTTTGACTGGTACTGTGTGTGTCTGACCCTGACCCTGTCTCACCTATCTGTAGGTCATCTGACCCTGCCTCCCCTATCTGTAGGTCACCTGACCCTGCCTCCCCTATCTTTAGGTCACCTGACCGTGCCTCCCCTATCTGTAGGTCACCTGACCGTGCCTCCCCTATATGTAGGTCACCTGACCCTGACTCCCCTATCTGTAGGTCACTTGAAGAGTGTGCTGAGTGAGTATGTGTTGCTGCTGGAAGGGGTGCGTCTGGTTCGCAGCACGTGGCGTCTGGGCGTGGCAGGGTGTCGCTCTCTGGGTGCAGCCAGAGCTGTGGGGGAGGTACTGGTCTTCATGGACTCACACTGCGAGTGCCACAGGGGCTGGTTGGAACCACTATTGGAGCGAGTGGCACAGGACAGGTACACACATACACACACACACACACACACACACACACACACACACACACACACACACACACACACACACACAAAATGGCACAATGTATGTCTGTGTTTGTGTGAATCTGTCTCTGTGTATTATATCCAATCCTTAATTGCCTTGGTAGCTTACTTGCTGAGCTGTATCCAGCAAGGTAGCAGCCATTTAGGCTAGTTGATTAAACAGAGTTCTTATATTGCCGCATGGCACTACTCCATCTCTCTCGCTCTCTCTCCCTCAAACCTCTTAATTCCCTTCCTGAATCCCTGCTCTTCTTCTGTGATGTTTTATGAAATTATCGGTTATCATCGACCAATAATCTGTCTGCAGATTTACATCCATCTAATAAAATCTTAGGTTTTTAATCTTCATTGTGAGAAAATGTTTCTGATCTAGTTGTAGGAGTTATATGAGTTTCCTCTGTGCCCAGTGTCTATCTCCTCCCATCTCCAGGACCAGAGTGGTGTCTCCCATCATAGACGTGATAGACTGGCAGACGTTCCAGTACAACGCCACCCAGTGGCCACACAGGGGAGTGTTTGACTGGAGACTGGACTTCAACTGGGAAACCCTGTCCCAACAGGAAAACCAGGATTCACCACTGGAGCCTGTCCAGTAAATATAGTCTGACCTCTGGAATACTACAGTGAAATACAGAGATTACAGACATGTCCAGCTCAAAATCGACCCCTAGTAGTACCTATCCCTGTCTACTATTTTGATATTTCCTCTCCTTTCATTGTCCTATAGGAGTCCGGCGTTGGTGGGCGTGGTCTTAGCAATTGACAGACACTTCTTCCAGAGCGTGGGAGGTTATGATCCAGGCATGCTGTTCTGGGGGGCGGAGCATATGGAGTTGTCCATCAGGGTAAAGAAGGGAGGTTATTTATTTAATTTCACCTTTATTTAACCAGGTAGGCTAGTTGAGAACAAGTTCTCATTTACAACTGCGACCTGGCCAAGATAAAACAAAGCAGTGCGACACAAACAACAACACAGAGTTACACATGGAATAAACAAACATACAGTCAATAACACAATAGAAAAAGGACCTCTACACCAGGCAGTGTCAGAGGAAGGTCTTAAAAATTGTCAAAGACACCAGCCACCCCAGTCATAGACTGTTCTCTCTACTACCGCATGGCAAGCGGTACCGGAGTGCCAAGTCTAGGACAAAAAGGCTTCTCAACAGTTTTTACCCCCAAGCCAATAGACTCCTGAACAGGTAATCAAATGGCTACCCGGACTATTTGCATTCTGTTCCCCCCCCAACCCCTCTTTTTACGCTGCTGCTATTCTCTGTTTATCATATATGCATAGTCACTTTAACTATACATTCATGTACATACTACCTCAATTGGGCCGACCAACCAGTGCTCCCGCACATTGGCTAACCGGGCTATCTGCATTGTGTCCCGCCACCCGCCACCTACCCGCCAACCCCTCTTTTACGCTACTGCTGCTCTCTGTTCATCATATATGCAAAGTCACTTTAACCATATTTACATGTACATACTACCTCAATCAGCCTGACTAACCGGTGTCTGTCTGTAGCCTCGCTACTTTTATAGCCTCACTACTGTATATAGCCTGTCTTTTTACTGTCGTTTTATTTCTTTACCTACCTATTGTTCACCTAATACCTTTCTTGCACTATTGATTAGAGCCTGTAAATAAGAATTTCACTGTAAGGTTTACACCTGTTGTATTCGGCGCACGTGACAAATWAACTTTGATTTGATTTGAAAAAGTATATATACAGTGTGTGTAAATGAGGTAAGATAAGGGAGGTAAGGCAATAAATAGGCCATAGTGGTGAAATAATTACAATTTAGCAATTAAACACTGGAGTGATGTATATGCAGAAGATGAATGTGCAAGTAGAGATACTGGGGTGCAAAGGAGCAAAAATAAAGAAATAAATAACAGTATGGGGATGAGGTAGTTGGATGGGCTATTTACAGATGGGCTATGTACAGGTGGAGTGATCTGTGAGCTGCTCTGACAGCTGGTGCTTAAAGTTAGTGAGGGAGATATTAGTCTCCAGCTTCAGTGATTTTTGAAATTCGTTCCAGTCAATGGCAGCAAGGAATTGGAAGGAAAGGCGGCCAAAGGAGGAATTGGCTTTGGGGGGTGACCAGTGAAATATACCTGCTGGAGCGCGTGCTACTGTTTGGTGCTGCTATGGTGACCAGTGAGCTGAGATAAGGCAGTGCTTTACCTAGCAAAGACTTATAGATGACCTGGAGCCAGTGGGTTTGGGGACGAATATGAAGTGAGCGCCAGCCAACGAGAGCATACAGGTCGCAGTGGTGGGTAGTATATGGGGCTTTGGTGACAAAACGGACGGCACTGTGATAGACTGCATCCAATTTGCTGAGTAGATTGTTGGAGGCTATTTTGTAAATGACATCGCCGAAGTCAAGGATCGGCAGGATGGTCAGTTTTACGAGGGTATGTTTGGCAGCAGGAGTGGAGGATGCTTTGTTGCGAAATTGGAAGCCGATTGTAGATTTAATTTTGGATTGGAGATGCTTAATTTGAGTCTGGAAGGAGAGTTTACAGTCTTACCAGACACCTAGGTAGTTGTCCACATATTCTAAGTCAGAACCGTCCAGAGTAGTGATGCTGGACGGGCGGGCAGGTGCGGGCAGCGATCGGTTGAAGAGCATGCATTTAGTTTTACTTGCATTTAAGAGCAGTTGGAGGCCACGGAAGGAGAGTTGTATGGCATTGAAGCTCGTCTGGAGGTTAGTTAACACAGTGTCCAACAAAGGGCCAGAAGTATACAGAATGGTGTTGTCTGCATAGAGGTGGATCAGAGAATCACCAGCAGCAAGAGCGACATCATTGATGTATACAGAGAAAAGAGTCGGCCCGAGAATTGAACCCTATGGCCCCCCCATAGAGACTGCCAGAGGTCTGGACAACAGGCCCTCCGATTTGACACACTGAACTCTGTCTGAGAAGTAGTTGGTGAACCAGACGAGGCAGTCATTTGAGAAACCAAGGCTGTTGAGTCTGCCGATAAGAATGTGGTGATTGACAGAGTCGAAAGCCTTGGCCAGGTCAATGAATACAGCTGCACAGTATTGTCTCTTATCGATGGCGGTTATGATATCGTTTAGGACCTTGAGCGTGGCTGAGATGCACCCATGACCAGCTCGGAAACCAGATTGCATAGCGGAGAAGGTACGGTGGGATTCGAAATGATCGGTGATTTGTTTGTTAACTTGGCTTTCGAAGACCTTAGAAAAGCAGGGTAGGATAGATATAGGTCTGTAGCAGTTTGGCTCTAGAGTGTCTCTAGACCGCGACAGCTTTCCAATCTTTGGGGATCTCAGACGATACGAAAGAGAGGTTGAACAGTCTAGTAATAGGGGTTGCAACAATTTCGGCTGATCATTTTAGAAAGAGAGGGTCTTGATTGTCTAGCCCTGCTGATTTGTACAGGTCCAGATTTTCCAGCTCTTTCAGAACATCAGCTATCTGGATTTTGGTGAAGGAGAAATGGGGGAGGCTTAGGCAAGTTGCTGTGGGGGGTGCAGGGCTGCTGATCGGGGTAGGGGTGGCCAGGTGGAAAGCATGGCCTGCCGTAGAAAAATGCTTATTGAAATTCTCAATTATCGTAGATTTATCGGTGGTGACAGTGTTTCCTAGCCTCAGTGCTGTGGGCATCTGGGAGGAGGTGCTCTTATTCTCCATGGACTTTACAGTGTCCCAGAACTTTTTGGAGTTTGTGCTACAGGATGCAAATTTCTGTTTGAAAAAGCTAGCCTTTGCTTTCCTAACTGCCTGTGTATATTGGTTCCTAACTTCCCTGAAAAGTTGCATATCGCGGGGGCTGTTCGATGCTAATGTAGTACAGCACAGGATGTTTTTGTGCTGGTCAAGGGCAGTCAGGTCTGGAGTGAACCAAGGGCTATATCTGTTCCTGGATGTAAATTTTTTGAATGGGGCATGCTTATTTATGATGGTGAGGAAAGCACTTTTAAAGAATAACCAGGCATCCCCTACTGACGGAATAAGGTCAATATCCTTCCAGGATACCCGGGCCAGGTCGATTAGAAAGGCCTGCTCGCTGAAGTGTTTTCGGGAGCGTTTGACAGTGATGAGGGGTGGTCATTTGACCGCAGACCCATTACGGACGCAGGCAATGAGGCAGTGATCGCTGAGGTCCTGGTTGAAGACAGCAGAGGTGTATTTGGAGGGCAGGTTGGTTAGGATGATATCTATGAGGGTGCCCGTGTTTACGGATTTGGGGTTTTACCTGGTAGGTTCATTAATAATCTGTGTGAGACATCAGGTTAATAATGTAGGATGGCCGGGGTGTTAAGCATGTCCCAGTTTAGGTCACCTAATAACACGAGCTATGAAGATAGATGGGGGGCAAACAATTCACATATGGTGTACAGGGCACAGAAGGTGGTCTATAGCAAGCGGCAACGGTGAGAGACTTGTTTCTGGAAAGGTGGATTTTTAAAAATCCACCTTGGTTATGACCATAGAGGTATAATAAGAACTAGAGACTTCGTCCAAGATATCCGACCGTTGTTGTCAACGTAATCCACTAACATTTGCCGATTCACGGACCGTCTATATCCGGGTTGCATACGGCCCAACTTCATATTCGCACTAGCACTCAGTGCCCACGGAGAGCAGCTCAGCATTCAAGAAAATCATTGCGTCATCCAAAAACATGCCAGACATTGGATGAATATAAAATGTTAATATCTTCGGCTGTGAGTGATGGAGAAAAATAATTGTCCTCAGCGAAAATTCTAATTACAATTCTAATTCTAATAATTCAATGGATGTTTAGTGAAGCGTTACAGGTCCCGCGATATAAATACAAGGTCATTTTCGATTGAGCCGACATATGCAGCATTTACCGAGAATACAGTCTCCACTATTGCGGAAAACATTGCCTTTAAATTTCAATCACGCTGTACAGCTGAACTTCCGCAATGGGGATTGAATAGGGCAGTGCACAATTGGCCCAGCGTCGTCCGGGTTAGGCCGTCATTGTAAATAAGAATTTGTACTTAACTGACTTGCCTAGTTAAAAAAAGGTTAAATAAAAACAATAAAAATAGAGCCCTAAAGTGTCTTATTAGGAATTTTCAAATCTGACTTCTCTATGTGGGGGGGTGTAAGGAGCTGTCCATCAGGGTAAAGGGGGAGGTTATATATGGAATGCAAAGGGCTGATTGATGATGGAATGTCTCACTAGCAGGATTATGTAGCATGTTACATAAGGGCCCTGGTCGAAAGTAGTGCACTAGTGAATAAGGTGCCGTTATGACATTTTTATATCCATCATGGAATGTTTAATTAAAATTATGGTTTGGAATGATGAGCAAACGGAAACCTTGGGAAATAAAGAGGAATAGGATCGCAGTGTACTGTTGGTTGATAGTGTATTTGCAGACAGGTGAATGTGAAGCTTTTGTGATCCTAGCAATTAAAGATTCACACATACATCTTCATTTGAAAGACATTTTGACAATGTAGCGAAAGTAATGGAGTCTGAGTGGAGACACACCTGTCTGCGTCTGTGGAGCTTAGATGTGCGGATGATTCTACAAGGCTTCTGTAGATTGGGCTGCTCATCTTGGTGAAGTCATATTCCAACAAAAAAAGGTGATGGCATCTCCCTGTCTCTGTCTGTCTGTTTGTCCCGGTCCAGGTGTGGTTGTGTGGGGGCTCCATGGAGGTGGTCCCCTGCTCCAGAGTGGCTCACCTGGGGCGCCATCACCAGCCCTATACCCTCCCTGACCAGGACATCCTCCAGAGGAACAAGATACGCATCGCTGACACCTGGCTGGATGCCTTCAGGAAGATCTACTATAAGAGAGATACACTAGCTCACTTCATCAGGCAGGTAGGGTGTGTGTATGCGGTGTGTGCACGTGTGTGTGTGCATGCATTTATATCTAGGCGTGTGTGTGTACTGAGTGTACAAATCATGAGGATCAACTTCCTAATATTGAGTTGCACCCCCTTTTGCTCTCGGGGCATGGACTACAGGGATGCTGGCCCATATTGACTTCAATACTTCCCATAGTTGTGTCAAGCTGCCTGGATGTCCTTTGGGTGGTGGACCATTCTTGAAACACACGGGAAACTGTTGAGCGTGAAAAACCCATCAGCGTTGCAGTTCTTGACCCGATCAGGTGCACCTGGAACCTACTACCATACCCTGTTCAAAGGCACTTAAATGTTGTCTTGCCTATTCACCCTCTGAATGGCACACACACATCACCCATGTCTCAAGGCTTAAAACTCCTTCTTTAACCTGTCTCCTCCCCCTTCATCTACACTGATTGAAGTGGATTTAACAGGTGACGTCAATAAGCGATTATAGCTTTCACCTGGATTTACCTGGTCAGTCTGTCATGGAAAGAGCAGGTGTTCCTAATGTTTTGTACAATCAGTGTGTGTGTGTTTGCACATGTCTGCTTCTGGCATTGATCTCAAATGAATGTGTGTGTCCTGTTCCCTGTGCAGTCTGAGAGTCCTAACATTACAGAGCTAGTCAGACTGAAGAAGAGACTGGGCTGCCGTAACTTCCACTGGTTCCTGACGAACGTCTACCCAGACCTCTATATACCCCAGGACAGACCTTCACTCTCAGGGGAGGTAGGACTCACCCCCCACACACACTTGTATAGCTATTATATCATTATCCTTGTACATTGACTAATATATTGTGTTATTCTTGTGCTGTATGTTGAACATGAATGTATCATGTAACATATTGTGCCTGTATGTTTGAAGCTATACAATGTTGGCACTGGCTATTGTGCGGATTACCCTGGAGGACGGGGTCCACAGGGCGCCACTATGGACATAGCACCCTGCAGTGGCAATGGCTACCAGGTAACCATGACAATGATGATGACAATGGTGATGATGATATTGGAGACAGTGAGAGCAGATCCTAAATCAAAAGATCACGATGYTGCTGATGTAGTGATGAAGACTAAAGTTTTACTCCCCTGTCTGTCCTCTCTTCAGCACTGTGAGCTGAACTCCATGGGAGAGGTGCGCTGGGGGCCAGCGGGACGGCTGTGTTTCCACGCCCAAGGGGAGAGGGTGGTACTAACCCCGTGCCCCGCCCATCAGCTGCCCCGCAACAAACCACAGTGGAGGGTCATCAAGGTCAGTGAAGGGGCAAAGGTCATGCATGACATGACAACTGCAAACTTGTACAAAATAAATAAGCAAAAAATAATAATAGAGCTGTTGTAACGCAACAGCGTGGTAAGTGTCCATAATGATATCATTTAATAAACCAACCGAACAATGAAGAAAATAACAAAAATACAAACAAACAACCGAAACAGTCCCGTATGGTGAAAACACTAACACAGGATACAACCACCCACAAAAACCAATGAAAACAGGCTACCTAAATATGGCTCCCAATCAGAGACAACGACTGACACCTGCCTCTGATTGGGAACCATACTAGGCCAAACACATAGAAATATAACCATAGAACAAAACATAGAAAAACAACATAGAATGCCCACCCCAACTCACGCCCTGACCAAACTAAAAATAAAGACATAAAGGAACTAAGGAGGTCAGAACGTGACATTACCCCCCCCCCCCCCCCCCCAAAAGGTGCGGACTCCGGCCGCAAAACCTGAACTTATAGGGGTGGGTCTGGGTGGGCATTTTCCGCGGTGGCGGCTCTGGAGCGGGACGAGGACCCCACTCCACCATAGTCTCGGCCCACTTCTGTGACACCTTAGGAGCGGCGACCCTCGTCACCGACCCTGGATTGGAGACCCTAGTAAAGGGCACCACTGGACTGAGGGGCGCCTCTGGACTGAGGGGCAGCTCCGGACAGGAGGGCGACTCTGGCAGCTCCGGACAGGAGGGAGACTCCGGCAGATCCGGACTGGAGGGAGACTCTGGCGCCTCAGGCAGATCCGGACTGACGGGCGGCTCAGGCGGCTCCTGACTGATGGGAGGCTCAGGCGGTTCCTGACTGACGGGCGGCTCAGGCGGCTCCTGACTGACGGGCGGCTCAGGCGGCTCCTGACTGTCGGGCGGCTCAGGCGGCTCCTGACTGACGGGCGGCTCAGGACAGACGGGCGGCTCAGGACAGACGGGCGGCTCTGGAAGGTCCGGACTGGAGGAAGGCTCTGGAGCGTCCGGACTGGAGGGACACACAGGAGACTTGGTTCTTAGAACAGGCACAGTACTCACCAGGCTGGAGAGATCTACTGGAGGTCTGGTCCTTGGAAGAGGCACAGGATAGACCGGTCCGTGGAGGCGCACTGGAGGTCTCGAACTAAGGGCCTGAACAACCCGTCCTGGCTGGATGTTGATTTTAGCCCGGCACTTGCGGGGCGCAGGCACAGGACGCACTGGGCTGTGCAGACCCATGGGAGACACAGTGCGTAGGGCTGGTGCCATATAACACGGACCGAGGAGACGCACTGGAGACCAGATGCGCTGAGCAGGCTTCATCGCACCTGGCTCGATGCCCACTCTAGCCCGGCCGATACGAGGAGCGGCAATGTAGCGCACCGGGCTATGCGTGCGCACTGGGGATATCGTGCGCTTCTCCGCATAACACGGTGCCTGCCCGGACCACCTCTCTCCACGGAAAGCACGGGAAGTTGGCTCAGGTCTCCTACCTGACTTAGCCACACTCCCCGTGTGCCACCCCCCAATACATTTTTGGGGCTGCCTCTCGGGCTTCCTTGCCAGCCGTGTTCCCTCGTAACGCCGGTTCCCTTTTCCTGCTGCCGCCGCTCTCCTGGCTGCCTCCACCTGTTCCCATGGGAGGCGATCCCTACCAGCCAGGATCTCCTCCCATGTGTAGGATCCCTTGCCGTCTAGAATGTCCTCCCATGTCCATGAGTCCAGAACTCGCTGCTGCCCGATACCACGCTGCTTGGTCCTTGGTTGGTGGGTGGTTCTGTAACGCTTGTCGTGGTTGGAAGAAGACGAGGACCAATGCGCAGCGTGGTAAGTGTCCATAATGATATAATTTAATAAACCAACCGAACACTGAACAAAATAACAAAAATACAAACAAACAACCGAAACAGTCCCGTATGGTGAAAACACTAACACAGGATACAACCACCCACAAAAACCAATGAAAAACAGGCTACCTAAGTATGGTTCCCAATCAGAGGCAGGTGTCAGTCGTTGTCTCTGATTGGGAGCCATATTTAGGTAGCCTGTTTTCCTTTGTGTTTTGTGGGTGGTTGTTGTCCTGTGTCTGTGTTTTCACCATACGGGACTGTTTCGTTTTCATTTTGTATCATTCACGTTGTTATTTTTGTATTCTTAGTGTTCAGTTATTAAATTGAATATGGACACTTACCACGCTGCGCTTTGGTCCTCCTCTTCTTCCAACCACGACAAGCGTTACAGCTGTATGAAGTGTTACTTATTTAGGTGTTTGTAATTTGACACAGATATAATAATAATACAGACAATTCATAATTTATAGATTTTTTTCTTCAGCTGAGTGGCCAGGTGGTTCACTTGCAGACCCAGAGATGTCTGGAAGCTGTGAAGGAGGAGGGAGGTAAGCCGCAGAGGGACACAGGAGGTCACCAGAGAGGGGGCAACGCTACCCAGAATGGTCTGTTCCTGCGCCCCTGTGCCCATCAGCCCCGGCAACAGTGGCACTTCGAACAGCTAGTTGTCCCTAAAGGGGCCTGAGTCTGACTTGGAGTATAGTTACAGTACATTGCCTAAAGGCACATAATAAAAGCGCATGTTGTAAGGAGCCAATTTCATAAGTGGGTCTCTATGGGCAAGAGGTCTAAGGCTAAATTCAATAGCAATACTGATGTGGCTATACTGTATGTCTGTATATTCTTTGCAATGGCTTGTGGAATCAGCATCTTGCCTGCATTTAGATTTTGTTTCTGTTTTAAGGACATATAATGCAAGTTCTATGGTGTGAACACAATTTAACCATAAATCACAGAGGAAATAAGCTGTATGATTTTGTACAATGCTGCACATAAAGGAATATTCTATATTATGAAATTGCCAGATTTAGTTAGCGAATAGCCTATAATGTAGGCTTAATGGTGACTGAATCCTTTAGAACAATTTAGAAGTGCAAACAATCAAGATCTTTCATCCTGAATAAAATATCTGACAAAGGTATCAATAGTATGGTGTGTGGATGTTTCAATGTATAAACGTCTCCAAGCTCAGAAGTAACCTAAGCCTACACAATTCCGACAATTCAGATGGCAGACTGATCAATTCGCTGACTGACAGAAGAGGCATTGCCACCTTTATTACCAGGAGAGTCAGCATACAATCATCTTCTGTACATATTCAATTAAATAAGTACAAAAAGGGTGTCTGTTAATCACAAAATGCAACTATAATCTACTAATGATGTGCCAATGTATTCTATGACTATACTGTATAACGTAATCATTTCACTGTGGAGGATTCATCTCCAAGTGATTCTTATGAATACAATGAGTTTCATAATAAAGGTGTTATATATTTTTTTAAAGTCCAATCATGATAATTTAGGACATCTAGGCAGGTGTTTGGAGAGGTGCTTTCCGAGTGAAGCTGAAAAGGCAGAGGGGCAGGGATACGGTCTCTCCCCTGTGTGGGTCTTTATGTAGACTTTGACTTTGTTCATAAAAGCGCTCCCCACATTCTTGCCAGGAGTATGGCTTCATATCAAGATGAGTCTGGCTCCTCATGTGACTGGTCAGAGAACCATAGTGGTTAAACCGGTTGGAGCATTCAAGGAATTCAAAAGGCTTTTCCCC
Organism: Salvelinus sp. IW2-2015; assembly: GCF_002910315.2. Classification (NCBI taxonomy): domain Eukaryota; kingdom Metazoa; phylum Chordata; class Actinopteri; order Salmoniformes; family Salmonidae; genus Salvelinus; species Salvelinus sp. IW2-2015. The sequence continues at coordinate 25,252,508 of NC_036870.1, forward strand.
AGTGCAGAGGAGCTTGTGTTTAGACAGATCCCCAGACTGAGTGAAGCTTTTACCACACACTACAGGTGTATGGTTTCTCACCTGTGTAAGTCAGATAATGTTTTTTTTAAGTATGAGAGTCTAAAAAACTGCTTGCCACACACTGTGCAGTGGTAGGGCCTCTCCCCAGTTTGTGAGCGCATGTGTAACTTCAACAACCCAAGCCTCAAGAACTCCCGCCCACAAATCCCACAGTGGTAGTTCTTCTCGTTGCTGTGGATCTCAGTTTAAGATAAACTTTGTCATCGAAGTTTTTACCACACACAGAAAGGTCTCTCCCCTGAGTGTGTTCGCAGGTGAAGTGTCAGATGTGCCCTTCTTGCATACTGCTTGTCTCATTGGAAGCAGGAGAACTTCCTCTCACCAGTGTGAACAGACAGGTGAGTCCAGAGGAGCGACTTCTGTTTGAAAGCCTTCCCGTAGTACCGGTATTTGAACGGCTTGAGTCCCGAGTGTATTAACAAGTGATAACGGTAACTGCTGTTCTCTGAGAAGCGCTTGCCGCACTCCTTGCATTTATAAGGCTTCTCTCCGGTGTGGATGAATATGTGAATGTCCAGGCTCATAGGAGTACTGATGACTTCCCCAGACTCCCAGACAGACCACAGGCTTAGTGTCCTTAGATTTAGAGCCCTCTGGTTCATGACACCGGTAAGGCCCCAGTCCCCAGCAATTCTCAAAGCTTTTCCCACGGTCGGAGCAACCAATGTGTCCAWTGGTGTGAAAAACTGCCATTTTGTGCAAATTCTTGCAGTGCTTCAGCAGGGTGCCCAGGTACGAAAATCTGCAGGCATAGGTGGAGTTTCCCCGGAACGCCGGGGGGACGGGCAGGTTTCTGAGGAAGGGCAGAGGGGTGGGCCTGGCATGTGTGGATGTCTAGCTGTCATGGGGTGTGGAATATACAGCTACAGTGGGAACATCTGTTTGTGAGGGCGTATACTGTTTTACTCTTTGAGACGTGGCTTTTCAACATGGCCAGGTACTGCTTCTGGTGTTTGGTCTTGATGTGGTTCTCCAGGAAGTAACAGTCAGTGAAGGAGATGGTGCAGTGTGGACAAGGTAAGAACTTCAGAGAAGAGACTGAGGTAGAGGGATAGAGGTGGAAGGAGGGACAGAGAGGTGGAAGGAAGGTAGAGAAAGAGAACATAATAAATAAATAATCCCAGTTGAGATCAAATTAAAATCTTCAGTAATTCATCAACCATTTAAACTGCAATGTTGCGACTAGACTATGTATGAACAGTTTGTCCTACCTTGATTGTTATCTTCATCCCTTCTGGCAACCGTCTCATCCTTCACCAAACATACTTTTCTCTCAGTCTGAGAAAAATCTTAACCACCACTTTATAGATTAGAAAGTTGAAGAAACCACAGTAAGCATAAACCAACAATCTAATTGCTCTTGTCTAGTTACTAAATGTCACATGTTGGGAACTATTACTAACTCCTCTTACATTAGATAATCTTGTTAGTATCACCACAGGACTCCTCCATATCCTGCTACACCTGGTCGGTGGGGTGGAATATGTTTGATGTTATTTGATGTGCTTTTGCTTCTCCAGCAAGGAACGTTTGGAATGGTCAGTCACCCATTTCCATCCTTTCAAGGTATGTTGGTTCTTTATTTATTTGGGTGGAGTTGAAAGTAACCCAATTAATGTAGAACTGTTTAGTTCTCTTGGTTCTGTTACATTGCTTTTTCCCAGATGTGTTATTCATCTTGTAGACTTGAATCCACACCTTCCTTTTCCTTTGAATTATGTGGAAAGACCAGTTGGGATAAGGGGACAACACAATTTCTCATCCCTGGATTTAGGAACAATTTCCAAACGATATTTTGCGCAGACTCGTTGATGTCTTAATCTAAACAGGAAGCCTGTCRGACCACAGTGCAGCTGTAAGGAATCGTATGGTCAGAATCTATTCTGGCTAAGAACAATGTTGAACGTGGCCTGCGCAGTCTCTGCGCAAATATGAACCCACGAAAGAGCAGTCCGTCAATCACTTCCGGGGTCAACAAATCTTCCACAGGAAGGTTATCTAACTAACTTGTACAATGAGGAAGATCATATGAAACATTATCATCACATTGGTAAGACTTTGTTTTCAGAGAGACTAGCTAGCTATATTCTGTAGGGAATGCAGTCAGGACTAAGCAATGTTACGATAGCTGTTTGCTGTCATGTGAAAGGGCATAGGGTTGTGTAACTGGACTGACTGAGCTAGCCATGCTATGCTGTTTTAAAAACGCTGTGGTTGCACAGTTGGTTATCATGCTAGTTACATCAGACATACATGTTGGGATGCCGGGTAACAAGAAAGAGACCGGGGTGTTGTAATCGATTTGTATATCAATTAACTAGATTACGTGACTGTCAATCTGGTTTAGACCACCTATAACTGGCCAGCACCAACCAACACCACATTTCTCTCTTCCTCTCTTGCAATATGTTTCCTCTATAAAGTTAAGGTGAAGTGACATCCTATCGCAATGAGCGTCCCTTGTCTACTGTCCACGGCTGCTCGAAGCTTCACATTGCCGGGAGCGTCCGGTGTGCTGCTACGCGGGTTCCGTGTATTGTGCACTTGTTCGATCACAAGGTGAGTTGAGTTCCATCTCGAATATGTCGAGTATTGTTGCGGTCAGGTGGCCGTTCACCACTGTCATTGTTGAGGGTTAGGAGAGGCCCGTCTGTGACTGATTGTGCAGCTACTACACTTTTGCCACTTCTTTTCCAACACCAGAGCCTCCATACACCCAGAACTACTCGCCTGTTTTTAGATTATGATTTACTTAAAGTTTGTTGGACCCAGCTGACAATAGGTAAAAGTCAATTTGCCGTTTGTGTTTTGACATCTGCACACAGGTCAGACTGCAGTGTCTTTATAGGTGCCATTGAGGTTATAGCCTTATGTAACCTTTGAGGTGATCAGCTTGGCTGCATTATTTTCTGATAGATGGACATGTTTAAATAAAGTAGGCATTTTTGTTGTCTTTTCAGGAAAATGTCATCCAGAAGACAAATGGACCATCTAGAGAGGACAGCCAGCAACTACAGACAAGATGTGAGTGACCATCCAGCTGTGTTCGTACTATAGCAGCAGAACTGTGGCTTATGCCATTCAAAGCTGAAAACATTTTTGGGCTACATTCTGTTTCATCACGAGACGGTCAATTGCTGAGACAGTTTTCCTTGTCTTTATGCTATAGGTTAGTAGTGTACAGAGTCTTAACTATTGCCACAGGTTACAATTGTTCATATTCATGATTGACAGGTTATTTAATTTGTAAAGTTTGTGTGTCTGTCTGTGTCAAGGGTGTATATCCGGCGCAGGTATGTGGCATCATGGACGAGTCTGAGACAGTGAAACGCCTCCGGCTAGCTGTCCATCCAGACTTCACTTTCAGAGCTGGCCAGTGGTGAGTAGTACAGTACTGTGTCGTTTGTTTGGCTACATTCGTAGCTCATTGTAAGGATTCTGAATACAGCATAACACCAATGGCTTTGGGGAGAGGCTGCTTACACCTATCCAATCCTTTCTGATCTGCACAAGCGCGAAGTGGTATGTTGTAGGTATGGGTAGATACTAGGGTTGGAAAGGTATTCATACTGAACCGTTCGGTATGGGGACCTCGGTTCAACCGCACTGTGAACCCGAATGAATGAATAAATATAAACATTAAGGCTTGGCTATGCCTACACTGCGTTGTATGCCATTTCCTGAATAAATCAGAGCTGAAAAAAGATTGTAGGCTATTCCGTTAATTAAAACAACTACAGCCTATGCGCACGTTGTAATAAAAATTATAATCTTAACTGGCGGATTTCAAACTATCCTTTTGTGAGGCGCAGCCGGGAACTCTGTAGATGGCAAGAGGTGAGATCAATAAACCAGAATGGGAGGATCCTCCATCGTTTAAATCTCCAGTTTCGGGAACATTTTGGCTTCACAGTTGATTACAACGGCGATGGACAGAGTTGTGGATAAAACGTTTATAGTATGTTCTCCACTGCTCAATGAGAATAGCCTATGCAGAGTGGCCAATCACAAGTCATCAAAGTGCCACTACAGTCATAAGAGCCTCTGTGTGTGGCAAAGGAAGTTGGGAGATTATCTAATCAATGTAATGAAAATGCTCGAGTTAAAAGAGAAGTATATGCTACAACAAACGAGAGCCAACGGGTAGGATGCTATTTAATAATTTGAATAGAGGTGTTGTTATTTGTAACTAGGACAGGAAAAAAGCAAATGCAGACCCAACTAGCTTCTCTCCGTTTGATACAGTCAAGAGGGGTACTACGTAATCATATTGGATGATACAGTTGAAGTCGGAATTCCCAGTGGGTCAGAAGTTTACATACACTCAATTAGTATTTGGTATGATTGCCTTTAAATTGTTTAACTTGGGTCAAACGTTTTGGGTAACCTTCCACAAGCTTCCCAAAATAAGTTGGGTGAATTTTGGCCCATTCCTCCTGACAGAGCTGGTGTAACTGAGTCAGGTTTGTAGGCCTCTTTGCTCGCACATGCTTTTTTCAGTTCTGCCCACACATTTTCTATAGGTTTGAGGTCAGGGCTTTGTGATGGCCACTCCAATACCTTGACTTTGACTTTAAGCCATTGCCACAACTGTGGAAGTATGATTGGGGTCATTGTCCATTTGGAAGACCCATTTGCGACCAAGCTTTAACTTCCTGACTGATGTCTTGAGATGTTGCTTCAATATATCCACAGAATTTCCCTTCCTCATGATGCCATCTATTTTGTGAAGTGCACCAGTCCCTTCTGCAGCAAGCACCCCCACAACGTGATGCTGCCACCCCTGTGTTTCACGGTTGGGATGGTGTTCTTCAGCTTGCAAGCCTCCCCCTTTTTCCTCCAAACATAATGATGGTCATTATAGCCAAACWGTTCTATTTTTGTTTCATCAGACTGAGGATATTTCTCAAAAAAGTACCATATTTGTCCCTATGTGCAGTTGCAAACGGTAGTCTGGCTTTTTTATGGTGGTTTTGGAGCAGTGGCTTCTTCCTTGCTGAGCGGCCTTTCAGGTTATGTTGATATTGGACTCGTTTTACTGTGGATATAGATACTTTTGTACCTGTTTCCTCCAGCATCTTCACAATGTCCTTTGATGTTGTTCTGGGATTGATTCGCACTTTTCGCACCTAAGTACATTCATCTCTAGGAGACAACGCATCTCCTTCCTGAGTGGTATGACGGCTGCGTGGTCCCATGGTGTTTATAATTGAGTAATATTGTTTTGACAGATGAACGTGGTACCTTCAGGCGTTTGGAAATTGCTCCCAAGGATGAATCAGACTTGTGGAGGTCTACAATTTTTTTTCAGAGGTCTTTGCTGATTTCTTTTGATTTTCCCATGATGTCAAGCAAAGAGGCACTGAGTTTGAAGGTAGGCTTTAAAATACATCTACAGGTACACCTCCAATTGACTAAAATTATGTCAATTAGCCTATCAGAAGCTTCTAAAGCCATGACATAATTTTCTGGAATTTTCCAAGCTGTTTAAAGGCACAGTAGTGTATGTAAACTTCTGACCCGCTGGAATTGTGATACAGTGAAATAATCTGTCTGTAAACAATTGTTGGAAAAATTTATTGTGTCATGCAAAAGTAGATGTCCTAACCGACTTGCCAAAACTATAGTTTCTTAACAAGAAATGTGAGGAGTGGTTGAAAAACGAGTTTTAATGACTCCAACCTAAGTGTATGTAAACTTCCGACTTCAACTGTAAATAACCTAGCTATGACAAGCTAGAAGTTAGTCTACTAGCGCAAATCGGCTTGTTTGGTTACTACCTGGCTTAGAGTACACAAGGCCCCTCCTCCGCCTGCTCTCCCTAGCGCTGTATCAGCTCTGGTTAATAAAATAGCTTACAAGTGGACTTGTCTGTTGCTTTCTTCACTCAAAATCGACCACGTCTATATGGAACTGGTTGTCTTCGGGTCCGTTTGGAACACGTCTCTATATTAAAACATTTATTTATGTATATTTGTCTTGGTGCGAAAGCCCCAGGTCCATTTTGACCTCTACTTTTGGGCCAACATAACAGTCCCTGTCACAAGACAATTCCAGGAACATTAGGAATGTCACAGAAACTGGACTTGGCCACAAATAGGGTGGTATTTAATTTAGAGTATTTTGCCAAATAAACATTACCTACAGTAACTGTTCGAATTTCATTTTTCCACTGTACTGTAACTGAACCGTGACCCCAAAGCCTCAATATGTACCAAACCATGGTTTTGGTCAACCATTACACCCCTAGTAGATACCAATAATCTACACTACCGTTCAAAAGTTTGGGGTCACTTAGAATTGTCCTTGATTTCTATCAAAACATACATGAAATGAGTTGCAAAATGAATAGGAAATATAGTCAAGACGTTGACAAGGTTATAAATAATGATTTTTAATTGAAATAATAATAATTGTGCTTTTGTCAATGAATCCTCCATTTGCACCAATTACAGCCTTGCAGACCTTTGGCATTCTAGTTGTCAATTTGTTGAGGTAATCTGAAGAGATTTCACCCCATGCTTCCTGAAGCACCTCCCACAAGTTGGATTGGCTTGATGGGCACTTCTTACGTACCATACGGTCAAGCTGCTCCCACAACAGCTCAATAGGGTTGAGATCCGGTGACTGTGCTGGCCACTCCATTATAGACAGAATACCAGCTGACTGCTTTTTCCCTAAATAGTTATTGCATAGTTTGGAGCTGTGCTTTGGTTCATTGTACTGTTGTAGGAGGAAATTGGCTCCGATTTAAGCACCGTCCACAGGGTATGATATGGCATGGTGTGGCAAAATGGAGTGATAGCTTTCCTTCTTCGAGATCCCTTTTACCCTGTACAAATCTCCCACTTTACCACCACCAAAGCACCCCCAGACCATCACATTGCCTCCACCATACTTGACCGATGGCGTCAAGCACTCCTCCAGCATCTTTTCATTTTTTCTGCATCTCACGAATGTTCTTTGTGATCCGAACACCTCAAACTTAGATTCGTCTGTCCATAACACTTTTTTTCCAATCTTCCTCTGTCTAGTGTCTGTGCTATTTTGCCCATCTTAATCTTTTATTTTTCTTGGCCAGTCTGAGATATGGCTTTTTCTTTGCAACTCTGCTTAGAAGGCCAGCATCCCGGAGTCGCCTCTTCACTGTTGACGTTGAGACTGGTGTTTTGCGGGTACTATTTATTTAAGCTGCTAGTTGAGGACTTGTGAGGTGTCTTTCTCAAACTAGACATTCTAATGTACTTGTCCTCTTGTTCAGTTGTGCACCGGGGCCTCCCACGCCTCTTTCTATTCTGGTTAGAGCCAGTTTGCGCTGTTCTGTAAAGGGAGTAGTACACAGCGTTGTACGAAATCTTCAGTTTCTTGGCAATTTCTCGCATGGAATAGCCTTCATTTCTCAGATCAAGAATAGACTGACGAGTTTCAGAAGAAAGGGCTTTGTTTCTGGCCATTTTGAGCTTGTAATCGAACCCACAAATGCTGATGCTCCAGATACTCAACTAGTCTAAAGAAGGCCAGTTTTATTGCTTCTTTAATCAGGACAACAGTTTTCAGCTGTGTTAACATAATTGTAAAAGTGTTTTCTAATGATCAATTAGCCTTTTAAAATGATACACTTGGATTAGCTAACACAGCGTGCCTTTGGAACACAGCAGTGATGGTTGCTGATAATGGGCCTATGTAGATATTCCATTAAAAATCAGCCGTTTCCAGCTACAATAGTCATTTACAACATTAACAATTTCTACACTGTATTTCTGATCAATTTGATGTTATTTTAATGGACAAAAACAATAGCTTTTATTTCCAAAACAAGGAGATTTCTAAGGGACCTGAAACTGTTGAACGGTGTCACTTAGAAATGTCCTTGTTATTGAAAGAATTTKATTTTTTTTGTCCATTTTAATGAAATAACATCAAATTGATATGTATGTATTATAAACACTAGGTGACTGATGGGGGGGCGCTTTGTTGAAGCCACCTTGCCTCCATCTTGGCACTCCCCCACCGTTGTAAAAAATGTTTTGGAAACTACAGAAATATATTTATTCATGTCTACATTAGTTTTTTGCCACATGTATATTACAGACACCTTTAATGCATACTTTTACATTATGTTACCTGATCATAAAAATGAAAAAAGATATACACTGAACAAAAATTTAAGTGCAATATGCAACAATTTCAAAGATTTTACTGAGTTACTGTATAATCAGTAAAAGGAACAGTAAATCAAATCAAAGTTTATTTGTCACGTGCGCCGAATACAACAGGTGTAAACCTTACAGTGAAATGCTTACTTACAGGCTCTAACCAATAGTGCAAAAAAGGTGTTAGGTGAACAATAGGTAAGTAAAGAAATAAAACAACAGTAAAAAAATAAATAACAGCGATGCTATATACAGTAGCGAGGCTACATACAGACACCGGTTAGTCAAGCTGATTGAGGTAGTATGTACATGTAGATATGGTTAAAGTGACTATGCATATATGATGAACAGAAAGTAGCAGTAGCGTAAAAGAGGGGTTGGCGGGTGGTGAGTGGGACACAGTGCAGATAGCCCGGTTAGCCAATGTGTGGGAGCACTGGTTGGTCGGGCCAATTTGAGGTAGTATGTACATGAATGTATAGATAAAATGACTATGCATATATGATTAACAGAGTAGCAGCAGCGTAAAAAGAGGGGMMGGGGGGGGGGGGGGCACACAATGCAGATCGTCCGGGTAGCCATTTGATTACCTGTTCAGAAGTCTTATGGCTTGGTGGTAAAAACTGTTGAGAAGCCTTTTTGTCCTAGACTTGGCACTCCGGTACCGCTTGCCATGCGGTAGTAGAGAGAACAGTTTATGGCTGGGGTTTTTGACAATTTTTAGGCCCTTCCTCTGACACTGCCTGGTATAGAGGTCCTGGATGGCAGGCAGCTTAGCCCCAGTGATGTACTGGGCTGTACGCACTACCCTCTGTAGTGCCTTGCGGTCGGAGGCCGAGCAATTGCCGTTCCAGGCAGTGATGCAACCAGTCAGGATGCTCTCGATGTTGCAGCTGTAGAACCTTTTGAGAATCTCAGGACCCATGCCAAATCTTTTTAGTTTCCTGAGGGGGAATAGGCTTTGTCGTGCCCTCTTCACGACTGTCTTGGTGTGTTTGGACATTTCTAGTTTGTTGGTGATATGGACACCAAGGAACTTGAAGCTCTCAACCTGCTCCGCTACAGCCCCATCGATGAGAATGGGGGCGTGCTCGGTCCTCCTTTTCCTGTAGTCCACAATCATCTCCTTAGTCTTGGTTACGTTGAGGGATAGGTTGTTATTCTGGCATTCTCACATAGGTGTTCCTTTGGTCCAGGTGGGAAAGGGCAATGTGGAGTGCAATAGAGATTGCATCATCTGTTTGGGCGGTATGCAAATTGGAGTGGGTCTAGGGTTTCTGGGATAATGGTGTTGATGTGAGCCATTACCAGCCTTTCATAGCACTTCATGGCTGCGGACATGAGTGCTACAGGTCTGTAGTCATTTAGGCAGGTTACCTTGGTGTTCTTGGGCACAGGGACTATGGTGGTCTGCTTGAAACATGTTGGTATTACAGACTCAATCAGGGACATGTTGAAAATGTCAGTGAAGACATGCCAACAGAACAGTAAAAGGAAATCCGTGAATTGAAATAAATTCATTAGGCTCTAATCTATGGATTTCACATGACTGGTAATCCAGATATGCATCTGTTGGTTACAGAGACCTTTAAAAGAAGGTAGGAGCATGGATCAGAAAACCAGTCAGTATCTGGTATGACCACCATTATCCTCATGCAGTGCGACACATCTCCTTCACATAGAGTTGATCAGGCTGTTGATTTTGGCCTCTTCAATGACAAAGTTGGCTGGAACTGGAACACGCTGTCTTACACATCGATCCAGAGTATTCCAAACATGCTCAATGGGTGACATGTCTGGTGAGTAGGCAGACAGTGGAAGAACTGCAACATTTTCAGCTTCCAGGAATTGTGTACAGATCCTTGCAACATGGGGCCGTGCATTATCATGCTGAAACATGAGGTGATGACGGCTGTGAATTGCGAGACAATGGGCCTCAGGATCTCGTCACGGTATTTGTGCATTCAAATTGCCATTGATAAAATGCAATTGTTTTCGTTGTCTGTAGCTTATACCAGCACATACCATAACCCCACCGCCACCATGGATCCCTCTATCCCACAATAATGACAACTGCAGTCAGTACAAGACCCTGGTGAGGACGACGAGCAAACAGATGAGCTTCCCTTAGACACTTTCTGACAGTTTTGCAGAATTTCTTCAGTTGTGCAAACCCAGGTTCTTCAGCTGTCCGGGTGGCTGGTCTCAGACGATCTTACAGGTGAAGAAGCTGGATGTGGAGGTCCTGGGCTGGTGTGGTGTACATGTGGGCTGCGGTTGTGAGGCCGGATGGACGTACTGCCAAATAATCTAAAATTACGTTGGAGGTGGCTTATGGTAGAGAAATTAACATTCAATTCTCTGTCAACAGATCTGGTGGACATTCCTGCAGTCAACTGCACATTTTAGAGCTGCCTTTTATTGTCCCCAGCACAAAGTGCACCTGTGTAATGATCATGCTGTTTAATCAGCTTCTTGATATGCCACACCTGTCAGTTGGATGAGTTATTTTGGCAAAGGAGGAATGCTCACTAACAGGGATGTAAACAACATTTGAGAGAAGCTTTTTGTGCATGTGGAACATTTCTGGGATCTTTTATTTCAGCTCATGAAACATGGGACCAACACTTTACATGTTGCGTTTTTATATTTTTGTTCAGAGTAAAAACATTTTCCGTACAGTATAATTTGTAGAGATTACTAATGTTACTGTCCCCACTACAACAACCAAAAATACATAAATGCATGTAATTTTGTCCTTGAAACATTTAATTGAAATACTGTAGATTTCCATTCATTCCTATGGTGGACTGCTTCTACTGGGGAGTGCCAATATGGTTGACCGGTGGCTTCATTGCCTCTCAATCGCCCATACATAGCATCAGCAATCTAGGGTTTGTACACATCATTGGTAGATACAGTATTAGGGGAGGGGATTGTCACATTTCACCAATAAACCACAACAGAGGTACAGTTTTTTGCATAAAGACCACGGGCATAGAGGTTATGAAGTTTATTATTTGACATAGGCTGCTGTCAGTCATCACGCACGGTGAGCTCTTCTGTCCAGCTCTTGAACAATTATTTTATAAGGACTGTAATACCTTTACCAGGCACAAGAGGGAAGTGTTGCACAGAAGCTCTGTTATGTTTATACTGTACAGATACATTTAGTGTGTACATTTACTCTCCCCTGCCACTCTTTCCCAGGTCATTGTGGTAAATACAACGTTTTCTCAATCATCCCCCCGGTTAAAATGAAGGTACATTCATAAGTTGATCATTTTAAAAGACTAATAGATATGGCGACAGCAGGAAGCGGTTGGAAGTATTTGAAACCTGCGAGGTTATTTTAGACCCACTAACAAGCATTAGTATTGTAGCTATAAGCAAAGCACACATACATAAACATGTTTAATTTATGTTATGGAAAAGTACATTCAGTTCTCTAACTGTAATTATCAATTAATCACATTTATTTTTAAAGCTCTCTTCACATCACCAGATGTCAGTTTTTATACAGAACCCAGCCTAATCCCCCAAACATCTCCTTCAACTCTGAGGTCCATACTGCAGGTGGGCGTTTGTGTTGTGTAGAAACAGTAGGGGTCCGTGAGTTGGACGACGGCGTTCTGTAATGAATGTAAAAAGATGTAAATGCATTTGTTACACCACCTCCAGACCATATGGATGTTGTTCCTATTCTGACAGCTGGGTAGGAGGAGAGAGAAACGTTCAGGTGTCGGAGGGAGATGGAGATGGGGGGTAGGTGTAGAGAGAGAGCAGTAGATGGTTACTAGTTAGTATTTCCTTGGAGGGGTAGGTGGAGAGAGAGAGCAGTAGATGGTTACTAGTTAGTATTTCCTAGGAGGGGTAGGTGGAGAGAGAGAGCAGTAGATGGTTACTAGTTAGTATTTCCTTGGAGGCGTAGGTGAGAGAGAGCAGTAATGGTTACTAGTTAGTATTTCCTTGGAGAGAGAGAGCAGTAGATGGTTACTAGTTAGTATTTCCTTGGAGGGGTAGGTGGAGAGAGAGCAGTAGATGGTTACTAGTTAGTATTTCTTGAGGGGTGAAGTGGGATACATGGAGAGGCCTTAGAGGGAGGGGAGAGAGAGCAGTAGATGGTTACTAGTTAGTATTTCCTGAGGGTAGGTGGAGAGAGACGTAGAGTTAGTATTTCCTTGGGTAGGTGGAAGAGAGAGCATAGATGGTTACTAGTTAGTATTTCCGGGGTAGGAGAGAGAGCAGTAGATGGTTACTAGTTAGTATTTCCTAGGAGAGAGAGCAGTAGATGGTTACTAGTTAAGTATTTCCTAGGAGAGAGAGCAGTAGTGGTTACTAGTTAGTATTTCCTTGGAGAGTAGGGAGAGAGAGCAGTAGATGGTTACTAGTTAGTATTTCCTTGGAGAGGTAGTGGAGAGAGAGCAGTAAGATGTTACTAGTTAGTTATTTCCTTGGAGGGGTAGGTGGAGAGAGAGCAGTAGATGGTTACTAGTTAGTATTTCCTTGGAGAGGTAGGTGGAAGAGAGAGCAGTAAGATGGTTACTAGTTAGTATTTCCTAGGAGGGTAGGTGGAGAGAGAGCAGTAGATGGTTACTTATAGTATTTCCTTGGAAGGTAGGTGGAGGAGAGACAGTAGAGGTTTACTAGTTAGTATTTCGTCCTTGAGGGGTAGGTGGTCGGGTTGAGGTCTGAATGAGATGCAGAGATGTTACTAGTTAGTATTTCCTTGGAGGGGTAGGTGGAGAGAGAGCAGTAGATGGTTACTAGTTAGTATTTCCTTGGGGGTAGGTGGAGAGAGAGCAGTTACTAGTTAGTATTTCCTTGGGGGTAGGTGGAGAGAGAGCAGTTAGTATTTCCTTGGAGGGGTAGGTGCTTCTTGACGTTTTTCTTTTCTTTTAAAACTTGTGGAATTTTTCCCCTTTCTGTGGTGTGTGTGTGTGTGTGTATAAACAGAGATGTCATCGACACGTTCTGTACATTTTAAGATTTCATTTGGATCAGCGCTAGACTATTGGACACTTGTGTTTTATTGATTACTCTGTTTGAGTGTTTTTTCCCCTGCTGCGTGTGTCTGTGTAGGGTGGACTTCTTCATCCCTGGTATGGAGAAGGTAGGAGGATTCTCTGTGTGTTCCAGTCCAGGTCTGCTGCAGAAAGAGGGTGTCATCGAGCTAGCTGTCAAATACACACAACATCCCCCTGCACACTGGATACACACCAAGGTGTGTGTGCATTGAAATTAAAATGTTCACTTGTCGGTAGTGCCTCAAAATCAATCAATAGCTTTGTCAGTATTTCTGCTGGTCACTATCTGTTAATTGCTCTGTCTGTCTCTCTCCCTCCTCTCTGCTCTCTCTCTCCCATTGTGTGTAACAGCGTTTGTTCAGACGTAGCTAAACCGACGCTGCACTGGAAGTCTCTGAAATAGACATTTTCTCCACAATAGGGAGCAGAAAGCAGATCATTCTAGAATGTGGACACATCTCATACCTGAGCTATTTATCAGTACAAAATAATCACTCTCTCCCTCCCCCTCTCTCTGCTCTCGCCCTCTCTCTGCTCTCGCCCTCTCTCTGCTCTCGCCCTCCCTCTCTCTGCTCTCCCAGGCCCCTCTTCTTGCCTCGCCCTCCTCTCTCTGCTCTCGCCCTCCCTCTCTCTGCTCCCGCCCTCCTCTTCTGCTGCTCTCGCCCTCCCTCTCTCTGCTCGCCCTCCTCTCTCTGCTCTCTCGCCCTCCCTCTCTCGCCTCCCTCTCTCGCCCTCCTCTCTCGCCCTCCCTCTCTCGCCCCCCTCTCTCGCCCTCCCTCTCTCGCCCTCTCTCTCTCCTCCCTCCTCTCTCTCCTCTCTCGCTCCCCTCTCTCGCCCTCCCTCTCTCGCCTCCTCTCCTCCCTCCCTCTCTCGCCCTCCCCTCCTCGCCCTCCCTCTCTCGCCCTCCCTCCTCTCGCCTCCTCTCTCGCCTCTCTCTCTCTCTCTCTGCTCTCGCCCTCTCTCTCTCTGCTCTCCGCCTCTCTCGCTCTGCTCTCGCCCTTCTCGCTCTGCTCTCGCCCTCTTCTCTCTGCTCTCGCCCTCCCTCTCTCTGCTCTCGCCCTCCTCTCTCTGCTCCGTCCTCTCTCTGCTCCTCCCCTCCCTCCTCTGCTCTCTCCCCTCCCTCTGCCTCCCGCCCCCACTCTCTCTTCTCTCTTCTCTCCCTCCTACAGTGCACCATGGACTCCCATGTAGCGATGCGTGTGGGTGGTAACTTTTTCTTTGACCCCCTGCCCTCTGACCCCTCTGTGCCTGTTGTTGGTGGCTGGGGGCGTGGGCATAACCCTCTATACTCCCCATCCTGCTCCATGCCGCTGACCTGCTACGACAGAACCCCACTAACGCGGGAGGTGA
>NC_036870.1:25267143-25280203 GCF_002910315.2 Salvelinus sp. IW2-2015
CTCTCGCTTTCTTCCCTCCCTGCTCTCTCCCTCTCCCCCTCCCTCTCTCGCCCTCCCTCTCTCGCCCTCCCTCTCTCGCCCTCCCTCTCTCGCCCTCCTCTCTCGCCCTCCCTCTCTCGCCCTCCCTCTCTCGCCCTCCCTCTCTCGCCTCCTCTCTCTCTCTCTCCTCCGCTCTCTCGCTCCTCTCTTCTCTCTGCTCTCGCCCTCTCATCGCTCTGCTCTCGCCCTCCCTCTCTCTGCTCTCGCCCTCCCTCTCTCTGCTCTCGCCCTCCCTCTCTCTGCTCTCGCCCTCCCTCCCTCTGCTCCCGCCCCCACTCTCTCTTCTCTCTCTTCCTCTCCCTCCTACAGTGCACCATGGACTCCCATGTAGCGATGCGTGTGGGTGGTAACTTTTTCTTTGACCCCCTGCCCTCTGACCCCTGTGTTGACCTGTTGTTGGTGGCGGGGGGCGTGGGCATTAACCCTTTATACTCCATCCTGCTTCACGCCGCTGACCTGCTACGACAGAACCCCACTAACGCAGGGAGGTGCTACCACATAGGCTCCACCCACCTCTGCTACAGTGCCAAGAACACACAGGAGCTGCTCTTCAAGGTGTGTGTGTGTGTGTGTGTGTGTGTGAGAGAGAGGACGTGTGTGTGGTTGCAAGTATTTGTATCAGTGTATATATATTTGTATCGGATGTATGGTCTTTTCTCACTTGGGCAAAAGCCTGTACTTCAAATCAAATTTTATTAGTCACATGCGCCGAATACAACAGGTTTTGTAGACCTTACAGTGAAATGCTTACTTACGAGCCCCTAACCAACAATGCAGTTTTTTTTTTTAAACGATAAGAAATAAAAGTAACAAGTAGTTAAGAGCAGCAGTAAAATACCAATAGCGAGACAATATACAAGGGGTACCGTTACACCCTTTCTCCTCCGTGATCCGGAAACCGATAAGTGGTTGAGGAGATGTCAATTCATTAGTCGGTCGAACAGAATTGTCCTCCCTTCCTCTATAGCCTCCTTTCATCGAGGATACCAGAGTCCTTTGCGGAAGAGTTTTAAAATCTGCCACACCCCCTTTGAATCAGCTTTTGTTTTGTCGGAGGAGAAAAGCATGCACGTTTAAAAACAATATTCTACTTACTGTTTTATCTATAATGTCTTGTTTGAATCACTTCACACATTTTAATTTGGGATCCACCCCTGTAAACGTAATTTTCCTGATGACGCGTGAGTGGAGAAGGAGTCTCATTTCATACAGCGTATTTTCGTCCACATTCCCTCTCCTCGCCGCCTTGCCTCGATTAACTTTCACCGTTTTCAAAAGGAGGTGAGGGAGAACGGAGAAGAAGACGCAGGAGTTGAACACATCTAATTGAGAAATGGCCTGTGTGTGTAGGAATGAGACCAATACTTGTTCTTCCCGTCCCTGCTCTGCTCTCAGAAAAGCATCATAAATGTGTGTAAGGAATTCCCAGAGAAATTCTCCTGTGACTTCCACATCACCGCACAGACGGCAGACATCGACCAGGAACTCCAACCGCACATGAACCGTAAGTACCACAGAATGACCTTAACACAACCACAAATGTTTACTGATAGAATCTACAGTGGGTTGGTATACTTTGGCTTTGAAATTATCTATATTTGAACTGGATATGCTTCCATTGGTTGCAAAACGGATACATTCTCAATTAATTTAAATGGATGCTAGTCCCAGAATGGTAGTACTGGTATGAAAGTGTTTTTAGCTACTTTTTAATGGATGTTTATGTCTTTTTCTAAATTGAAATGGCACTTCTAATAAATGTTGAATTGATCTTCCCCAGGTGGGAGGCTGTCAGAGGAGGGGTTGCGTCGCCACGTCGACCCTAACACCACTCTGTGTTACCTGTGTGGCCCTCCACCCATGATAGAGAGCATGGTTGAGACCCTACTCAGCCTAGGCCTATCCCAGGAAAGGATACTGTTTGAGAAGTGGTGGTAGTGTGTACTAGAGACAGACCTCTTCATCATCATCATCTAACCCCGGCCTAACTATCCCTGCTCTCTCCTCCAGTGCCTAGGAGATCAGACCAAGCACCAGCCCACGTTACCATGGCAACATGTCAAGGACTGTTGGACCATATTTGTCCGGAGCTGCACACATCATTTTATTTATTTAACTTCACCTGAACATGCGTCTATACTAGGGCTGTGAAGGTCAGCCGGTGATTGTCGTGTATAACTGACCGTTAATTAACAAACACATTTAGCATCTCCTGGCTTCCACTCATAGCCTACAAGCCCCTGATGCTGACCGTTGGAACATCTACCCTACCTTTCAAAAGTTTGGGGTCACTTAGAAATGTCCTTGTTTTTGAAAGAAAGCACATTTTTTTGTCCATTTAAAATAACATCAACTTGATCAGAAATGCAGTGTAGACATTAATGTTGTAAATGACTATTGTGCTGAAAACTGCATATTTTTTTATGGAATATCTACACAGGCTTATAGAGGCCCATTATCAGCGACCATCACTCCTGTGATCCAATGGGACGTTGTGTTAACTAATCCAAGTGTATCATTTTAAAAGGCTAATTGATCATTAGAAAACCCTTTTGCAATTATGTTAGCACAGCTGAAAACTGTTGTRCTGATTAGAGAAGCAYTAAAACTGGCCTTCTTTAGACTAGTTGAGTATCTGGAGCATCAGCATTTGTYYGTTCGATTACAGGCTCAAAATGGACAGAAACAAAGCCCTTTCTTCTGAAACTCGTCAGTCTATTCTTGTTCTGAGAAATGAAGGCTATTCCATGCGAGAAATTGCGAAGAAACTGAAGATCTCGAACAACGCTGTGTACTACTCCCTTCACAGAACAGCGCAAACTGGCTCTAAAAAGAATAGAAAGAGGAGGGGGAGGCCCCGGTGCACAACTGAGCAAGAGGACAAGTACATTAGAATGTGTAGTTTGAGAAACAGACGCCTCACAAGTCCTCAACTGGCAGCTTCATTAAATAGTACCCGCAAAACACCCGTCTCAACGTCAACAGTGAAGAGGCGACTCTGGGATGCTGGCCTTCTAGGCAGAGTTAATCTGTCCAGTGTCTGTGTTCTTTTGCRCATCTTAATATTTTATTTTTATTGGCCAGTCTCAGATATGGCTTTTACTTTGCAACTTCTTGCTCAGTTGTGCCCCGGGGCCTCCCACTCCTCTTTCTATTCTGGTTAGAGCCAGTTTGCGCTGTTCTGTGGAGGGGGAGGCATGCGCTGTTTCTTGCCTTACTGCACACAAGCTTGGAGTCATTCACAAGTGATAGGCTAAAATTGTCACCCATCAGACTATTCTTGATTTAATCTTYTCTTTACATAAACTAAATGTCATCCATGCACTTAAATAGCAAATGGAGGACGCTTTTCCRGTGGTTCATTTTCATGCCAGCCAGGTAGGATATACTTCTGTTGTAAAGAGAAGCGATGTGCTTAATATAATAAGTAAATATAGTAGGCCTAGCCCATAGAAAGCTGATTGGATCCTCTTTTTAATAGAGGCCATCAACTATTTCTTCTCAGAAATTGCATAGCCTATAGAAATGTTGAGCAACATGAGCTCATGGGCTCTCATMAAGTTTGATTACATTTTCCAATACATTTGCATTGATGTCAGTGATTAGAGGGACAATAGAGCGCTAACCTAGTGGTTAGCAAGTTTGGTAGGCTACTAATGAGCATCAGAGCTTGGAGAAGCCTTGTTACGTGACTAAACAGTCATGTTGAATTTGACTGCGGTAATGACTTGTGACCACTGGTGTGGCGGTAATACGGTCACAATAACAGCCCAAGTCTCTACCAGGTACTAACTTGAACAACTGGCTTGACTTGGGTACAACTTGAACAACTGGCTTGACTTGGGTACAACTTGAACAACTGGCTTGACTTGGGTACAACTTGAACAAATGAACGCATCTTTACCATGAATATTCACTTGACTCAGGTGTTCATCAAATGCAATGAACATAAGTTGTACAAGGCTCATTGCACTGAGCCTGACTGATTTTGACCTCTGACCCGTGTGAAGTGCAGTATAAAATATATATAAACGTTTCTTGATGGTGCACATTGCCCAGTGGAGAAACGTTCTCAACTGTTTTCTGATTATGAAAATAAATAATTTTATTCAGTGGATATAGTTTGAGGAAATAATGTGTATGTGCAATTCTGTACAGTATAATTATCTGATAGTCTTTTTTTCGTGCATTAGAAATAATTTATAAAGGAATGTTTTTCAAACAAGACCGAGCCTAGTCTGGCTAACACCAGCTCTCAAAGTCTTTCTGACTGTAGTCACGTGGCTCGCGTCAGCCAGGCTAGACCTAACCACACAGCAGAACCCCTGTTTATACCTGGTGCTAACATGATACCTGTGTCCTGATCTTTTCCACATTCTGATTGTGGCCACATTTTTTGAAGTTTAAATGATTCTAATAACTGATAGTGATTAGATAGTTGGGGATGATTTGATGGGTTAGATGACAGCTCAGTGGATGGAGTCAAATAAAAGAAACCCTTTCAGAGGTGGATGGAGGGCAGTAAACACGGGTTTTGAACAGCAAGGTTGTCAATTTAAATCCCAATGCGACTTGTTTTCCAACCCTACACAACGTAACTAATCACATTTTAGTGTCTTGCTGAAGATCTTCAAATATGTGAGAAAAACAAGTGTGGTGCTCTCCCCCTACTGGCGCAATGGACTAGACACTGGGGATAGGGACCAGAAGGTCCCAGGTTCTAATCTTTGATGCCCCTTTTCAAAAAAGGTATATTTATAGCCCTGGTTACACCTTGCATTAAAATGTGGTTTCTTTATCTGATCAAGGGGGTTCAATGAGAATGTAGACACGCTCAGCACACTTCGTTAGCACCAGATATAAAGGGGCTAGAGAGAAAATCACACCAGCGAGTGTATTTATAGAAAGTTTTTTWAAACTATGCAGACCTTAACACATCTATCACACACATCCTGGCAAGTGTCCCCTCATCCCATCTCTCTCTTCCTCTCACTTACACACACATCACAACTTCTTCCAATCATCACACACTCATCCAGGCCTGAAATCGCACACACACCTCTCACAAATGAGTTTGCATATACAGAGGCAGAGGGGATCTGTCATGGTGCACTGTAATATAACCTCCTGGTGGTCCATGTCCGCTGAAATCGTTTTGTTTTGCTCCTCAGATGTGAGAAGACTGAGGGGTTTAAACAGAATTAAGAGTTGAAATAAAAGAAAACGAAGTCAGTATATTGTTTTGAGAACAGTTTATTCCTTCTGTTTGTCTGTAATAAAGAATATGTCTCAAATGGCACCCTATTCCCTATATAGTGCACTACATAGGGAATAGGGTGCCAGGCTTGTTTACCACATCACTCAAACAACAGGAAGGGGACTATGGTGCTGTACAAGTATTCCATAAATGCCTTCTGTAAAGTATAATCACTGACCTAACAACATGATTGGGGAAAGCTATACAGTGACACCTATCCAATCGTTACATTTACATTTGAATCGTTTAGCATACGCTCTTATCCAGAGCGACTTACAGGAGCAATTAGGGTTAAGTGCAATCATGATAAGTGAAGGGAGGATACATTTTTCAGTATTCACACAGGGCCATTGTCCTTGACTTTAAATGGGTTAGATAAAGGTGGAGAGAATCTCCTTAAATGTACAGTATTCTATGATACATGTCAAATAGATCTATAAACAGTGGTATGATTGATGTTACCTTGGCAATTAAGGCTCTGACCTACATTATCGGCGTATTCTCATTGGCCCAAAGCAGATGCACAACTGTACAAAAGCATCTCCACATATTTAGGCAATAAGGCCCGAGGAGGTGTGGTGTATGGCCAATATACCACGGCTAAGGGCTGTTCTTAAGCATGACGCAACGCGGAGTGCTTGGACACAGCCCTTAGCCGTGGTATATAGGCCATATATCACAAACCCCGGAAGAGCCTTATTGCTATTATAAACTGGTTACCAACGTAATTAGAGCAGTAAAACGAAATGTTTTGTCGTACCCGTGGTATACGGTCTGATATACCCTGCCTTTCAGCCATTTAGAATTCAGGGTTCAAACCACCCAGTTTAAAATTGCAAATAATGCCTACTAGGCGAGTACATTACAACACTCCAGGGTGAAGTTTCCCTTAGGTACAGATCTAGGACCCTCCCTCAATCCTAACCTTGACCATTTGTGGGGGAAATGCAAAAACTGACCCAAGATCAGCATCTAGGGGCCACTTCACCCTACTCCAAACGACAACATCTGAGGCCAGAAGGTGAAATGTGTGCCTTGAAGGAAGATTGAAGCCGTTACACGTTGGCAGCAGTCCATATGAATATACACAAATCCATATATATACACTACCGTTCAAAAGTTTGGGGTCACTTAGAAATGTCCTTGGTTTTGAAAGAAAAACACATTTTTGGTCCATTCAAATAACATCAAATTGATCAGAAATACAGTGTAGACATTGTCAATGTTGTAAATGACTATTGTAGCTGGAAACGGTAGATTTTTTATGGAATATCTTCATAGATGTACAGAGGCCCATTATCAGCAACCATCACTCTTGTGTTCCAATGGCACGTTGTGTTAGCTAATCCAAGTTTATAATTTTAAAAGGCTAATTGATCATTAGAAAACACTTTTACAATTATGTTAGCACAGCTGAAAACTGTTGTTTTGATTAAAGAAGCAATAAAACTGGCCTTTAGACTGGTTGAGTATCTGGAGCATCAGCATTTGTGAGTTCGATTACAGGCTCAAAATGGCCAGAAACACAACTTTCTTCTGAAACTCGTCAGTCTATTCTTGTTCTGAGAAATYAAGGCTATTCCATGRGAGAAATTGCCAAGAAACAGAAGATCTTGTACAACGCTGTGCACTACTCCCTTRACAGAACAGCGCAAACTGGCTCTAAAAAGAATAGAAAGAGGAGTGGGAGGCCTTGGTGCACAACTGAACAAGAGGACAAGTACATTAGAGTGTCTAGTTTGAGAAACAGAGGCCTCACAAGTCCTCAACTAGCAGCTTCACTAAATAGTACCCGCAAAACCCCAGTCTCAACGTCAACAGTGAAGAGGCGACTCTGGGATGCTGGCCTTCTAGGCAGAGTTCCTCTGTCCTGTGTCTGTCTTCTTTTGCCCATCTTAATCTTTTKTTTTTATTGGTCAGTCTGAGATATGGCTTTTTCTTTGCAACTCTGCCTAGAAGGCCAGCATCCTAGAGTCACCTCTTCACTCTTGATGTTGAGACTGGTAGTTCCACTAAGCGCAAACCAGATGGGATGGCGTATCCATTTTTTTCCACAGGACAATGACCCAACACACCTCCGGGCTGTGTAAGGGCTATTTTACCAACAAGGAGAGTGATGGAGTGATGGAGTGCTGCATCAGATGACCTGGCCTCCACAATCCCCCAACCTCAACCAAATTGAGATGGTTTGGGATGAGTTGGATCGCAGAGTGAAGAAAAAGCAGCCAACAAGTGCTCAGCATATGTGGGAACTCCTTCAAAAGACGTTGGTAAAGCATTCCAGGTGAAGCTGGTTGAGAGAATGCCAAGAGTGTGCAAATCTGTCATCAAGGGAAAGGGTGGCTATTGAATCTCAAATATAAAATATATATTTTGATTTGTTTAACACTTTTGTGGTTACTACCTGATTCCATCTGTGTATTTCATAGTTTTGATGTCTTCACTATTATTCTACAGTCGTGGCCAAAAGTTTTGAGAATGACACTTATTAATTTACACAAAGTTTGCTGATTCAGTGTCTTTAGATATTTTGTCAGATGTTACAATGGAATACTAAGTATAATTACAAGCATTTCTAAGTGTCAAAGGCTTTTATGGACAATTACATGAAGTTGATGCAAAGAGTCAATATTTGCAGTGTTGACCCTTCTTTTTCAAGACCTCTGCAATCTGCCCTGGCATGCTGTCAATTAACTTCTGGCCACATCCGACTGATGGCAGCCCATTCTTGCATAATCAATGCTTGGAGTTTGTCAGAATTTGTGGGTTTTGTTTGTCCACCCGCCTCTTGAGGATTGACCACAAGTTCTCAATGGGATTAAGGTCTGGGGAGTTTCGCGCATGAACCCAAAATATTGATGTTTTGTTCCCCAGCCACTTAGTTATCACTTTTGCCTTATGGCAAGTGCTCCATCATGCTGGAAAAGGCATTGTTCGTCACCAAACTGTTCCTGGATGGTTGGGAGAAGTTGCTCTTGGAGAATGTGTTGTACCATTCATTATTCATGGCTGTGTTCTTAGGCAAAATTGTGAGTGAGCCCACTCCCTTGGCTGAGAAGCAACCCACACATGAATGGTCTCAGGATGCTTTACTGTTGGCATGACACAGGACTGATGGTAGCACTCACCTTGTCTTCTTGACAGCTTTTTTCTGGATGCCCCAAACAATCGGAAAGGGATTCATCAGAGAAAATGACTCTACCCCAGTCCTCAGCAGTCCAATCCTGTACCTTTGCAGAATATCAGCTGTCTCCCTGATGTTTTTGCTGGAGATAAGTGACTTCTTTGCTGCCCTTCTTGACACCGGGCCATTCTAAAAGTCTTCACCTCACTGTGCATGCAGATGCACTCACACCTGCCTGCTGCCATTCCTGAGCAAGCTCGTTACTGGTGGTGCCCCGATCCCGCAGCTGAATCAACTTTAGGAGACGGTCCTGGGCTTGCTGGACTTTCTTGGGCGCCCTGAAGCCTTCTTCATAACAATTGAACCGCTCTCCTTGAAGTTCTTGATGATACGATAAATGGTTGATTTAGGTGCAATCTACTGGCAGAATATCCTTGCCTGTGAAGCCCTTTTTGTGCAAAGCAATGATGACGGCATGTGTTTCCTTGCAGGTAACCATGATTGACAAAGGAAGAACAATGATTCCAAGCACCACCCTCCTTTTGAAGCTTCCAGTCTGTTATTCGTACTCAGTCAGCATGACAGAGTGATCTTCAGACTTGTCCTCGTCAACACTCACACCTGTGTTAACGAGAGAATCACTGACATATGTCAGCTGGTCCTTTTGTGGCAGGGCTGAAATGCGTGGAAATGTTTTTTGGGTTTCAGTTCATTGCATGGCAAAGAGGGACTTTGCAATTAATTGCAATTCATCTGATCACTCTTCATAACATTCTGGAGTATATGCAAATTGGCATCATACAAACTGAGGCAGCAGACTTGTTTGAAAATTAATATTTGTGTCATTCTCAAAACTTTTGCCACGACTGTACAATGTAGAAAATAGTAAAAATAAAGAAAAACCCTTGAATGAGTAGGCATCTTAAACTTTTGACCGGTAGTAGATATATATATCTATATATCTATACTATGTGCACATATATATACAGTGAAGTCGAGAAGTTTACATACACCTTAGCCAAATACATTTAAACTCAGTTTTTCACAATTCCTGACATTTAATCTTAGTAAAAATTCCCTGTCTTAGTTCAGTTAGGATCACCACTTTATTTTAAGAATGTGAAATGTCAGAATAATAGTAGAGAGAATGATTTATTTCATTTTATTTATTTCATCACATTCCCAGTGGGTCAGAAGTTTACATACACTCAATTAGTATTTTGTAGCATTGCTTTAAATTGTTTAATTGGGTCAAACGTTTCGGGTAGCCTTCCACAAGCTTCCCACAATAAGTTGCTGGAATTTTGTCCCTTCCTACTGACAGAGCTGGTGTTAACTGAGTCAGGTTTGTAGGCCTCTTTGCTCGCACACGCTTTTTCAGTTCTGCACACACATTTTCTAAGGATTGAGGTCAGGGCTTTGTGTGGCCACTCCAATACCTTGACTTTTGTGTCCTTAAGTCGTTTTGCCACAACTTTGGAAGTATGCTTTGTGTCATTTTGGAAGACCATTGCACCAAGCTTTAACTTCCGACTGATGTCTTGAGATGTGGCTTCAATATCCAATAATTTTCCCTCACATGATGCCATCTATTTTCTGAAGTGCACCAGTCCTCCTGCAGTAAAGCACCCCACAACATGATGCTGCCACCCCTGTGCTTCACGGTGTGATGGTGTTCTTGGCTTGCAAGCATCCCCTTTATCATCCAAACACAACGATGGTCATTATGGCCAAACAGTTCTATTTTTGTTTCATCAGACCAGAGGACATTTCTCCAAAGTATGATCTTTGTCCCCCTGTGCAGTTGCAAACCGTAGTCTGGCTTTTCTATGCCGTTCTGGAGCAGTGGCTTCTTCCTTGCTGAGCGGCCTTTCAGGGTATGTCAATATAGGAATTGTTTTACTGTGGATATAGATATTTTGTACCGTGTTCCTCGCATCTTCACACGTCGCTTGCTGTTGTACTTTTCGCACCAAAGTACGTTCATCTCTAGGAGACAGAACGCGTCTCCTTCCTGAGCGGTATGACGGCTGTGTGGTCCCATGTGTGTTATACTTCGCTGCTATTGTTTGTACAGATGAACGGGTACCTTCAGGCGTTTGGAAATTGCTCCAAGGATGAACCAGACTTGTGGAGTCTACCATTTTTTTTTGATGTCTTGTGTGCTTTCTTTTGATTTTCCCATGATGTCAAGCAGAGGCACTGAGTTTGAAGGTAGGCCTTGAAATACATCCACAGGTACAGCTCCTATTGACTCAAATGATGTCAATTAGCCTATCAGAAGCTTCTAAAGCCATGACATCATTTTCTGGAATTTTCCAAGCTGTTTAAAGGCACAGTCAACTTAGTATTTGTAAACTTCTGACCCACTGGAATTGTGATACAGTGAATTATAAGTTAAATAATCTGTCTGTAAACAATTGTTGGAAAAATGACTTGTGTCATGCACAAAGTAGATGTCTTAACCGACTTGCCAAAACTATAGTTTGTTAACAATACATTTGTGGAGTAGTTGAAAAATGTGTTTTAACGACTCGTTTAACGATATATATATATATATACAGTATATACTGTATACGACTCCAGGTTTGATACAGTACCAGGAATATAACTTAACCACCATTCTGTTAAGTGCCTTGGTTTCAATCGATGAGCTACTAGTGCTTCATCCTATTCTGTCATTCTTTATATTTATTATTTCCATTCCAGGGTTAAAATAGTAGGCTGTTTGAAATATTACAACTTGCTGAGCGTGCCTAGAGTGTCAGGTGGGCTGGGTTTGCACTTGTGGTACTTTTCCATTGGTTCCCTCCAGGCAAGGCACCATGCAAGCTCAATCAAGCAATCTTACAAATACTATTTGAATCCAGGTCAGGGCCTGTAACGTTATTCAGAACACATCTCAGAGTAGGAGTGCTGATCTAGGATCAGTTCCRCGCTTATTCATTAGATCAGCACTCCTACTCAGGCGCTTTATATTTAATTATATCTAATTAACATACTCCAGAAAACAGCGCTCTCTCACTCAGCTGCTGTGTGATCTTCTCCTCTGATTTCTCTTCATCATTCTTCTGATTGACAAATTGATCTGCAAACCTAACGGCCTTCTCATGTCTGGCCAATAGGGCTTTGCCATTCCCCCGCTCTACTTCCTGGTTGAGGTCTGTGGCCCCACCCTCTGTACCCTGGGTGAAGTCTTCTTGAAATTCTGTCTCGCACTCTCTCTCCTCTTCTCTCTTGATTCCTTCTCTGTCTACGGTTCTCCCTTTCTCATATCTTTTGTTCTCACAATTCCTTCTCGCCTCTCTCTCCTCCTCTTCCATGTTCCTTTTCTGTCCATCCATCCCTCTCTCCATCACTGGGGATGTGTCCTTTCTCTCCTCTTTCTTCTCTAGCATTTCTCCAGCAGAGTTTTTCTTCGGCTTGTTCCGACCCCTGAGGTTCAACTTCTGAAAGATAGACATTTTAAGGATATGTTTTTTTCTTTCTATAAACTCTCTCTCTTCAGACACCTGACAAATGACTACAACAATCTCTGTGATGCCTCTCTTGGACAGTTAACAGCAAAGAATTGACTGAAGAAAGTTATCTTTTTGACTGTAATGTACTAAGAAATTACTATTTTTAGAACATAAAACTCTCCCCCTGAGTGTTAACAGAACCAGAGTAGGCCTATATCAGCTGGGTTATCTACAGCTACATTTAGAAGTATGACTTTTTAATGACACCAACTGTGACACAGCATTGTGTAAGGTACAAGGAAAGAGTGAGTGATGGAGAGAGAAAGACAGACAGAGAACTAGAGGAACAAAAAAGTGAGGAACCTTGAAATCTTTCCTGTTGCGTTGCAAGGCAGGTCTCTGGAGGAAGAGGATCTGCTTTGTGGACAAACTGCCATCACTAAGGAGAGAACAGTGCTATTAACGTAATGTACATCACATCACTACTGGCTTCACATCTTGGAACTTGATATTAGAACTTCTGAGTCCTATACTGTATCTTATAGTGTGAAAGAAAATGTGAAATGTAATTTTGTTCCAAATGATGTGCAGTGTTCCAATGTTTAGTATGGTTTATAGAAATACTGTAACTATTAGTCTGTGCTAGGCTAGTGCTCCTGACTGGTGGGTTGGGACAGCACCTGTTGGTCTTAACGATGGGAGTAGGCAGCACACACGTCAGTCTCCATCCATAGGGAGCCAYAGACTGGAGCAAGGGTATGTAGTCTGTCCTTACCACTACACCCTGGAAGGGAGAAAAAACAGTGTCACACACACGTCGACAATGGTCGCTCGGGTGCACACACACGCACACATTTACACGCACGCGCACACACTCACATCGACAATGGTCCACTGCTCCACCACAATGGCGTCGTATGAAGTGGGTGGGGTTTCTTCTGAGGAGCTCTGAAAGATGAACACACTGTCCACGGAGGAGACCCCGCTGTCTGAAAGAGAGAGAGAGATAGAAACTCAACAACTTCTTCTGTTACAGTTGAATCTCTTCCACAGATTTGGAAAAGATAGAGTTGATCCGTTCTTGGCTTTGATGTACTTCCATGCATCAAGGGTGAAGGAACATGGGTAAGCTTTGATGTACTTCCATGCATCAAGGGTGAAGGAACATGGATAAGCTTT
>NC_036870.1:25280760-25299680 GCF_002910315.2 Salvelinus sp. IW2-2015
CATGGATAAGCTTTGATGTACTTCCATGCATCATGGGTGAAGGAACATGGATAAGCTTTGATGTACTTCCATGCATCATGGGTGAAGGAACATTGGTAAGCTTTCCAAGTAGGCCTTTACCATTTTCCCCTAAATTCCAAAAGTTGTAAGTATGTTCACCATGGTAAACACTACAGCACTAGGGTTGTCAAAGAGCTGTTTGTGCTCTTCCTAACTGCAATGCTCATGGACAAGCCAAACAGTCTGGCCTCACTGAAATCTTCAAATATGAACATGTTATCATTAATGAGCTAGAACCTATTGTTTGGCATGACAATGAGTGACAAGGAGTTTGACAGCACAAACAGACTGACACTCTGGCTACTACTGTATTACACATCACCATTGTGCAAAACATACCATTGTCGTCTCCAATGTGAAAGAAGCCGTCGATGAGGTGAGCTCCGCTGATGAAATGCTGGGTCATGTGGTCCAGCCAGTGGGCGTCAACCTCAGTCACTAGCCCRGCCTCTCTCTGCAGCTGCAGCGGAACCCTGAGGGAGTAGAACCTCAGAGAGCTGGACAGCTCCCCCGTGTGGTTGTACAGGGCAAACAGCTGCACCCCTACACACACAGACACACACASACACAGAGAGAGAGACACATWGCATTAGTTTTAAATACTATACACAAGTCTGAAATCAATCAATATTATATTATTCAGTAATATTCAGTATAAAATCACAACAGCAACCTCTATAACCCAGTGGCAACAGTAGTAGACTTCACACTCACTGCTCTGTGCTGGTGGAGACCCTACAGCCCTCTTTTCTCTGTCTGGACTCTTGACCCGGATGTGATTGTTGTTGTTGTGGGTCGGAACTCTGCTGCTCCTCAGATGCTCATCCGGGTCACCGCCCGTGCCATCGTTTCTACGGTTACACCCCCTCTCAGCCCCGGACTCTGACCCGTGGTCACCGTTGTCTAGTTCTGGTGACCGGACCAGGTTGTCTGAGCCGTGGTCTATTTCCGGTCTCTGATTGTGGTTCTGTGTCTGAGGGCTTAGACTCTGTCTGTCTCCCTGGCACTGTCTGTCTGCGTCTGGACCACCAAGTCCATGTGTTAACTCTGTTGGGCTGAAGTTGGGTAGTAGAATCCTGATGAATTCTGCTTGGCTTTCATTCTGTTGTCTCTCTATACATGTGGTCTCTATTGTGTTGTTAGAATGTAGTTGATCCTGGTCGCCAGGGAYTTCTGTTGGGGCGTGGTTGTGGTTCTGTTGGTCACTAGATGGATCTCTTTGGCTGGGTCTCTCTGGTGAGTCTGCTGGTTCATCTGGACAGTGGTTTGGTTGGTCTTCTATTGAGGCTATTTTGCRTGGACTGTGGTCGTGTTCTCTGTTTGATGATTCTATTGGAGTAGAGTCCTGTGTGAGATCTAGCGGTCCTGTGGAGCTCAAGTCCAGCTCCACCTGACTGGTATCTGTAGGGTTCTGTTCAATTGTTCTGAGGTCAACCGACTTGTGTTCTGGTGTTTTCACTTCTGTGTTCCGGTTGTGTTCTGGTTCTAGGAGGTTCTGGTGGGGTTCTGCAGAGTCTGTAGGGCTGGGATCCGGTATCGTGGGTTCTGAGGGACTAGTGGGGTGTCTGTGTATGGGGGAGGGGCTGGAGTGCAGGGAGGACAGGTCCTCAGGGTCCAAGTGCCCCAGGAAACAGGGTCCCCCGCCAGGCTGCTGCAGGAAGCCCACAAACAGCATACCCTGCTCCGCCATGTCCTGGATCTGGTCAAACACAAACACAAACACACACACACACACACACACACACACACACGGTAGTGGTCACTTAGCAGACACATACAGTACCCGTCAAAAGTTTGGACACACCTTCTCATTCAAGGGTTTTTCTTTATATTTACTATTTTCTACATTGTAGAATAATAGTGAAGTCATCAAAACTATGAAATAACACATATGGAATCATGTAGTAACCAAAAAAGTGTTAAATAAATCAAAATATATTTTATACTTGAGATTCTTCCAGCTTCATGAGGTAAAATGCATTTCAATTAACAGGTGTGCCTTGTTAAAAGTTAATTTGTGGAATTTATTTCCTTCTTAATGCGTTTGAGCCAATCAGTTGTGTGTGACAKGGTAGGGGTGGTGGACAGAAMATTTGGTAAAATACCAAGTCCATATTATAGCAAGAACAGCTCAAACAAGCAAAGAGAAATGACAGTCCATCATTAAGATATCGGAAAATGTGTGCAGTCGCAAAAACCATCAAGCACTATGATGAATCTGACTTTCATGAGGACCGACACAGGAAAGGAAGACCCAGAGTGACCTCTGCTGCAGAGGATAAGTTCATTAGAGTTACCAACCTTAGAAATTGCAGCCCAAATAAATGCTTCACAGAGTTCAAGTAAGAGACACATCTCAACATCAACTGTTCAGAGGAGACWGTGTYAATCAGGCCTTCATGGTCGAATTGCTACAAAGAAACTACTACTAAAGGACACCAATAAMAAGAAGAGATTTGCTTGGGCCAAGAAACACGAGCAATGGCCATTAGACCKGTGGAAATCTGTCCTTTTGGTCTGATGAGTCAAAATCTGGTCTGATGAGTCAACAGCCGTGTCTTTGTGAGATGCAGAGTAGGTGAGCGGATGATCTCCGCATGTGTGGTTCCCACCGTTTTGCATGGAGGATGAGGTGTTATGGGGGTGTGGGGGTGCTTTCTGCAGCGATACGTCATTCCATCTGGTTTGCGCTTAGTMGGACTATCATTTGTTTTTCAACAGGACATTGACCCAACACACCTCCAGGCTGTGTAAGGGCTATTTTACCAAGAAGGAGAGTGATGGAGTGCTGCATCAGATAACCTGGCCTCCACAATCACCCAACCTCAACCCAATTGAGATGGTTTGGGATGAGTTGAACTGCAGAGTGAAGGAAAAGCAGCCAACAAGTGCTCAGCATATGTGGGAACTCCTTCAAGACTGTTGAAAAGCATTCCTAATGAAGATGGTTGAGAGAATGCCAAGAGTGTGCAAAGCTGTCATCAAGGCAAAGGGTGGCTACTTTGAAGAATCTAAAATATATTTTGATTTGTTTAACAGTTTTTTGTTTACTACATGATTCCATATGTGTACTTGTACTGTACACTCAAGCACACAGACACGGACGGACACGGACACGGACACACACKCACTCTCACATGCCCGATACACATATAGATACAAATCATATTCAATCAGTAGCCATTACGCTTACTTGGGGTTACACCCACAGCCTCATTTACACACTACAGACATTCTGCAAAACATCCTGCAAACAGCCTATCATCCCTAAAGACCAAGTATTCTAATGACAAAGGAACCTCATTATCCACGGTCTGTATGTGCGTTTGTCATTACCGTGTGTGTGTCATTACCGTGTGTGTGTCATTCTCCCTCTCCCTCCCACAGAGTTCCTCTGGTTAACTGTCAGTTGATATTAATGCTGACAGTTTGAGAGGGGCTCGTTAGAGAGAACACAGAATGCTAACTACCACCAATAATAACGAGACATCTTTCCCCATTACCATCCCTCCTTCAATGACAATCAACACACACACACACATTTTTGTTGGGGGAGGCAGATGAAGATGAGGGACAGTGAACAGACACTGCCCAACTCTTGAGTGTGTCAAGATGTGAGTAGAAATACAAAATGTGTGTGTGTGTGTGTGTGTGTGTGTGTGTGTGTGTGTGTGTGTGTGTGGTGTGTTTGTGTGTGGTGTGTGGTGTGTGTGTGTGTGTGTGTGTGTGTGTGTGTGTGTGTGTGTGTGTGTGTGTGTGTGTGTGTGTGTGTGTGTGTGTGTGTGTGGTGTGTGGTGTGTGTGTTTGTGTGTGTGTGTGTGTGTGATATGTATGTGGGTGGTGGGGATTATTACTCAATCCCACCCACAGGCTTATTATACCTCCTTGACATGTACTTATTCATGTTTGGTGTGTCCATGTACGCAAGAGCACACGTGTGTGTGTCATAAGAAGGAAGTAAGTGCCAAACCCTGTAGTGTGAGAAGACCCATCAATGTCCCCTACTCTTCTATTGCGTCCTGTCCGTGGTTCTTTTCAGTGATTCCCCAGCAGCCAGGCTGCTATCTGATTGCCTATTCATGTCACGCTGCCTGACCATATCACATTATACTGAGCCCRGTGCATTTCAATCCAATCACCGCTCCCTTTTATGCTCCGCCTGTTCACATGCAAATCTCCTCAATAAGGCCTGTTCACTTCTCATGGTCGCTGTAGAATGAGATGAATTCACTACTATGAATGCCTAAGAGGGAGTTTGTGATTGTTAAACGATGATGTCACAGCTGATAGTGACATTAGGGGGGCATCTCAATAGTCAAAGTGGCTTCTTCTTCTTCCAGTAAGGAGGCATCCAAGGAAATTAGGATGAGCTTGCCACTAGAATTTTTCAGTCAAATATTAAGGTTCAAATTAAGGGATGAATTMTATAGTGTAATGTCCCTTTAAAGGGACAATCTGCAGTTGCTACATACATTTTTTACTTATAAATGAAAGATATATACCTATTGATAATTGAAGAATGTAACTTATAAACACCTAATGACTTTAGTTCAACATCAGAACCCATAATATTAGCTTGTTTTACTTGTTTGTAAACAATGCAAACGTAAACAAACACTGTAGCGCCTCAAAACATGCTTTAAACTATAATTTCGATATCTTGGATTGGTCAGTCCTTGAATCCATAGCTCGGTCTATGAATTTGAATTTCTCCAGGCCCATTGTTGAGCTTTTTACCAAAACAGAGGCGGGGATTCCAACTAAGGATCGGCTCTTTAACCCTTTACATTTGTGGGAATTGGCCTATATGGATAGAGCTACACTACTTTTCAAAGTTTGGGGTCACTTAGAAATTTATTATTTTTTTTTTTAAGCACACATTTTTTGTCCATTAAAATAACATCAAATTGATCAGAAATACAGTGTAGACATTGTTAATGTTGTAAATGACTATTGTAGCTGGAAATGGCAGATTTTTTATGGAATATCTACTAGGCGTACAGGAGCCCATATCAGGAACCATCACTCCTGTGTTCCAATGGCACGTTGTTTAGCTAATCCAAGTTTTTCATATTAAAAGGCTAATTGATCATTAGAAACCTTTTGCAATATTGTTAGCACAGCTGAAAACTGTTGTTCTGATTAAGAAGCAATAAAACTGGCCTTCTTTAGACTAGTTGAGTATATGGAGCATCAGCATTTGTGGGTTCGATTACAGGCTCAAAATGGCCAGAAACAAAGCCCTTTCTTCTGAAACTCGTCAGTCTATTCTTGTTCTGAGAAATGAAGGCTATTCCATGTGAGAAATTGCCAAGAAACTGAAGATCTTGTACAACGCTGTGCACTACTCCCTTCAACGAACAGCGTAAACTGGGTCTAAAAAGAATAGAAAGAGGAGGGAGGCCGGTCACAACTGAGAGAGGACAAATACATTAGAGTGTCTAGTTTGAGAAACAGACACCTCACAAGTCCTCAACTGGCAGCTTCATTAAATAGTACCCGCAAAACACAGTCTCAATGTCAACAGTGAAGAGGCGACTCAGGGATTATGGCCTTCTAGGCAGAGTAGCAAAGAAAAAGCCATATCTCAGACTGGCCAATAAAAAGAACACAGACACTGGACAGAGGAACTCTGCCTAGAAGGCCAGCATCCCGGAGTCGCCTCTTCACTGTTGACGTTGAGACTGGTGTTTTGCGGGTACTATTTAATGAAGCTGCCAGTTAAGGACTTGTGAGGTCTGTTTCTCAAACTAGACATATACCAGGGGTCAGAGGAACCCAAAAATTGTCAAAGACTCCAGTCCCCAAGTCATAGACTGTTCTCTCTGCTACCGCACAGCAAGCGGTACCGGATCGCCAAGTCTAGGACCAAAAGGCCTCTTAACACTTCTACCCCCAGGCCATAAGGCGGCTGAACAATGAATCAAATGGCACCTGGACTATTTACATTGCCCCCCCCTTTGTTTTTACACTGCTGCTACTCGTGTTTATTATCTATGCACAGTCACCTACATGTACAAATGACCTCAACTAACCTGAACCTGGCACACTGACTCAGTACCGCTATTTTATTGTGTTACTTTTTATTTATTTTTTTACTTTAGTTTATTTAAGAAATATTTTCTTAACTCTATTTCTTGAACTGCATTGTTGCTTATGGGCTTGTAAGTAAGCATTTCACAGTTGTATTCTGCACYTGTGACAAATAACATTTTATTTGAACAGTTCCCCAAGACTGAATTCAAGCATTTCACTGTTGATTTTAGGTGCATTTTACATTTACTGTACTGTTCACCGCATTTGTTGACAACGAAATCTGAAAATATTCTGGATACATTCAGTAACATGATAAGACTATTCCTGGAAAACGTGGGGTAGGTGCAACCTAAGACAAAAAAATGGTTTGAGTGAGAAAGTGTGCACAGTTGCGAAGCAATTTCAATGCACTTTTATGAATCAAAGAGTCTTCAAGTTGAAGGTGCTTTTTGAGCTCTCCTAGCCGTGCCATTGAGGGACTAGAGCAAGCACACGTTTAGTTGTTTCAGTTGGAACACAACCCTGCATCACACAATTACTGTTGTTTAAGCAATCCAAAAACGGTCCATTATAAATCGCAATCTGTGTCAAGTGGGCATAATTAGAAAGCGTGTTCTATTGCTAGTAAGTTATAAAATACAACCTTACAGTGTTAGGCTTTCACAAGGCAATTCAGAGAAACAGATCGTCATTTTGGTGCGCATAAAAAGCAGTCGAGTGCATTTAAATAAACAAACACAAGCTCATTGTGTTCAGAACATCCCAGGGTATGACCACATGTCATCTGGTAACTGTACATCAACCAGGCTCATTGTGTTCAGAACATCCCAGGGTATGACCACATGTCATCTGGTAACTGTACATCAAACATAGTGATCAGAAACCTTGACCCTGCATATGACATGACTTTTATGATTTGGAGATGTGATGTGATTCACAGGTGTTTGGCTTGCTTGTATGACATCAACATATCATATTTCAAAATACATAGATTCCTCTTCATTTACAGCATTTCTCTCACTCAGACACTGACATTTATTAGTGCCCAAATCTGTAATTTTCAACCCGAAAGTAAAGGGCTACGATTAAAAATGGAGGAATTTGTTCATCCTAGATCTGTGTCTATGGGTTACTTCTCCCAGAGTGGGCTGAGTGTAAGTAGTAAGCTGTTCCTAGATCTGTGCCTATGGGTAACTTCTCCCAGAGTGGAGCTGAGTGTAAGTAGTAAGCTGATCCTAGATCTGTGCATTAGGACTAATGGGCATGGCTGACCTTCTTCACGTAGTTCTGGATGACTTCTGGGTCAGGGGCCTGTTGACCCGCCACACACACGTCTGTCTCCAGGCGAAGCCCCGCCCACTTCAGCTGGTTCTCTGAACTGGACAGAGAGAAATGAAAGAGGGATGAAGGAAGATATCAGCGGACATTTATGTACCCTATTCCCTATATAGTGCACTACTTTTGCAGGGCTCATAGGGCTATGGTCAAAATGAGTGCACTATGTAGGGAATAGCCATTTAGGACACAGACTTACTTTCTTCTCAAAGWAAGACATGAACGTGTAGAAAGACATGAACGTGTAGAAAGACATGAACGTGTAGAAAGACATGAACGTGTAGAAAGGACTGATGAAGGCCTGAATAAAACTATAGATAATCATGTTTTGTATTCTGGATCTTAGTAATCTATTGTGCTTTAGAGAATGGAAGAAATGAGAATGGTGATAATGGAGGGATGAGAGGAGGAGAGATAAAAGGAGGATACAGTCTGGAAAAAAGGGGAGAGATGAAATGATGGAGAGAGAAGAGGAGAATAGAGGAAAATGGGATGCAAGTGATGAAGGGATCAAATAGAAGACGGTAAAAGAGGAGGATGGTGGAAAGGGAAATGGAGAAATGAAAGGAGGAGAGAGAGGAGGATAGAGGGTTGGAGAGAGTGAAAAGTGATGAGAAGATAAAAGGAGGGAGAGAGGATGATAGAGGTTGGAGAGAGATGAGTGATCGAGAGATAAAAGGAGAAACAGGGGCCTCATGGTTCCCCTATCCTAGCACATTGTCCCCTCCGGCGGGTGTTTGATGATGAAATCAGTCGTCGCCATTGTGACAATGCAATTGGGCAGGATCACCCAGCTGTGTGTGTGTAGGCACGCACACATGTAGAGTATGAGGAAAGATTGTGTGTGTGTGTGTATTTGTGTAAATATACAGTATTGTGGAATTGGAGAAAACAGTTTACATTTCTAGTAGTGAACATGTCTATTAACGGGCCTGCACATGGGCATGCCACACGGGCCTGCCACACGGGCCATGCCACATGTATACAGTCCCTATCTACACGTGAGAACAGATCTCTGCAGGAATCTCCTGTGTGAAAACTAGATTCTGCTCAGATTTCACAGATTCTGTGGGGAGAATAGAATTCAGAATGAGGCTCCTGCAGGTGAGAAATAAATTCAGATGAAGACTTCCTGAGGTGAGAATAGAATTCAGATGAGGCTCCTGCAAGGTGAGAATAGAATTCAGATGAGACTCCTGCAGGTGAGAATAGATTCAGATGAGTTCTGAGGTCTGAGAATATAATTCAGATGAGGCTGCTGCAGGTGAAATAGAATTCAGATTGAGGCTCCTGCAGGTGAGAATAGAATTCAGATGAGAGTCTCCTGCGTGAGAATAGATTCAGATGAGGCTCCTGCAGGTGAGAATAAGATTCAGATGAGGCTCTGCAGGTGAGATATAATTCAATTAGGTCCCTGCAGTGATAATAGAATTCAGATGAGGCTCCTGCAGAGTGAGAATAGAATTCAGATGAGGCTCACTGGCAGGTGAGATCGATAGAACTCAGATGAGGCTCCTCGCAGGTGAGAATAGAGATTCAGATGAGGCTCCTGCAGGTGAGAATTAGAATGTCAGAGCATTTCCCTAACATGTCGTTCTCTGCTGTTCTTGTGTAGCAGGTTGGTTGCAGGAAATGAGGAGTGTATGTGTATATGTTTCCGTACCTTGTGTGTGTGTGTGTGGGTGTGTTGTTGTGTGTAGTGTGTGTGTGTGTGTGGTGTTGATGTGTGTGTGTGTGTGTGTGTTATTTACTGTGTGTGTTGTGTGTGTGCGTGTGTGTGGTGTGTGTGTTGTGTATGTTGGTGTGTGTGTGTTCCGTTACCTGTGTGTCTCTCTGATGGAGGACGCTCTGTGTTAGCTGGCGTTGGATGCT
This sequence comes from Salvelinus sp. IW2-2015, assembly GCF_002910315.2. Lineage (NCBI taxonomy): Eukaryota > Metazoa > Chordata > Actinopteri > Salmoniformes > Salmonidae > Salvelinus > Salvelinus sp. IW2-2015. The sequence goes on from NC_036870.1 coordinate 25,290,064, forward strand.
GCGGCCTGGGCACAAGGGTGGACAAGGAATGGGGACAGCCACCAGGACAAACCCTGACCATACAGCTCCCTCACCTGGACTGGTAACTCTTCTCACTGACGACAGACACAGTACTGAGGACACAGACACCTCTGGAGAGAGAAATAGAACGTGCTGTGAGAGAGTGAGTATGTGGTGGTGGGGGGGAGTATTGTGGTTGGTGTGTGGGGTGTGGGCAATGTGTGGATGTGGTTGTGTTGCTGGGGTGTATTGTGAGTGTGGTGTGTGTGTGGCGGTAGATGTATTGTGTGGGGTGGTGTGTGTACCGGTGTGTGGTGCGGGATGATTGTGTCGTTGGTATGGTTGTTGGGGTGTGATGAACGTGTGTAGTGATTGTGTGTGGGATGTGTGTGGTTATACTCGGTGGGTGGGTGGGTACCGGGGCGGGTGTGTGGAGAGTGTGTTGTGGGTGTGTTAGTGAGTGTAGAGACACACACAAAGCAAAGAGTAATAAAATAATGGGGAAATGATGGTGAGTGAGGGAAGCAAAGTAGTCATATAGGGAGATGAGGGATGTATCGTTATTGGTTAGAGAAGGTTATGATTAGAGAGTACGGTTAGAGAGGGGTATGATTCGCGAGAGGGTTATGCTTAGAGAGGAGTTAAGGTTTTCGGCCCGAGGGAACAAGTCCTCGTCGGCACAATAAATACAGATATGTACGTGTAGGAAAGAAGAGAGAGATCCAGAGGGAATTAGAGCGTTTAGACCGAGAGAGAAATTAGAGAGAGGAAGTGGACTGGGGAGGCAGAGAGAGGGAGGAGAGCAGAGGGAAGATAGAGGGAGAGAGAGAGGTCGGGAACGGCTTCATCCGCTCCCAAATGAACGGGGGCAGAGACGAGGGGAAGAGGACAAGACGGAAGAGCAGCGCAGCGCGTAGTGGGAACGGGTATCCCCCTTTGGCGAGAGATGGAACAAGAGGACATTAGCGGAAGAGCGCGGAGAGAGAGAAGGATGGCAAGGACCTTGGGGGGCAGAGAGAGAGAGAGGAGTGGGACGGGTGGCAGAGGAGAAGTATGGACGGCGGGGCAGAGAAAGCAGAGTGGGAACGGGGGGCGAGAGACAAAGAAAGAGAGGAGTGGGAAATGGCCGGGCAGTGAGAGGTCGGTGGGGGCAAGGAGAGATGTGGGGAACGGGGTGGGCAGAGAGAGAGAGTGAAGGTTGGGCAGAGAGATTGAGGAAGTGGGAACGGGGCGAGGAGAGAGAGGAGTGGACGGAGACGGGGGCAGCAGAGAGAGATGGGAACGGTGGGGGGAGAGAGGAGAGAGTAGGACGGGGGCGAATAACTGGCAGCGAGGAGGAAGTGGAGAGGGCAGAGACGACGCAGGAGAGGAGAGAGAGCAGAAGGGGAGGTTGAGAGAGAGAGAGAGACGAGAGAGAGTGGGAGGGGGGCGGTGCGAGAGGAGGGTGGGAAGGGGGGGCAGAGTGCGGAGAGCGAAGGAGTTGGGAACGGCTTGGGAAGAGAGGCGAGTGGAGGGGCAGGTTGCGGGAGGAGGGGAGTGGACGGTGGGGGCGAGAGGAGAGTGGTAAGCGGGGGCCAGAGTTGCGAGATTGGAGGAGTGGGAACAGGGCAGATGAGAGAGAGTAGGAAGGGGGGCAGAGAGGAAGAGAGAGAGAGAGAAGGGAGTGGAACGGGGGCAGATGTAGCGGAGAGAGGGAGAGGGTCGGGCAACGGGGGGGCAGAGAGAGAGTGGAACGAGAGGGTGGGCAACAGTGGGGCCAGAGAGAGAAAATGGGACAGGGGGGCAGAGAGAGGAGAGTGGGAACGGGCGGGCAGAGAGAGAGGAGAGAGGAGTGGGACGGGGGGGTGCAGAGAGAGAAAGATAATTATTTTAGAAAAATTTTAGTTTGAACTTAAACCGGAACTCATAGCCTCAAACCAACAGCTTAACAACTGTCTGGCCTTTTGTTCTAGTAAGAACAAGTCTGTGGCTTCGTTCTTTCAAGGGTTACTGTACACATATAATCTCTCCCACAGGGCAGAGTTGTGTGTTTTCTGTTTTTCCTGTGAGTGGTTGTGTTCTTGGTGTTTTTCCTGTGAGTGTTCTTGTGTTTTCCTTGTGAGTGTGTGTGTCTTGTGTTTCTGTGAGTGTGATGTGTTCTTGTGCGTTTTCCTGTGAGGTGTGTGTGTTCTTGTGTTTTCCTGTGAGTTGTGTGTTCTATCGTGCTTTTCCTGTGAGTGTGGTGCGAAGCATATCTTTCTCTCTCGATTGGGGTAATCAGACGGATTAGTGTGACGTCAGTATTAATGGTTATAGCTACCTGCAGGGATCGCTACCGTTAGTTGCTCACACATTACAGAAACAATGGAGAGAGGAGGAGCCATCAGAAGCACAATGGAGTAGAGAGAGGAGCCATCAGAACAATGGAAGAGAGACGAAGGAGCCATCAGAACAAAATGAAGAGAGGAGCCATACAGTGACCATGGACAGAGAGAGAAGAGTGGCAGCCATCAGGACACAATGGAGAGAGAAGAGGAGCCAATCAGAACACAATGGAGAGATGAGAGGAGCATCAGAACACAATGGAGGAGAGGAAGTCACATCAGGAAACATGGAGAGGAGAGAGTGGAGCCTCAGGCACAATGGAGAGAGAGGGAGGGAGCATTAGAACAATGTGAGAGAGAGAGGAGCCATCAGACACAATGCGAGAGAGAGAGGAGCATTCAGGATACACAATGGGAGGAGAGAGAGGAGCGCCATCAAGAACACTATTGTGGGGGAAAGAGAGACGAGTGGAGCCATCAGAACACAATGGAGAGAAGAACCGGAGCATCAGAACACAATGGGAGAGAGGGAGAGCCATGTAGGACACAATGGAGAGAGAGAGTGCCATCAGAACACATGGAGAGAGAGAGAGGAGCCATCAGAACACAATGGAGCAATGGAGAGAGAGAGTGTAAGCCATCCAGCACCACGAAATGGAGAGAGAGAGAGAGAGCCATTTCAGACACAATGGAGAGGAGGGGAGCATCGAACAATGGAGAGAGAGGAGGAGCCTCAGACACAAATGGAGAGAGAGAGAGCCATCAGAAACAATGACGGAGAAAGGAGCCATCAGGGAACACAATGGAGAGAAGAGAGAGGAGCCATCATAGAACACAATGGAGAGAGAGAGGTGGAGCCATCAGAGACACAATGGAGAGGGGAGGAGGAGCCATCAGCGACACAATGGAGAGCAGAGAGGAGCCAGTTTCAGGACACAATGGAGACGGAGAGAGGAGACATCAGAACACAATGGAGAAGAGAGAGAGGAGCCATCACACAATGGAGAAGAGAGTAGCCATCAGAACACAGATGGAGAGAGAGAGGAGCCATTAGAACACAATGGAGAGAGAGAGTGGAAGCCATCAGACACAATGGAGAGAGAGAGGAGCCATCAGACACAATGGAGAGAGAGAGAGAGCCATCGAACAATGGAGAGAAGAGAGTGGAGGCCATCAGGACACATGGAAGAGAGAGAGCCACAGAACACAATGGAGAGATGGAAGATCGATGAGCAAGGGTGCATCAGAACACAATGGGACAGCCATGGTTAGGAAAAACATTATATTTTTACTGCTCTAATTACGTCCGGTAACCAGTTTATAATCAGCAATAAGGCACCTCGGGTATTGTGTTTATGGGGCCAATATACCACGGCTAAGGGCTGTGTTGCGTTATGCATAACAGCCCTTAGCCGTGATGTATTGGCCATATACCACACCTCCTCAGGCCTTATTGCTTTAAATATCCATGAGATGCATTTTATATGAACAAAATATTAAACACAACATGCAAAATTTTCTACGATTTTACTGAGTTAAAGTTCATATAAGGGAAATCAGTCAATTGAAATAAATTCATTAGTCCCTAATCTATGGATTTCACATGGTCAAGGGTGCACATAAGCCCACTCACTTGGGAGCAAAGCCCAGACAATTAGAATTCGTTTCCCCCACAATAGGACTGTATTACAGACAGAAACTCGTCAGTTTAATCAGCTGTCCGGGTGGCTGGTCTCAGTATATGACTACAGTATGTCTGTGTGTGTATGCATTTGTGCGCGTGCATGTTTGAGGTGTGTGTGTGTGTATTGAGGTGTGTGTGTAATGAGGTGTGTGTGTGTGTAGCCTGTCTGTATGCTTGTCATCCTCTCCATTCCATCTCATTTGCATGGGCCTGGGAGAGACATAGGCTGAATAAATTAACTGAGCACACAGAGATGTGTTAGCCATCTCATTCTCAATCTGTTCCCCAGATCATCATCTGGCTCTGCTCGTCCACACCACCCCACCACCACCACCCACACCACCCACACACCACCACACACACACACACACACACCACAACACAACACACACACACACACACACACAACACACACACACACACACACACACACACACACACACACACACACACACACACACACACACACAACACACACACACACACCACACACCCACACACAACCAGTCAGTGGGAGGGCGGTGCTGAGTGTGGGACGGCTCATAATAATGGCTGGAATGGAGCAAATGGAATGGCATCAAACACATGGAAACCATATGTTTGATGTTGTTGATACCTTTCCACTATTCCACTCCAGCCATTACCACGAGCCCATCCTCCCCAATTAAGGTGCCACCAACCTCCTGTGATACCAGTGTTCATGTACATACACAAGCATGCACACACACACACACAAACACATCTACCACACATACCCATCACATGGAAACAAGCTTTTTTTCTAACATTAAAATCTCATACTAAAACCCTGAATCTATAGGGATTCAACCCACCTCCCCTCTCCTCATTCTCTCCCTCTGGTCATAATAACAGCTGGAGATGGATACAATATGATTGTGTCACTAAACAGTAATTTAGGCATCATTATCTTAACACTCCTATTACACTAACCAGCAAGACATACACAACATATTAGGGTAATTCCCCCCTGCAGTGAAATAGGGAGGGGGTAGGGAGGAGTCATTTCATTTATACATTTACCACATTGGCTTTAAGAGGGCTATCATTCCGCTCTGCCATGAGAACACTCTCTGGAAGTTTACGATGCCAGGTTCTGCCAGTGGGAATGTTGGATACCCACTCCTCTTGACTCCGGAAGTCTTGACCGGTGGGACAGACGGAGGGACGGAGGAAGGTGAAATTTACGGTCCAGGTGTTAATCAGCACTTCACCATTGAGAACCGCTACACACCAGAATGGGAATATTGAATTCTGGAATCAGAATTATGAGTTATCAAGCTCTAGGTTCTCCACATAGAACCTTGAGCTCCCAATGCTCCTGTAATCCTGACTGGTGAGGGTCTGTGTGTGTGAAGAGTAAGTGGATGGTGGGGATGATTACTCCCTCCCCAGGACATATTATACCTCCTTGACATTTCCTCAGTATCTTTTAATGACTAGCAGAGTTGAGCAGAGATATACGTGCCAACCACTGACTATAAAATAATACTCTACTGAAAGCCCAGAGTTTCCCACCACTGAGGTATGAGACACACAGACACACACACCGCTGAGGTATGAGACACACAGACACACACAACGCTGAGGTATGAGACACACAGACACACACAACGCTGAGGTATGAGACACACAGACACACAACAAAGCTAAGATGGTATGAAGCGACACAACAACACACACAATGCTGATTGGTTATGAGGCAAAGAGCCTGTGTTTAGACTTCAGTACGTCGATGAACACAAAGATGTCAATTCCAAATTCACACATCCGTCATTCCTTACACAGAACAACTTGGGCAGCCGGAGCTACAACCATACCTCTCGTTATTTATATTGATTACCTTTATTTAACTACGAAGTCATTAAGACAACAAATTCATTATTACAAGAAGCCTAGGAGAACAGGGTAACTGCCTTGTTCAGGGAGGGAACAACGTATATTTTACCTTGTCAGCTCTGGAATTTGAATCTTGCAAACCTTTACGGTTACTGTCCAACCATCTAACCACATGCCAGCAATATAGCGCTATCGACCTCGTCATAACAAAACAAAGATTGACTCTCCCTCACTCTTAAACCTGCACGACTGCCACCTTATTATGCGAGTCTTTAATAATCTTAAACTCTATAAGGACTGCGGACTTTTCTAGTGATAACACAAAATAACAAAATGGAATGGAAAGCAAATCAAAGATCCAGATAACCCTGAAGAAACCGGATCATGAGAGTAAAATATCTTCCACAGAACAGGCTGGGCAGGAACATGACAACTTCACCTATCAGTCAGGACAATAAGCGCGTTAATAGCACACGGCCAAATCTTACACTTAGCCAGAGAGAAATTGACCTCCTTCAGTGGATCAAGTCTTATAGTTTGACCTAAATCTACTTGAAAATCTATATCCTGCAAGATCCTATAAAATGGTGTCTAGCTAAGTCGTCATCACAACCAATATGACAGGTAGCTTAATCATGATTCTCTCAAAAGAAAATGATATGAATGATGACAACAAGGAGCCACAGAACCACCATGAGATCTACTGCCGTGTGACACCAAGTCTCACATCTGCTAAACGCGCCAAGAAGATGCTACATACAACATATGCATCTTAGGGGTTATACTGTATCGATCACTATGTAAAGTTGAAAATGTTGTTGTACGTTAATGCTGAATATGAATGGTGTAGATGTGTGAATGTTGAATTCAGTGCTTACACAACTAAATGTAGAATAAGTCAAGAGGTATGAATACTTTCTGTATGTATATGTATGTATGTATGTAGTTATGTTTTATGTATGTATTGTATGTATTAGGTATTTATGTATTGGTTTATGTTATAGTAATAATGATGACCTATAATGAATTTTGACACATTTCTATATATAATACACTGAACACAAAGAAATATAAAAGAACCATAGTTAAAGGTTCCCATGTTTCATGAGCTGAAATAAAAGATCAGAGATTTTACATATGCACAAAAAGCTTATTTCTCTCAAATGTTGTGGACAAATTTGTTCACATCCATGTTAGTGAGCATGTRTCCTTTGCCAAGATAATCCATCCACCTGACAGGTGTGGCATATCAAGAAGCTAATTAAACAGCATGATCATTACACAGGTGGACATTGTGCTGGGGACAATAAAAGGCCACTCTAAAATGAACAGTTTTGTTACACAACACAATGCCACAGATGTCTCAAGTTTTGAGGGAGCGCGCAATTTGCATGTTGACTGCAGGAAGTTCCACCAGACCTGTTGCCAGAGAATTGAATGTTAATCTCTCTACCATAAGCCACCTCCAACGTCATTGAACATTTTTTGGAAGTACCTCCAACCGGCATCACAACCGCAGACCATGTGTATGGCATTGTGTGGGCGAGCAGTTTGCTGATGTCCATATTGTGAACAGAGRMCCCCGTGGTGGTGGGGTTATGGTATGGGCAGGCACAAGCTATGGACAATGAACYCAATTGCATTTTATCAATGGCAATTTGAATGCACAGATTCCATGACGAGAACCTGAGGCCCCATTGTCGCGCCATTCACCGCCGCCATCACCTCATGTTTCAGCATGATAATGCATGGCCCCATGTCACAAGGATCTGTACATAATTTCTGGAGGCTGAAAATGTCCCAGTTCTTCCATGACCTGCGTATTCACCKGACATGTCACCCATRGAGCKRGTTTGGGATGCTCTGGATTAACGTGTACGACAGCGTGTTCCAGGTACTGCCAATATCCAGCAACTTTCGCACAGCCATTGAAGAGGAGTGGGACAATATTCCACAGGCCACAATCAACAGCCTGATCAACTCTATGCGAAGGAGATGTGTCGCACTGTATGAGGCAAATGGTGGTCACACCAGATACTGACTGGTTTTCTGATCCACGCCCCTACTTWAYAAAAAWAWAMATATCTGTATTCCCAGTAATGTGAAATGCATAGATTGGGGCCTAATTCATTTATTTCAATTGACTGATTTTCTTTTATGAAATGTAGCTCAGTAAAATCTTTGAAGTTGTTGCATATTGCATTTATATGAGTGAATAAAGGGAGGGAGAGGCCATTAAAGAAGGAGAAAAAGAGTGGGCGCGAAAAGGTGTTAGAAAAGGAGAGAGAGGAGGAGAGTGAGGGTGGGAAAATGAGTCAGGTGTGATCACACAGTGACTAAAGCTTCRCTCCTCAACTGACACATTGGGGCTCTGAAGTCAGCTGATGAGTTTTAGAGACACTGTAGAGAAAGAAACACTGTTCTTATTCTGACTGGTGACGACCATGAAGACTATAAAGCAGGTCAATCAGAATAGGAACTTCAGGCGGTGTGGATCTTTTGTGTGCGCCCATATGTGCCAGGGACCAAGATGCATATAGCTGCCAAAGTTTGATGTATTCAGCTATTCAGATTGTTTGTTGAATGTAGCTGTCAAAACACATTATATATTGAGCTATCATAACAGATTATATATTGAACGATCAAAACAGATGATATATTGAGCTATCAAAACACATATATTGAGCCATCAAAACAGATGATATATTGAGCTATCAAAACAGATGATATATTGGGCTATCAAAACACATTATGTATTGAGGTATCAGAATGAGTGATTTAGGAGATCGCATGTGTTGTGTGAATTATCAAAATGTGTGTACGGTGTTAATATTAGCTCTGTAGAAAACGCATGAAGAGGTTTACTGATAGAATTTTAAAACGTGACTGGTGTAGTCAGTATTCAGACCGAGCAATATTCTACTCTCTAGACTACAGAAATGTCTTGGGGTGTTTTCAGTCAGTTCATCCGAACTCGGTGCACTTAGTCAAGCATTTCCTGTACTACGATGCTCCAAAACTCCGACCCCCACAGATTGTCTGCCTCCCAAATTGCACCCGATTTCCAACATATGGCGGCAGGTAGCCTAGTGGTTAGAGCGTTGGACTAGTAACCGAAAGGTTGCAAGATCAAATTCCAGAGCTGACAAGGTAAAAAATTGTTGTTCTGCCCCTGAACAAGGCAGTTAACCCAGTTGTCCTAGGCTGTCATTGTAAATAAGAATTTGTTCTTAACTGACTTGCCTAGTTAAATAAAGGTTAAATGAAAAATATATATACATATTCCAGTCACCCAGCTCAATGTAACATTGCAGGTTTAGGCTACTACATGATACTCACATTTTTCCTATACCCATCATGAGGTTGCAACAACCTAGCCTATGAATGAAAGTTTATAACGTAGGTGCACAGGTCGAGAGAAAATTTGTAGTAATCAAGGTGACAGAAAGTGACACATTCAATACTACATTGCACACTCTTGCCTGCATCTAGCTGATCTAGGGTGTAATCATTAGTCCAGGCGTTTCCCAAACTCTGTCCTGTGGACCTCAAGGGGTGCACACTTGTTTCAAACTCTGTCCTGTGGACCTCAAGGGGTGCACACTTAGTTTCAAACTCTGTCCTGTGGACCTCAAGGGGTGCCACTTAGTTTCTGCCCTAGCACTACACAGCTGATTCAAATAATTAAAGCTTCATGATTAGTTGATTATTTGAATCAGCTGTGTAGTGCTTTGAAGAAAAGAAAAAACACATGTACCCCATGGGGTCCCCAG
>NC_036870.1:25300071-25370071 GCF_002910315.2 Salvelinus sp. IW2-2015
GTGTTTCGTTATGCATAAACAGCCCTTAGCCGTGATGTATTGGCCATATACCACACCCTCCTCAGGCCTTATGGCTAAAATATACCATGAGATTGCATTTTATACTGCACAAAATATAAACACAACATGACAACAATTTCTTACGATTTTACTGAGTTAAAGTTCATATAAGGAAATCAGTCAATTAAATAAATTCATTAGTCCCTAATCTATCGATTTCACATGGTCAAGGTGCACATAAGCCCACTCACTTGAGCAAAGCCCAACAATTAAAATTCGTTTTCCCCACAATAGGGCTGTATTACAGACAGAAATACCTCGTCAGTTTAATCAGCTGTCCGGGTGGCGTCTCTAGTATATGACTTACAGTATGTCTGTGTGTATGGAGTTACTGTGCGCGTGGCATGTTTGATGTGGTGTGTGTATTGAGGTGTGTGTAATGAGGGGTGTGTGTGGTAGAGCCTGTCTTGTATGCTTGTCATCCTCTCCATCCATCTCATTGCATGGCCTGAGAGCAGCATAGGCTGAAATAAATTAACTGAGCCACACAGAGATGTGACCATCTCATTCTCAAATCTGTTCCCCAAGATCATCATCTGGCCTGCTCGCACACACACACACACAACACACACACACACACACACACACACACACACACACACACACACACACACACACCACACACACACACAACACACACACCACACACACACACCCACCACACACCACACACACACACACACACACCACACACACCACACACACACACACACCACCAGTCAGTGGAGGCTGCTGAGTGAGGACGGCTCATAATAATGGCTGGAATGGAGCAAATGGGAATGGCATCAAACACATGGAAACCATATGTTTGTGTGTGATACCTTCCACTATCCACCCAGCCAGTACCACGAGCCCGATCCTCCCAAAAAGGCCACCAACTCCTGTGATACCAGTGTTCATGTACATACACAAGCATGCAACACACCACACACAAACACATCTACCACACATACCCATACCATGGAAACAAGCTTTTTCTAACATAAAATTCTCATACTAAAACCCTGAATCTATAGGGATTCAACCCACCTCCCCTCTCCTCATTCTCTCCCTCTGGTCATAATAACAGCTGGAGATGGATACAATATATTGTGTCACTAAACAGTAATTTATGGCATCTTATCTTAACACTCCTATTACACTAACACCAAGACATACACAACATATTAGGGTAATCCCCCCTGCAGTGAAATAGGGAGGGGTAGGGAGGAGTCATTTCACTACATTTACCACTTGGCTTTAAGAGGGCTATCATTCGCGCTCTCATGAGAACACTCTCTGGAAGATTTACGATGCCAGTTCTGCCAGTGGGAATGTTGCGATAACCCACTCCTCTTGACTAGGCGGAAGTTCTTTGACCGGTGGGACAGACGGAGGGACGGAGGAAGGTTGAAATTTACGGTCCAGGTGTTAATCAGCACTTGCACCGAGTTGAGAACCGCTACACACCAGAATGGGAATATTGAATTCTGGAATCAGAATTATGAGTTATCAAGCTCTAGGTTCTCCACATAGAACCTTGAGGCCTCCCAATGCCCTGTAAATCTTGACTGGTGAGGGTCTGTGTGTGTTAGAAGTAAGTGGATGGTGGGATGATTACTCCCTCCCCAGGACATATTATACCTCCTTGACATTTCCTCAGTATCTTTTAATGACTAGCAGAGTTGAGCCAGAATTACGTGCCAACCACTGACTATAAAATAATAACTCTACTTGAAAGCCCAGAGTTTCCCACCACTGAGGTATGAGACACACAGACACACACACGCTGAGGTATGAGACACACAGACACACACAAAGCCCTGAGGTATGAGAACACACAGCCGCCACACACAACGCTTGAGGTATGAGACACACAGACCACACACAACGCTGAGGTATGAGACACACAGACACACACACAAGCTAGAGGTATCAGCACACACAGACACACACAATTGCTGAGGTATGAGGAAAGAGCCTGTGGGTTAGACTGTCAGGGTCGTAACACACAGATGTAATTCCAATTACACCCTATTCCTTACAGCCACTACTTTTGACCACTACCATATTGCCCTGTATTTTTTATTTACCTTTATTTAACTAAGGCAAGGTCAGTAAAGAACAAATTCTTATTTACAATGATGGCCTAGGACAGTGGGTAACTGCCTTGTTCAGGGAGAACAACATATTTTTACCTTGTCAGCTCGGGGATTCAGTCTAGCAACCTTTCGGTTTTCTGGCCCAACACTCTAACCACATCCAGAAATAAGGCTATGCTCATAAAAAAAAATGATTGTCTCCCTCATCTTAAACGCAGCGACTGCCCACTGTGTTATGGGTTGCTTTTAATCAACTTTAAGGACTGGGGACTTTTTCAGGATAAAAATAACTGGAATGGAGCTAATCAAAGGCAAAATCCTTGAGGAAAAACCTGGTTCAGTATGCTTTCCACCAGACACTGGGAGATGAATTCACCTTTCAGCAGGACAATAACCTAATACACAAGGCCAAAATCTACACTGGACAGTGAATGATCCTAAGTGGCAGAGTAAGTATATTTTGACCTAAATCTACTTGAAAATCTATGGCAAGACCTAAAAATGGTTGTCTAGCAATCATCAACAACCAATTTGACAGAGCTTGAAGAATTCTGAGAAAGAATAATGGGCAAATGTCGCACAATCTATGTGTGGAAAGTCTCACATCTGTAATCGCTGCCAAAGATGCTTCTACAAAGTATGTGACTTAGGGTCTGAATACCTATGTAAATGAAAATGTTGTTTTGCTACGTTGTTATGGTGTATTGTGTGTAGATGGGTGAATGTTAATTCAGGCTGACACACTAAATGTAGAATAAGTCAAAGGGTATGAATACTTTCTGTATGTATGTATGTATGTATGTATGTATGTATGTATGTATGTATGTATGTATGTATGTATTGTATGTATGTATGTATTTATGTATGTATGTATGTATGTATATATATACACTGACAAATGAACATGTAAAGGTCCCATGTTTCATGAGCTGAAATAAAAGATCAGAGATTTTACATATGCACAAAAAGCTTATTTCTCTCAAATGTTGTGGACAAATTTGTTCACATCCATGTTAGTGAGCATGTCTCCTTTGCCAAGATAATCCATCCACCTGACAGGTGTGCATATCAAGAAGCTAATTAAACAGCATGATCATTACACAGGTGAGCATTGCTGGGGACAATAAAAGGCCACTCTAAAATGAACAGTTTTGTTACACAACACAATGCCACAGATGTCTTAAGTTTTGAGGGAGCGCGCAATTTGCATGTTGACTGCAGGAAGTTCACCAGACCTGTTGCCAGAGAATTGAATGTTAATCTCTCTACCATAAGCCACCTCCAACGTCATTGACATTTTTTGGAAGTACCTCCAACCGGCATCACAACCGCAGACCATGTGTATGGCATTGTGTGGGCGAGCAGTTTGCTGATGTCCATATTGTGAACAGAGCTCCCCGTGGTGGTGGGGTTATGGTATGGGCAGGCACAGCTATGGACAATGAACACAATTGCATTTTATCAATGCGAATTTGAATGCACAGATTCCATGACGAGAACCTGAGGCCCCATTGTCGCGCCATTCACCGCCGCCATCACCTCATGTTTCAGCATGATAATGCATGGCCCCATGTCACAAGGATCTGTACATAATTTCTGGAGGCTGAAAATGTCCCAGTTCTTCCATGACCTGCGTATTCACCAGACATGTCACCCATTGAGCCTGTTTGGGATGCTCTGGATTAACGTGTACGACAGCGTGTTCCAGGTACTGCCAATATCAGCAACTTCTGCACAGCCATTGAAGAGGAGTGGGACAATATTCCACAGGCCACAATCAACAGCCTGATCAACTCTATGCGAAGGAGATGTGTCGCAATGTATGAGGCAAATGGTGGTCACACCAGATACTGACTGTTTTCTGATCCACGCCCCTACTTTAGAAAAAAAAGATATCTGTATTCCCAGTAATGTGAAATGCATAGATTGGGGCCTAATTCATTTATTTCAATTGACTGATTTTCTTTTATGAAATGTAGCTCAGTAAAATCTTTGAAGTTGTTGCATATTGCATTTATATGAGTGAATAAAGGGAGGGAGAGGCCATTAAAGAAGGAGAAAAAGAGTGGGCGCGAAAAGGTGTTAAAAAGGAGAGAGAGGAGGAGAGTGAGGGTGGGAAAATGAGTCAGGTGTGATCACACAGTGACTAAAGCTTCTCTCCTCAACTGACACATTGGGGCTCTAAGTCAGCTGATGAGTTTAGAGACACTGTAGAGAAAGAAACACTGTTCTTATTCTGACTGGTGACGACCATGAAGACTATAAAGCAGGTCAATCAGAATAGGAACTTCAGGCGGTGTGGATCTTTGTGTGCGCCCATATGTGCCAGGGACCAAGATGCATATAGCTGCCAAAGTTTGATGTATTCAGCTATTCAGATTGTTTGTTGAATGTAGCTGTCAAAACACATTATATATTGAGCTATCATAACAGATTATATATTGAACGATCAAAACAGATGATATATTGAGCTATCAAAACAGATGATATATTGGGCTATCAAAACACATTATGTATTGAGGTATCAGAATGAGTGATTTAGGAGATCGCATGTGTTGTGTGAATCTATCAAAATGTGTGTACGGTGTTAATATTAAGCTCTGTAGAAAACGCATGAAGAGGTTTACTGATAGAATTTTAAAACGTGACTGGTGTAGTCAGTATTCAGACCGAGCAATATTCTACTCTCTAGACTACAGAAATGTCTTGGGGTGTTTTCAGTCAGTTCATCCGAACTCGGTGCACTTAGTCAAGCATTTCCTGTACTAKGAATGCTCCAAAACTCCGACCCCCACAGATTGTCTGCCTCCCAAATTGCACCCGATTTCCAACATATGGCGGCAGGTAGCCTAGTGGTTAGAGCGTTGGACTAGTAACCGAAAGGTTGCAAGATCAAATTCCKGAGCTGACAAGGTAAAAATATGTTGTTCTGCCCCTGAACAAGGCAGTTAACCCAGTGTTCCTAGGCTGTCATTGTAAATAAGAATTTGTTCTTAACTGACTTGCCTAYTTAAATAAAGGTTAAATMAAAAAATATATATACATATTCCAGTCACCCAGCTCAATGTAACATTGACAGGTTTAGGCTACTACATGATACTCACATTTTTCCTATACCCATCATGAGGTTGCAACAACCTAGCCTATGAATGAAAGTTTATAACGTAGGTGCACAGGTCGAGAGAAAATTTGTAGTAATCAAGGTGACAGAAAGTGACACATTCAATACTACATTGCACACTCTTGCCTGCATCTAGCTGATCTAGGGTGTAATCATTAGTCCAGCGTTTCCCAAACTCTGTCCTGTGGACCTCAAGGGGTGCACACTTAGTTTCAAACTCTGTCCTGTGGACCTCAAGGGGTGCACACTTAGTTTCAAACTCTGTCCTGTGGACCTCAAGGGGTGCACACTTAGTTTCTGCCCTAGCACTACACAGCTGATTCAAATAATTAAAGCTTCATGATTAGTTGATTATTTGAATCAGCTGTGTAGTGCTTTGAAGAAGAAAAAAACACATGTACCCCATGGGGTCCCCAGGACCGAGCTTGGGAAACCCTGCATTAGTCTAACAATTGCAAACGAGAGTTTCTATTGGACAAATTCAGGTATGTTTATACCCATTCTGTTCTGTTTGCTTCCGTTTATGGAAGCAAAAAAAATATATATCCAACGGAATCGGTGGAATGAATACARCCCTGATCACACACAAACACAGTTCCCTTACATTGCAGCCACATACAAACAGCATGATCACTTTGTTCATTTAACAATTCCTTCTCGCATCTACGCGCTCTCCTTCTCTCACCTTTTCCCTTCGCTTGTGGACTTCAGTGCACAACACATCAGCTAATTGTGACCAGGCAAAAAAACTTTCCAAGTCAAACGTCATATCATAACCGCTACACACAGCCTACATCATTGTCAACATAGCTACTAGAATTAACCAGCTAGTAAACCCGCTACAATCATGCAGTACAGTGTACAGTCAGCAAGCAGTTTAGCAGTTACACCGGCGGGCCCCTGGTTGCAATAAATTAATCAAACCAAAAACATACCTTGACTTGGAAAAGTTCCAGTGTGGATAGCCATAGCCTGCTAGCTAACATAGCATCCTTCTATGTGTGAGCCGGGTGTTTGAGTAGGCTAAACTAGCTAGCTAAGTGAAGAAATACAACGAAATATAGCTATCTCTCGCTATCTCTTGCTTCTCTTTCATTTTAATTAGAAACGTATAACATCTGAAAATGTAGCTTGACTCTTACCCATATAAATGAATAAACGCTTCATGGCAACGTGTCTTTTCCGTTTGATTTGTAGCTAGCTGCAGCTTGTTTGGCCAGTTGTGTCAAGTCAATCTGGTTCACACTGGCCGTGTGCAGAAAGTAGTCCATCACAAATAAAGTAATAGTGCAAAAATGTCTTGAATACAAAGTTTTATGTTTGGAGCAAATCCAATACAACACATTACCGAGTACCACTCTCCATATTTTCAAGCATATTGGTGGCTGCATCATGTTATCGCAGTGGAGGCTCCTCAGAGGAGGAAGGGGAAGTGAAACATTTCAAAAAGTGAACCATTAAAGTTACCTTTTTTWMWWAAAACTATACTAAATATATATAGCTAGCACTGCAGTGCATAAAGTGTGGTGAGTAGTTAACTAAAAGAGAGAAAGACAATAGGTGAACAGTTTTGAACAAATTKAAGTGAAAAAAAACAGAATATAGCTAGCTCACGCTCTCTCTTGATTCTCGAAGAAATGCATTTGTTCAAAACTGTTCAACTATTGTCTATCTTTTAGTCAACTACTCACCACATTTTATACAATGCAGTGCTAGCTAGCTGTAGCTAATTCTTTCAGTACTAGATTCATTATCTGATCCTTTGATTGGGTGAACAACACGTCAGTTCATGCTGCAAAGTTTGAGGACATCCTCCAGACGTTGTCATAATTACTGTGTAAGTCTATGGAAGGGGGTGAGAACCATGAGAACCATGAGCCTCRATGAGTACACAGAGCAGGACGGAAACTAGCTGTCCTCCGGCAACGCCACGGTGCTACCCTACAGAGTGCTGTTGAAGCTACTGTAGACCTTCATTGCAAAACAGTCTGTTTTAATCAATTATTTGGTGACGTGAAAATATTTAGTATAGTTTTATCTAAAAAGGATATCTTTCATGTTTCACTTCCCCATCCTCCTCTGAGGAGCCTCCACTGCCATAAGATGATGCAGCCACCACTACGCTTGAAAATATGGAAAGTGYTACTCAGTAATGTGTTGTATTGGATTTGCTACAAACCAAACGGAAAAGACACGCTGCCGTGAAGCGTTCATTCATTTATACGGGAAAGAGTCAAGCTACATTTTCAGATATTATACGTTTCTAAATTTGTCAGAAAGTTGTTTTCATTGCAAGTTAAAGTGTACTGTTAGCTAGGTCGCAAACGTTAGCTTGCTGGCTCGTTACATGTATGATCTGTGTTCAAATGTTATTAGTATCTCAGAAAGACATTTGCATTGCTAGTTATAGTCTAATGTCAGCTAGCTAGCTAACATTGAACTGATTTAGTTAGCTTTAGCTATCTGCATATTTCTACTACAGCATTTCATGCATGGTGGCTAGCTATGACAATCCATTTGTACTTTAGCTATGGGTTGGGATTATGGTTCATTGTTTAGCTAGCTAGCTAAATGTCTAAACAAAAGACTCACCAGATTACATGACCGATCAAGTTAGCCAGGTTTGTCGGGGGGTGATTACAGCCATCTATTGTATTTCATGTCTAGACAATAGTGACCCATCCACTTAGCTAGATGTGGCTAGGGGGTAGTTAAAACATTTCTTTCACATGACCTATCGATTTAGACAAGTGTATCTGGGTAATCTAATAATTCTAAAATATCTGGACACATTCTAGTTTTGATATTGCTGTAATACAAATATGCAAGTAACCATTTCACTGTACCTTCTGTATCCTGTGCATCTGACATATCAACTTTGATTTTATTTCATATAGTGTGTGTTTACCAGACTAAACGGAGAGTCTCGGATTTACGTACAGAATATTACGAAATGCTCTGAAATCAGGTTGCAGAGACTGGGTGTATTGATACACCATCCAGTGTAATTCATAACTTCAACATGCTCAAAGGGATATTTATTGTCTATTTATTTTTTCACCCATCTACCAATAGGTGCCCTTCTTTGCGAGGCATTGGAAAACCTCCCTGGTCTTTGTGATTGAATCTGTGTTTGAAATTCACTGCTCGACTGAGGGACCTTACAGATAATTGTATGTGTGGGGTACAGAGATGAGGTAGTCATTCAAAAATCATGTTAAACACTATTATTGCACACAGAGTGAGTCAAGGCAACTTATTTTTTATTTAACCTTTATTTAACTAGGCAAGTCTGTTAAGAACAAATTCTTATTTACAATGACGGCCTACCCCGGCCAAACCCGGACGACGCTGGGCCAATTATATGCCGTCCTATAGGACTCCCAATCATGGCCGATTGTGATACAGTCTGGAACCAGGGTCTGTAGTGACTTATTATTAAGGGACTTGCACATTTTACTCCTGAARTTACAGTTGAAGTCGTAGGTTTACATACACCTTAGCCAAATACATTTCAACTCAGTTTTTCACAATTCCTGACATTTAATCCCAGTAAAAATTCCCTGTTTTAGGTCAGTTAGGATTACCACTTTATTTTAAGAATGTGACATGTCAGAATAATAGTAGAGAGAATTATTTATTTCAGATTTTATTTTACAAAAGTTTTACATACACTCAATTAGTATTTGGTAGCATTGCCTTTAAATTGTTTAACTTGGGTCAAACGCTTCGGGTAGCATTCCATAAGCTTCCCACAATAAGTTGGGTGAATTTTGGCCCATTCCTCCTGACAGAGCTGGTGTAACTAAGTCAGGTTTGTAGGCCTCCTTGCTCGCACACACTTTTTAAGTTCAATCAATCAATCAATTTTATTTTATATAGCCCTTCGTACATCAGCTAATATCTCGAAGTGCTGTACAGACACCCAGCCTAAAACCCCAAACAGCTAGTAATGCAGGTGTAGAAGCAATTTGTTCTGCCCACAAATTTTCTTGAGGTCAGGGCTTTGTGATGGCCACTCCAATACCTTGACTTTGTTGTCCTAAAGCCATTTTGCCACAGCTTTGGAAGTATGCTTGGGGTCATTGTCCATTTGGAAGACCCATTTGCGAACAAGCTTTAACTTCCTGACTGATGTCTTGAGATGTTGCTTCAATATATTCACATAATTTTTCTTCCTCATGATGCCATTTATTTTGTGAAGTGCACCAGTCCCTCCTGCAGCAAAGCATCCCCACAACATGATGCTGCCACCCCCGTGCTTCACGGTTGGGATGGTGTTCTTCGGCTTGCAAGCCTCCCCCTTTTTCCTCCAAACATAACGATGGTCATTATGGCCAAAAACTAGGTCTATTTTTGTTTCATCAGACCAGAGGACATTTCTCCAAACAGTACGATCTTTGTCCCCATGTGCAGTTGCAAACCGTAGTCTGCTTTTTTTTATGGTGGTTTTGGAGTGGCTTCTTCCTTGCTGAGTGGCCTTCAGGTTATGTCGATTATAGACTTGTTTACCTGTGGATATAGATACTTTTGTACCTGTTTCCTCCAGCATCTTCACAAGTCCTTTGCTGTTGTTTCTGGGATTGATTTTGCACTTTTTGCACCAAAGTACTTCATCTCTAGGAGACAGAACGCGTCTCCTTCCTGAGCGGTATGATGGCTGCGTGGTCCCATGGTGTTTATACTCTGCGTACTATTGTTTGTACAGATGAACGTGGTACCTTCAGGCGTTGGAAATTGCTCTCAAGGATGAACCAGACTTGTGGAGGTCTACCATTTTTTTCTGAGGTCTTGGCTGATTCTTTTTGATTTTCCCATGATGTCAAGCAAAGAAAGGTAGGCCTTGAAATACATCCACAAGTACACCTCCAATTGACTCAAATGATGTCAATTAGCCTATCAGAAGTTTCTAAAGCATGACATAATTTTCTGGAATTTTCCAAGCTGTTTAAAGGCACAGACCCACTGGAATTGTGAAACAGTAAATTATAAGTTAAATAATCTGTCTGTAAACAATTGTTGGAAAAATGACTTGTGTCATGCACAAAGTAGATGTTCTAACCGACTTGCCAAAACTATAGTTTGTTAACAAGAAATGTGTGGAGTGGTTGAAAAACGAGTTTTAATGACTCCAACCTAAGTGTATGTCAACTTCCGACTTCAACTGTATTTCGGCTTGCCATAACAAAGGGGTTAAATACTTATTGACTACAGACATTTGAGCTTGAAACTGTATTAATTTGTCAAAATTTCTAAAAACATAATTCCACTTTGAATTTATAAGGGTATTGTGCGTAGGGCAAAGATAAAAACAATCACAATGTAATCACTTTTAAATTCAGGCTGTAACACAACAAAATGTGGAAAAAGACAAGGGGTGTGAATACTTTCTGAAGGCAATATAAATATAAATATATATATATACAGTACCAGTCAAAGTTTGGACACACCTACTCATACATAGGTTTTTCTTTAGTTTTTACTATTTTATACATTGTAGAATAATAGTGAAGACATCAAAACTATGAAATAACACATATGGAATCAGGTAGTAACCATAAAAGTGTTAAACAAATCAAAATATATTTTATATTTGAGATTCTTCAAAGTAGCCACCCTTTGCCTTAATGACAGCTTTGGTACACTCTTATTACACTCCATTTTATATATATATATATATTTTTTTATTGATCAGAAGGCCTTCAAAAAGGGGGGCCGCCAGTTGTCCATCCCTGCTCTATGCCTTGAAGGAGAAAACGTTGAATCCAAAGCCAAGCCCATGTATCTGAGTGAATTAACAACTGTGACTAGATATAGATAGTCTCTGAATGGAAATGAGTAGACAGACCTGGTTATTTATTTTTCATTACTTTGTGGGAGTCATGAAGTCACAGAGGGAGAAATAATATTAATAATGGAAACTAAATTAAATTAAACCGTAAATTTGACCGTGGGTTCTCTTCAATGTCAGCCTGAGAGACAGACCGATTCCTCACTGGACGCATGCACACACACACACACTGTTTCTCTCACACACACCACATCTCTGTCTCATACACACATGCGTCTACACACACAAATCCCATTGCTGGGAATGAAGTCTCAATCTTCACAAACAATCAGATAATCCTTCAGGAATCCTTCACTCGCGCTCTTGGTCTCTCTCCATGACACACACACAAAAATATGTACACACACAAAAACAATACTGGGAGTATCTTCCTTGATCCCCTCAGCAGAGCACTGCTATGCAGACGTAAGGAGCTCATGTGGCATCAAGGAATTTACCATATAAATGACCTGCCTGTCTGTCTAGAGACAAGATGACAATACTCCCTAGCCTGAAATCTATTGTGTGTGTGTGTGTGTGTGTACGCACTAAAGTGAGGTTGAGTGTATGCATTTCGCTACACCACAAGCATTTCACTACACCCGCAATAACATCTGCTAAACACGTGTATGTGACCAATAACATCTGCTAAACACGTGTATGTGACCAATACATTTGATTTGATGAGTTGAGTTTTTTTAATGTGTGTGTACGCATTTGCGTCTACAGTACAGCATGGGCATGGGGATGGGCATGGGCATGGGGATGGGCATGGGGATGGGGATGGGCATGGGGATGGGCATGGGCATGGGCATGGGCATGGGCATGTGTGCTGCTCTAAGCAGGCTCCCATCCAGCTCATGATAAGCTTAACAGAAATGGAGGAGGCTGAATTCAGAGCTGTTGTCTGGTTGGTCATGACTTCCTTTGCTAGAGTTCCAAATGGTGCCCTAGTCCGTTTATAGTGCACCATAAAAAGCAACCTAGTTCCTGTTGTGTATGGAATAGGGTGCCATTTGGGATGCACCCACTGTCTGTATTGGGCTGGCTGCTGAATGTTCTGAGTACGTAGCAAATTCAACCACTGTCTGTATTGGGCTGGCTGCTGAATGTTCTGAGTATNGGGCTGGCTGCTGAATGTTCTGAGTACGTAGCAAATTCAACCACTGTCTGTATTGGGCTGGCTGCTGAATGTTCTGAGTATGTAGCAAATTCAACAACTGACTGAATCAACTTCCTGCATCCATTCCTAAATACAGTGTGAGGGAAAGTTCATTTTAACATGGACAAAGTGAGGTTTAAAAATCCAGAAACATCTCCCTTTATCACACCCTCCCTCTTTCCCCAACTCTCTCTTTTCACTCTCTCTGCACAATCTCTTCTGTTCTGTCACAATAGCAGAATTAGTATATTTAGAACCCAGCAGCCTCATGGGACTTCTCATCAAACACTCCCAAAACACTGCTGCGCAAAACACACACACACACAAAGACACACACACTTCATTCCCTAAACACTGTGCAGAACATCAACTAGAGTCCTCTCTCATCTCCCTCTCGTTTTCAGAGGTAGGAAGAGGGCGTGGATTAGTCTGAACTGTACAGCTAAATCTTTGGTACTGMGGGATGCCTACTCACACAGAGATTATCTTGAAATATACACCCTGGTTACAAACCTTGGTCTTGAAGAGCTACAGAATTCCAAATTAGACTTCTAGCCACTTCATATACAGTGGGGTCTGAAATTATTGACGCCCTTGATAAAGATGAGCAAAAATGACAGTATAAAATAATTCAAATACCGAGCTATATTGTATGCTAAAAAAATTGGGATATTATATTATTTTATACTAGCACAATTCCTCAGAGAAAGACAGATCATCATTCTAAATAAGAATTTGTTCTGTATAAATAAAGGTGAAATTAAGGTAAAAAAATATATTTTAACAAGTACTACTTTTTTCTCCTAAAAAGGTAGGAGTCAAAATGATTGACACTCCTGTTTTTAATACCTTTAATTACCTCACCACGTGAGGATAAAGCCACTGAGACGTTTTTTTTCTGTTTTATGAGTTGGAGAACGCATTGGGAGGGATCTAAACCATTCCTCCATACACAATCTATCCAGATCTTTGATATCCTTAGTATGTGCTTATGGACTGTCCTCTTCAATATAAACCACAGGTTTTCAATGGATTTCAAGTCCGGAGACAGACAGCCATTGTAAAATGTTTATTTTGTGACCAATTAACTATTTATTTGTGGATTTGTATGTGTGCTTGGGGTTATTGTCTTGCAGGAAGACACACTTGTGGCCAAGTTTCAGCCTCCTGGCAAAGGCAACCATGTTTTTGGCAAAAATGTCCAGGTACTGGGTAAAGTTCATGATGTTGACCTTAAGGCCCCAGGACCAGTGGAATCAAAATAGCCCCATAACATCAAATATCCACCACCATATTTTACAGTAGGTATGAGGTTCTTTTCTGCATTCTCATTTTTATGCCAAACTGACCACTGGTATGCGTCGCCAAAGAGCTCTATTTTCATGTCATTCAACAAATGTAAACACATGGAGTTTGATAAATCTCACTGGCACTTGGATTGGAATATACCAGTGCTTTGGTCAGGTGACATATAGATCTGGATAAATCAAATGGATTCCTGTCTAATCCTTTATGATGACTAGGGGTTGAATTAGAATTCACTACTGGAGCTAGAAGTGTCGTTCGTGTGTGTGTGGTTGTTGTGTGTTGTGTGTTGTGTGTGTGTGTGTGCTGTGTGTGTGGTGTGTGTGTGTGTGTGTGTGTGTGTGTGTGTGTGTGTGTGTGTGTGTGTGTGTGTGTGTGTGTGTGTGTGTGCGTGTGTGTGTGTGTGTGTGTGTGTGTGCCTGTCCATATTCCCTACCTTCCCTTCCCCAGCAGGAAGTCCAGCAAAGTGGTAGGTGTAGGCCACGCCCACCTTGGTCTCCACCTGCGGTCGCCGGAGGGTGGAGTAGATCTTCCCGGGACTCTTTCTCCTCCCCAGTCCTCCGCAGCTTAGGAAGCCTGCAGCCCATCCCTCTGCAGGGAGAAAGATATTAGAGAGGAGGGAGAGGAGTTAGATTGAAAGGAAGAGAGAAAAGCCGAGTAAGAAAGAGAGAGATGAAGAGAATGAGATGGAGAGAAAGAGACCGGGAGAGAAGGAGAGAGATGGAGAGAGAGGGAAGAGAAAAATAATTAGCATAAAGATAAACTGTTTCTTAAATATAAACCCGTCACAGGTGTTGCATTATAGTATTTAAACCCTGCCTCTGTCTGCCGTGAGAAACTATGGTGGATAATGTGTCACAACGCCACACAGCTTCGCACACACACAACCCATGAACACGTACACACACCAATAATACAGGATATATGAATGTGTCAACCATTCATGGCTGGTGGCCTCAGATACGGGCATTCACTAATCAAATCTGGGTGATTGGGAGCGACATGTTTGATCAGAATGAATTAAAGCAGAAATGAAACTCAGATTTCCTGCCCTGTCGACCATGACAACATTGGCACTGGAGGAGACGAGAAGAAGGAAAGAGGGGGAGAGGAGGGAAGGTAGGGAGGAGGAGGAGGAGGAGAGGAAAATAATGCAAAAATAAGGAACTAGGGAAGAGGAAGAGAGAGGAGATGAGGGTCAGAATGAAAAGGAGAGGAAATAGAGGAAGAGGAGAGAGGAGATGAGGGTCAGAATGAAAAGGAGAGGAAATAGAGGAACTAGGGAAGAGAAGAGAGGAGGGTCAGAATGAAAAGGAGAGGAAATAGAGGAACTAGGGAGAGGAAGAGGGTCAGAATGAAAAGGAGAGGAAATAGAGGAACTAGGGAAGAGAAGAGAGGAGGGTCAGAATGAAAAGGAGATGAAATAGAGGAACTAGGGAAGAGAGGAGGTCAGAATGAAAAGGAGAGGAAATAGAGGAACTAGGGAAGAGAAGAGAGGAGGGTCAGAATGAAAAGGAGAGGAAATAGAGGAACTAGGGAAGAGAAGAGAGGAGGGTCAGAATGAAAAGGAGAGGAAATAGAGGAACTAGGGAAGAGAAGAGAGGAGGGTCAGAATGGAAAGGAGAGGAAATAGAGGAACTAGGGAAGAGAAGAGAGGAGGGTCAGAATGAAAAGGAGAGGAAATAGAGGAACTAGGGAAGAGAAGAGAGGAGGGTCAGAATGAAAAGGAGAGGAAATAGAGGAACTAGGGAAGAGAAGAGAGGAGGGTCAGAATGAAAAGGAGAGGAAATAGAGAAGAGGAAAAAGAAAACGAGTAAAAGAAAGGATGCAAGGAAGTAAAGGAGGAGACAAGAGGAGGAGAGGAACAAGAGTAAGAGGGTTTAGAAAGGAGGACAAGGGACATGGGGGTTGGTGGAGTCAGTTGGGTGGAGTGGAGCGTCGTCAGGCTAATCCCTTGTGACATTGTCGCTACGATATGACCGTCTCCGCGGTTACCGTTAAATCCCTGTCAGATACGGCTGGTTAGAGCCGCAAGGAGAAGACAGTGTGTGTGTGTTAATGTGTGTGTGTGTGTGTGGTTTAAGTCACACTGAGCCAACACAGAAATATGTGTGACACCTCTGACTGTGTGTGTGTTAACGTGTGTGTGTAGTTTAAGTCACATTGAGCCGATACGGAAAGGTGTATGACAACTCTCAGGTGAGTGTGTGTGTGTGTGTGTGTGTGTGTGTGTGAGGGTAATGGGGACTAATGCAGCCAAGCGGGTGTGTAAATGTGTGTGATCAGTGTGTATAATGACACCCAAGTCCCTTTAGGCCCACAGCAGCACAGACACAGACATTATCGCAACTAACGAGTCTAAGAGACTGCATAGTCAAAGATTTACATCAAATAGCCTGGTGGTGACCAAGTGTCTCCAGCAGAGAGCAACATGCTCTAAAGTTCAAAACTTCCAATGAACAACATAATGGATGCGTTTACATAATTCATCTTCCCTCTTCCTCCAGACTGTTTCCTCCCCCTACCCATTCAGGTACATCCGTGGAGAACATGCCTTCAATTTCATTACCATAAGAGGAAACTATGAGAGAGAGAGAAGAGAGAGGAGAGAGAGAGAGAGAGAGAGAGAGAGAGAGAGAGAGAGAGAGAGAGAGAGAGAGAGAGAGAGAGAGAGAGAAATAGAAAGAGAAAGAGAGACAGAGAGAGATAGAGAGCGAGAGAGAGGCAAGAGAGCATATACAGTAGGTATACATGTTGAAAGTATGGGAGAGAATGAGAGGAGGGGGAGAGAAACCTCCAGACTCTCCAGTCGACAAGCATCATTGCACAGAGACGGGTCGTTTCAGCAAGCCATGACACCCACCATCTCAGATTGTTCTGAAATAGTTTATGTAGTTAGAAACAGATAAATTAGTAGTTAGAAACAGATAAGTGTTACAGAAAAATTATTTTGCTGAAATATTTATCTAATGAATGCAGATATGCATCTGTTGGTCACAGATCTTCTTTTTTTAGGTAGGGGCGTGGATCAGAAAACCAGTCAGTATCTTGTGTTAACACCATTTGCCTCATGCATCTCCTTCTTGATAAGGCTGGTGATTGTGGCCTGTGGAATGTTGTGCCGCTCCTCTTCAATGGCTGTGCGAAGTTGCTGGATATTGTCAGGAACTGGAACAAGCTGTCATTCATGTCGAACCAGAGCATCCTAAACGTGCTCAATGGGTGACATGTCTGATGAGTATGCAGGCCATGGAAGAGCTGGGACAGGAATTGTGTACAGATCCTTGTGACATGGAGCTGTGAATTATCATGCTGAAACATTGAGGTGATGGCGGTGGATGAATGGCACAACAATGGGCCTCAGGATCTCATCACGGTATCATGTGCATTCTAAGTTCCATTGATAAAATGCAATTGTGTTCGTTGTTCGCAGCTTATGCCTGCCCATACCATAACCTCACCACCACCATGGGGCACTTTGTTCACAACGTTGACATCAGCAAACCACTCTCCGAAAACAACGCAGATTAACTGAGATTCATCCATGAAGAGCACACTTCTCCAGCATTCCAGTGGCCATTGAAGGTGAGCATTTGCCCACTGAAGTCGGTTACGACGCCGAACTGCAGTCAGGTCAAGACCCTGGTGAGGACAATGAGCACGCAGATGACCTTCCCTGAGACGGTTTCTGACAGTTTGTGCAGAAATTCTTCGGTTGTCCAAACCTACAGTTTCATCAGCTGTCCAAGTGGCTGGTCTCAGACGATCCTGGCTGGTCTCAGACCAGGTGAAGAAGGTGAAGAAGCTGGATGTGGAGGTCCTGGGCTGGCGTGGTTACACATGGTCTGTGGTTGTGAGGCCAGTTGGACATACTGCCAAATTCTCTAAAATGACGTTGAGGCGGCTTATGGTAGATAAATTAACATTTAATTATCTGGCAACAGCTCTGTTGGACATTCCTGTAGTCAGCATGCCAATTGCACACTCCCTCAAAACTTGAGACATCTGTGGCATTGTGTTGTTTGACAAAACTGCACATTTTAGAGTGGCCTTTTATTGTCCCCAGTACAAGATGCACCTGTGTAATGATCATGCTGTTTAATCAGCTTCTTGATATGCCACACCTGTAAGGTGGATGGATTATCTTGGCAAAGGAAAAATGCTCACTAACAGGGATGTAAACTTTTTTTGTGCATATGGAACATTTCTGGGATCTTTGATTTCAGCTCATGAAACATGGGACCAACACTTTATATGTTGCTTTTATGTAACCGATGTGAAATGGCTAGCTAGTTAGTGGTGGTGTGCGCTAATAGCGTTTCAATCGGTGACGTCACTCGCTTTGAGACCTTGAAGTAGTGGTTCCCCTTGCTCTGCAAGGGCCGCGGCTTTTGTGGAGCGATGGGTAACGATGCTTCGTGGGTGACTGTTGTTGATGTGTGCAGAGGGTCCCTAGTTCGCGCCCGGGTCGGGGCGAGGGGACGGACTAAAGTTAAACTGTTACATTTATATTTTTGTTCAGTATATAAGTAACATCATTGAGTTACACAACCCTTTTTTATACTTTAGGATGGTTTAGACATAAAGTGAAAAAATGCTAATATAGTCACAATCGACTGGCATTGGATTTGTGACAAAAATACTAAAAAGCATTTGAAACAGTGGCCAGGTAAACAAAACCAAAGCATGGGGTGCTGTCATACCTGGTCCATAGCAGTGTTAATTTTGGCTCAAATCTTGGTCCATGTGCTCAAGTCTGAGTCCACATTAACTCAAAATAAAGTTATTTACCCACTGAGATAGTGTAGTGGCAAGAGGAATTTAGTCAATAAACTGAACAAGGTGTAGCCTTAACAAATGGTTAATGATCCGGTGCGCAAGTAGCCTAGTTTTAGACCGCCCGCAATATGTTTTATGAATGTAAAATGTGGTACACCAACGCACACAAAAAAACTTAGCACCAGTATTATGTGTCATATCTTTGGAACTGTAATCTCTCAAGCCCTTTTCACTAAGAAAAAGAGGGAGACTTGGCTACTGTGGCTACAGAACCTGGCTATGAAATGCAGTAGGGAACGTGGGAAGGTTCGGGCGAGACTACAAATTCAAAGACACCCTACTTTTCTATACTCAAGAGAGGGGAAAACATGGCTAGACTGTTGTTTTACAATTAAACTCAAGACTGCTATTGTTTTTACTTTCATGAAGCAGCTTGTGTTTCTTAACCAGGGTAGCTAACTAGAAGGCTGGTGGTGACTGGTTAGCTATGGGGAAGCAAGTGAGTCACCTACGCGATGTGTATAATCGGAAGCCTGTCTGCCCACACTCATTGCTTGCTCCCCGCAGCTCACCAGCTGATGTAGTGTGTGTGTGTCTCGGGTGTGGCGCGTCGTTCCCACTACTGAACAGAACTGCGCTGTGCATCTGTGCTGCTAATATTAATTTTATTCATATTATTTTATATTTTATTCATATTATTAACAGTCCACTTAGTAGTCCGATTTTAGTTACAGAGAATTTTGTCTTGTCTCGTTTTAGTCAACTGAAATGAAAAATCTTTTTCATTAAGTTATAGTTTTTTCTGGGTCTATTTAGTCAGTTATAGTCTCGTCATT
This sequence comes from Salvelinus sp. IW2-2015, assembly GCF_002910315.2. Taxonomy (NCBI): domain Eukaryota; kingdom Metazoa; phylum Chordata; class Actinopteri; order Salmoniformes; family Salmonidae; genus Salvelinus; species Salvelinus sp. IW2-2015. Next base: position 25,319,246 of record NC_036870.1, read on the forward strand.
TGAAACTGAAAAATAGGTTTGATGAACATTTTTGTCACTATTTTTGTTGACAAAATTAGCACTAGTCCATAGACCGCTTACAGGGTAAGAAAACCAATATGTAATTTTGTAATTTGGGTGAACTACCCCTTTAACAATGTGGGGGATTCAAAAAAAGAAGCAATAACCTACTAGCAGGAACAGCACCATCTAGTGGTAAGACGTGGTAATATCAGGATGTAGGAAGGGACATAAACCCAACAGCTTCAATTACTAATTTCTCTGAACAGGGGAAAAAACATCACCAAAATCACTGAGAATACATTCCATAGGATGAAGAAAATACTCAGAGCCACAGCTCCATACTACATTATTGATGTTGAGGTGGGATTGGCGTGGGGTGTGGTTCTGTGGTTGGCTTTTGACAATTTCTTTGGATTCCTCATTCCTCATTGTTAAAAAATTGAAGTCCAAATCGGATATTAGGTACAATATTTATAGATGGGTTAGCTGAGAATGTCACAAAAAACGATGCACACGCTTCGATGGTGCGGAAGGCCGTGTGTTGTGAGTCTGGATGGCCAGATAGCTAGCAGCAATGACAATAAACTCCATGTGGGGAATCGTAAGTGGCTCGTTTCAGTTAGTTTTATCTTGTTCTTGATACCATGTCTTGTTTTGAGGTGTGTTGACTGATGTCACATCTATGCTAATTTAGCTCAGTTGCCCACTGTGCAACTTCATTTATGCTTTTAATAAACATTGGAGACTAAATATAGTTTAGATGTTGTCAACAATCTAAGCCAACCCATCTGTTTTGCCCCATAGTTGTGCACACATCGGTTTGTTGCTAAACAACCAACCAGTCTATTTAATGTTATACAGTTGAAGTCGGAAGTTTACATACACCTTAGCCAAATAGATTTAAACTCAGTTTTTCACAATTCCTGACATTTAATCCTAGTAAGAATTCCCTGTCTTAGGTCAGTTAGGATCACCACTTTATTTTAAGAATGTGAAATGTCAGAATAATAGTAGAGAATGATTTTATTTCTTTCATCACATTCCCAGGGGGTCAGAAGTTTACATACACTCAATTAGTATTCGGTAGCATTGCCTTTACATAAAATGCATAGTTTGAGCTACTCCCGGAAGTGATGTTGCAGGCTAGCTCAGTGCCGCCCCCTCTCACTAAGTAACTCAAGTTGAAGGCCGACTGGGGTACTGCAGGCTGCCATTAGCAACTAAATTATCCTTATAACTTCATCTGTGTGCGATTTTAAATTAATAGTTTCCAGGACATACATCTGGTGTATTAGAAGCAATTATATTGTTACCATTATTTTCTTTAAAATAATATGTTTATTTACATGAAGATTGACCACGAAGATTGCCATTTTCCCATTCACTATAATGGGGATCCTGTTTTCTGCAAACAATGCCTGCAGCACTGCGGTCGGCCTTGAACTTCTGTGTCTTCAATGAGGGTGCAGTCGTTCTCCCCTTGTGTAGACAGACGGTAGTGGGGGCCTTCTGTTCACTTCTCTTATTGCTCTAGCAGCAGAAGAATGTCCCCTGCTGAGAATGCTTTTCCCATAAAGTAGTCCAACCACATTTTCCACTAATCCTGTAAAAGAGACTGCTTCCGTTATTAGAACACACAGATAAACTACAAACATACTCTGTCCCCTAGGCTTGTATTAAACACACTGTCTGCTAGGCTTGTATTAAACACACTGTCCCCTAGGCTTGTATTAAACACACTGTCTGCTAGCACAGGGGGAGAACATTAAGGTTAAAGTGGTGCAGGAGGAGACAAGCTTTTAACTGGTTCTACTGTTGAAGAGCTTAACTGGTTCTACTGTTGTAGACCTTAACTGGTTCTACTGTTGAAGACCTTAAGTGGTTCTAGTGTTCCAAGCTTTTAACTGGTTCTACTGTTGAAGCTTTCAACTGGTTCTACTGTTGAAGATTTTAACTGGTTCTACAGTTCCAAGCTTTTATCTGGTTCTACTGTTCCAAGCTTTTAACTGGTTCTACTGTTCCAAGCGTTTAACTGGTTCTACTGTTCCAAGCGTTTAACTGGTTCTACTGTTGAAGCGTTTAACTGGTTCTACTGTTCCAAGCGTTTAACTGGTTCTACTATTCCAAGCGTTTAACTTGTTCTACTGTTGAAGCTTTTAACTGGTTATTCTGTTCTGTTGAATCTTAACTGGTTCTACTGTAGTTCTGCTGTTAAAGCTTTTAACTAGTTCTGCTACCTGTGTGGTTTGAAGAGTTGGGTTTGTATGATGAACTGCAGTCCCATCAGAACTGCTCAGCACTACCTGTGGTGATCATTTACCCATTGGCATCATCATCATAATCTTACCACACGGTTAAGGCGAGGCATCTAAATCACCACAAAAAAATACAGAGTCCTTAGAAGTTAAATGAGCAAAGGAAGGCGGTATGAGGAAAGAGAGAAGAGCTGGAGAGAGACAGAGGAGGGCATCTCATTAAAGCAGCTCTTTTAACTGAGTTATTTTAAATGACAGCGCAACCAAACGCGGTTTACACGCGAGGATAATCCGTCTGTGCTGTGGCACCGCTATCTTGGAACCCTTCTGGGGAGCGCAAACGCACGGAGAAACGCCATTCATCTTCCGCGGAGGGAGAGCGCGAGATGCACGCGGATGAAAAGATTCGCACTAAATATGGAAGGGGACGCAGGAAGAAGAACAAAAATTTAAAAGGGGATTATAGAGAGCATGGGAGAGTGTCAATGTGCTCCGAGGGAGGCATGATCCCTGAAGAAATAAAATAAACCTAAATGGGTATAAGCTATAATGAATACGATTTCACACACCTGTTTGACGTTGATGAATTGCCTGCAAACATTGTCATCCAATTCATTTCAATGGGTAGCCTGAATCTAGTCTACTTTCCAATAATTACACCAGAAATATTGTAAAACACCCTATGAAAAAAAGTATTTTTTTTGTTTGTGGTGATTTACAAACAAATGTATGCTACATTAAAAAAAAACGCCAAAAGGGGGCCAACGTGCGTGCGCCTGTGGGTTTTTTGTGCACCTTTCCCTTCTGCATGCACAGGGCACGTGGCGAACTGCTGGTGCCCGTTATAACAATGGCAGTTTAGCAAACAGGAAAAGACAGATCGCTTACGCACCGAATCACACTCTCGCACATTTCTCTGCTCTCTTTCCATCTCTCCAGCTGCGCTTGACACAATTTACTCTGTCACGCATATCTGGGCTTGAGTCCTGCCAGAGAGTGTGGCGTGATTGGAATACTATCCACAAATAGTCGCTGGCACAGACATCAACATCAATATCATACAGCGGATAAGAATCGTTTACAGGTCTTGGCAGGACGTATAACCTATTGTAGAACATTGGTCGGGTGTTAATTAACCGTTATTTAACTGTTGTGACCAGAACTTGTGCTGTGGCCAAAAACGAACCCATGTAAGGGATCCTTCTATAGACAATTCATAACTTCTCCCCTCTCTTTCCAAAAAGTGTGCACTGTACAGTTGAGCCTACACACGTCTCATAAACAATCTTTCCCAAGAGTTTATTTTATCATAGAGGCCCCAGATAGATGTTGCCAGTAGACCTACAACATTAATAAGTGATGAGAATACTTGTCGTTTCATCTAGGATAAGAACAACACCCGTGAACCTTGCCCTACATTTCCATTACATCTTAATACACAAATGTCATTCGTTTTCAGAGAGCTGAGACAAACAACAAAACATAAACATACCCGTTTGGATGTTATCACGGGCAGAGAAGTCGATCCTAGTCAGGACACATGGGCAAGCAATGAGCTCATGTGGTTACACCAACACACAAACAAACCCTCACACTCTTTCTGGGGTAAATGTGTCCTCGGTATGTTTCTCTGTGCGCCTATCTGTCAATCCACAGTTGTCGGTGAGATCACCGCGGTTGAAGAGGCACTACCCGCAGTTAAGATCATGCTGCTCCGCTAACCGGATATCCGAATCCTCCCTCTGACAACTGTACAGTACTGTATCCCTCCCTAAGCCCGTGATATCAACTCCTCACACACACTCCGTTCTCTTCTCCCCGCTAACTCCCTCCAATTATATCTCCCTCTATGTGTGTGTTTGAGAGCGTCAGCACGGTCTACCCTTATGCTTCTCTCCTCCCCTTGCTTATTGAACCTTCGCTACAGATGCAGAAGGCTGATTTAAAACCAGCAGGGAAGGAAGCGCAATAGTATGAGTGAAGAGGAAGCCACAAAGAGTGACTAAAATGGCAAGCTCAATTACTCAATTAGAAATGTCACAAGGGCATGTTATAGCAAGTGCTGTAGGTCTGTTTTAGCACTTGATCATGACTCTGTTTCATTACACATAAGTGTCACTGGACAAAGGCGTCTGTAGAGGGGAGTTTTGAGCCCCAACACTCCGTCTGAACATMAACACGCATTGGTTCTGGAAGGGTTTGGAAGCATAATCATCCTTATTTTGAGGGGTCTACAGGCATAAGTGACATACAGGGATAATACAGTAAGAACGTGCCCTGTTCTGAATTATGTCGCTGTACATTTCAAAAGTTCTGAACAAATAGTAATATTGACTACGTCTGTCCTAGCTCGCTCAATAATATCTTAATATAAATCACGAATTGCCTCTTATCCACTCGTCGTCCCCTTATGCCATAGTGTGTACATCTCAATTGTCAGTAGAAACCACGTGTTTAAGCAAGTCAGCCATATCAGCTATGTTTTTTTTAAAGGCAGTAAATGAGGTTGAATTAACTGTTTCCCTGCCAGACAAGGCTCCGCTGATAGCCAGGTGTAGCAGCGGTAAAATGTTGGGACAGCTTTATGTAGGACCTAACAGTTTGTGGGCACCGTTTGTCATAGTTATAGTGCAATTAATGTATTGTTTTGTGTAGTGGCTTTGTCATGCATAAAAATTAAAAAATAAATCCTGAGTTTTCCCGTCCAAGATTTACATGCTAAAATCGCCACTGGACATAAGTCTTTTTTGGGGGGAATTCAGGGTCAACTTACTGTTGAGTTAGAATACACAAGGTGCAAGGTCGAAAATTGGTTGAGCATCAGAAGTTTTTCTATTGTTATGTCAGTCACAGAACATGTAAAGTCCTTGGACTATAAAGAGCACGTTAGTGAAATAAAGGACTAAAGCAACCTATGTCTGTCTGGAAATTGAGTGTGTGTGGGGCATTGTCTGTGTTCAGTCAGTCATGGACAGAAGAGTTGTTGTTGACTCAAAGCATGTGCATGTTGATGGGTTTGTATGGAAGTTTGTGTTAGGCGTGGATCACCGTTATAAATTCATATTTCATAAAGCCTATTAGACTACTCCATAACTCAGAGCAGTCTGTCTGTGAAGGGGGCAGGTACAGGGAGCATAGGTACACCAGCATACTGCTGTCTGACAAAATGGTCTGTGACCAGAAGAGTCTGATTTGCCTTGACAGAAAAGCAGCTGTGACCAACCAGCAGCCACTTTTGGGGTGTATGCCAAATCAGGGAAGGACTAACCTGAACTTGCCCGATAATAAATGCTAGTTTATGTTGCTAASCATTTTGCTAAGTCTGCACTAACAAAACCACCCCGGGTCACAAATTGTGTGGAATAGATCAAACAGCGTACCTTCCCCAAAGCTGACTTAAGTTAGGTCCAGCTTCATACATCAATTTAGCTTTGACCATAAAGGAATTGTAGGGCATGTCTGCTCTTTGGATCACACTCTGGGTCTTGACCAACAACCAATTTCAGATGGCAACCAGTCCACAGTGAAGACAGAAAAATACTTCAGAAACTGGACTCATCTGGGAAATAAAGCTCCAAGGGTCATGGATTGAAACTGGGGGAGAAATGTCCACTTGAAAATTGGACTGATGGTATACAGTATAACAGTCAAGAAACAATTACAGCTTTCAGTAAAGTACGACGGTGATTACTTAATTCAAATTTATTTGTATATATATATTTTTTAAACAAAAACCAAACCTTAAATTGTCAACATGAACACCTCAACAAGAACACCTCAACAAGAACCCAACTTAAACCAGTACAGTGATCTAGAAAAGCTCTAACCATCATATTCCCATCAACATGATTAGATTCCTTTAAGATCAATGGCTAGGTTACATCACAAATGTTATTCCCTATAGTGCACTACTTTCGACCAGAGATGTAGTGCACTGTAAGCAATAGGGTGCCATTTTAAACAAGCTTGGGTACAAAACAGCATGGGTAACAGCAGGAGACTTGACAAAGAAAAGTAAACCAAGAGATCTAGTCCATATACACCTGGGCAAACCGCTGGATGGTTACTGATATGAAATCCCACCCATGACCCGATGTATCCAAATGTTGTCATCCCATTTAAATGCACCCAGTTAACCCAGCGGTCTGAAACGTGATTACATCAGGGTTTTCATTAATGAAATATAAATGACACCATCTCGAAAAAACAACTTATAAAACACACTGAACAAAAATCAGAGCAACAATTTCTCTCAATAAAGTGAACTTCAAACTGTAGTGATGGAACACATTGCTTTTAGTTATGTCCTTAATTTGAGTGAATAAAAAAAACAGGTTTCCCGACCCAGGCTGCATTATAAAAGTAGTTTATCAACACCTTCAGGGGAAATTGACAGTGATTTTCCTCTTGGAAGAGGAAGAGCTGGAACAGTCCAAGTCCAACTCCCCAAATGGCACCCCATATAGTTCACTACTTTTGATCAGGGCCTTAGTCAAAAGTAGTGCACTAAATAGGGAACAGGGTGCCATTTGGGACGTAACCTAAGAAACATTGACCAGTGCCACAATAAAATGATCCATAACTTTGGAAACAGCAACACTCAAGATATCAGTGCATCCCAAATCTAAATAAACAAAAATATTTTCAATAAACCCCTCATAACAGAAAAGCAGGCAGGCAATTGGAATTCAGTGATGGAAAACTAAATAAAATGGTGACTAAAGTAGCTTATTAAGACAGGAACAAAAAAAATAGTACCTGAAAAATGTGTTAGAGTTGTGCCCAATGCTGCCCTCATAATAATTCAACGCACTAGTTTATCTTAAATGGAAGGAGAATGGGGATGGAACGTGAATTAATAAAGGGAAAGTTAATCGATCTCACTATTCTAAAGATTAATTTACTGTATTACAAATCTATGTACAGAGAGGCCCCGCTAAAAGCTTAAACCCAAACAAACCGACATTAAAATAATTTCAACATAAATAGTAAAAAATAAAATATAAAATATACACAGGTGAGCGTAAAAGMCTTTTTTTGGTTTGGGACAATCAAAACCCAACAAAAACCACAAAGGAAAAAATAAAAAGTGACACCACACATTGCCTTGTGTTATGAGAATGCTGAAGCACCAAAATTACTTCCTCTCTTCCCTGCGTGACAGTGGTTGAGGTGGTTTAAAAGCGGTCTAAACCCCAGGACCGTGGTCCTAGCCAAGCCAATCATGGAGCAGTCACAGTGGCAACGCCCATCAGGTGCAAGTGTTGAGCCGCCACGGTCGGTGTGTTAAAATGGGTCTCAAAGCGAGCGAGGGATGTCAGGGAGAGAAAGCATCCAGGTAATGTATATTTTTTAAGTTTCTGTTGCTTCTAGCGCTCCAAAGGCCAGGATGTCATCTTGTCATAGTGCAGATTGGCACACATCACCCCCTGTGGTGGACAGAAAACAGACAAGCATTCAGCAAACCATCAGCTAGGATTATAGGGCTTTTTCAATTCCATTTTTTGATTCCTTGCGTCCTCTCACCTTCTCAAGACCCATTGGATGAGACGGTCAGATGTCCCTCCCCTCTGACCGTCCAAGCCAATGGGTTGAGAAGTAGGCGATTCTTTCCTTTAGTTGTCAGACTGTTTGGACAGTTCTAGTATCTCAATTGGTCTTCTCACTTCCTCGCATTCTCTCTCCTCGAATTGCATTCAGAATGACCTTGGGTCCATCTCCTCCAATACAGTTGAGAAAGAAGCGAGTAATCGCGGGAAGACAAATTGAGATACTAGGACTGTCCACAGTCTGACAACGAGAGGAAAGAGGATAGAAGGTTCTTCAGGATGGACAGATTGTTATGGATGATGACAATCTACAGACATTGCTTCTTTAAAAAAAAAAAGCAGACAATTCACTTTGAGCATTCAAATCAGCACTGAACACCACAATAACTAAATACTAAAATCTTTGTGAGAAGAAATCACTGTAGACTAGAGGTAGAGAACAGTTGTAAGAACAAGGGAGATGGTCAGAGATCGTAGAGGAGAAAGGAAAGATGTATAGAAAGGGCTAAGACAGCGGGAGGTCAGTGTGTGTATGAGCACCTGGCACAGCGGGGGGGTGGGGGGTCAGTGTGTGTATGAGCACCTGGTACAGCGGGGGGGTGGGGGGGGTCAGTGTGTGCTCACTTGGCCTGACCACATTTAGTCGAGTGGTCGATTGTTTGGGCGATAGGCTGACCAAGATTTCTTTAGTCGAGCAGTAGCAATAAAAAAGAATATTTAAATCATGGTGCACAGGACACCTGTCTGACTCGCACCTGTCTCGGTGGACTAATCCATTGCGGAGGCCGTAGAGATGGCACAGTCCATCAACAAGACATGTGATACTGGAATTGTATATGGTTATATTTGGTAAAAATAAATGGTGCAACAGTAACAAATCTAATATTTTATAACAAATGCGCTTTTTCCTGCATTGGATACGGTCACTGTCCGCGGTTCTGAAATATAATCTTCAGTGCGCCGCAGAATCGGCGCCTTTCCCTATGTTGCTAAATGCAMATTAGCAAAGTTAACCAGCATATTGGGATTGAGAACAATGCGACGGAGGCAGCAGCAGCGGAGAAGGAACAGCCCTTGACTTAGCCTAATTGTCTAAGAAAATTGAGGAGAGGAAACCAACTTAAATTAGGTCTATAATCAATTGCCCAACTTAAAATGTGCCTGGCTTTATAAATAATTCATATATATCTACAGAAATAAAACAGATCTTGCTTCTGTTGCCTGTTTGAGTGTTTGTTTAAGAGCTTACTGATTCCATGAACACCAAGCCTCATGCAACGGCAAAATGCCGGATAAAGCAATTTCACAGATTTGTTTTTAAATCTTTGCTATGCTGTAATAATGATTGATTTAGGATTTATTATGATCATAATAACATGTTATCATTAGTAGGCTTTGTATAACAGCCTTGTATAGCCACCAGCGAGCTGTAGGAGCACATCCTGTTTAGTCTTAATACCGTAACTTACTTAGGTCTATATTTCAATATATAGGCTATTGTATCAATCATTCGTTCATGCCATCAGAGCATTCATGCTTTGAAACACAATCAAGTATTTTTGTTTTAAAATTAAATAACAAAGCAAGCTTTGAATAATTAGCCTGTTTTCTGTCTGCTGTAATAAAGGCTTTATATATTTTTTTTATTAGAACAGACTGGTACACTTATTTACTTAGTGTTGTTTACACTGTTCCAAATGGTCAGACAAAGTATTGTAATCTAACAGCAACTGTTTGGCACACAATACTCACGCAACACTTCCTCCTATACTAGAGGAAGTGGCCGATTAATTAGGGCCAATTTCAAGTTTTCATAACAATCGGTAATCAGCATTTTTGGACGCCGATTACATTGCATTCCACGAGGAAACTGCGTGCCAGGCTGACCACCTGTTACGCGAGTGCAGCAAGGAGCCAAAGTAAGTTGCTAGCATTATCCTATAAAACTTATCCTATAAAAAACAATCAATCTTCACAATCACTAGTTAACTACTCATAGTTGAGGCTATTACTGGGTTAACTAGCTTGTCCTGCGTTGCATATAATCAATTTATCATCAAATCACAGCCTACTTCGCCAAACGGGTGATGATTTAACAAGGGCGCATTCGTGAAAAAAGCACAATCGTTGCATGAATGTACCTAGCCATAAACATCTTTTGCCTTAAAATCAATACACAGGAGTATATTTTTTTACCTGCATATGTAGTTAAGAAATTCATGTTAGCAGGCAATATTAACTAGGGAAATTGTGTCACTTCTCTTGCGTTCATTGCACGCAGAGTCAGAGTATATTAAACAGTTTGMGCCGCCTGCCTCGTTGCAAACTAATTTGCTAGAATTTTACATAATTATGACATAACGTTGAAGGTTGTGCAATGTACAGCAAAATTTTGACTTAGGGTTGCCACCCGTTTGATAAAATACGGAAAGGTTGCGTATTTCKCRGAAAGAATAAACGTTTCAGTTTCGAAATGATAGTTTCAGGATTTGACCATATTAATGACCTAAGGCTCGTATCTGTGCGATTATTATATTATAATTATGCCTATGATTTGATAGAGCAGTCTGAGCGGTGGTAGGCAGCAGCAGGCTCGTAAGCATTCATTCACTCTTTACTGCGTTTTCCAGCAGCTCTTAGCAATGCTTGATTCACAGCGCTGTTTATGACTTCAAGCCTATCAACTCCTGAGATTAGGCTGGCAATACTATAGTGCCTATAAGAACATTCAATAGTCAAAGGTATATGAAATACAAAATGYTATAGAGAGAAATAGTCGACACGTCATAATTCCTATAATTACAGCAACCTAATATTTCTTTCCCGGTAATATTGAACCACCAGCTTTCATATGTTCTGAGCAAGGAATTTAAACGTTAGCTTTTTTACATTGCACATATTGCACTTTTACTTTCTTCTCCAACACTGTTTATGCATTATTTAAACCATATCGAGCGTGTTTCATTATTTATTTGAGACGAAATAGATTTTATTTATGTATTAAGTTAAAATAAAAGTGTTCATTCAGTATTGTTGTAATTGTCATTATTTCATATGTAAAAACGGCTGATTAATCGGTATCGGCGTTGAAAAATCATAATCGGTCGACCTCCATCCTATACCCTGCTTTTTCTTTATCTCCAGTAGTTTCCACAACTAAGTCAAATGTCTTCCACAGATCTGACTTCCCCTGAGCAACCAGTAAACATTCGCCCATTTCCAGTTTATTTTTCACATCCTCTGCATCCATTTTGCTGTCACGTGTTACTGTGTTGGGAGTTTGTTATAGCCAATTAATTGATGTGATTAATAGGCTATAGGTCAGTCCCATTTTTTATTTAAAAAAAAACAACCTTTATTTAACAAGGCAAGTCAGTTAAGAACAAATTATTTTACAATTACGGCCTACACCGGCCTAACCCTCCCCTAACACGGACAGCGCTGGGCCAATTGTGCGCCGCCCTATGGGACTCCCAACCATGGCCGGTTTTGATACAGCCGATTTCAAACCAGGGCCTGTAGTGACGACTCCAGCAATGAGATGCAGTGCCTTAGACCGCTGTGCCACTCGGGAGCCCTATTGGTCACATGCATGCGATGCTTACATGTTTCACGTAAAGAGAGCAAGGGTTGAGGGAATGTTTTTCCTAAACAAATTAGGGATTTCAGTAACAGAACTTTTCAGTCAGACAAGAAACTAAATGGCTGAAATGATGTAGCAGCTTCAGCACAGAGAGCGCAATAAACACTTCCTGTGCTGTGGTGCCTTTTCACTGCAGTAGGGAGGAGTGCGACAACGTGCGCCAGTCACACAGACCCTAGTTTATTTTTTAACAGTGTGACCATCGGGCCCTGAGTAATTTGTGTGTCTTAATTATTTAATCAAAGCTTCAGTCAATCTAGGTGCATATGTAGTTGGTCTTATTCAAACACATAGGGTGTTTGTCTATATGGAAAAATAAGTTTAAAAAAAGACCAATCGATTGATCAAAAGAACAGGATGACTCGGTCAACCAAGGTTTTCTTTTGTCGTTGACAACCCTAGTGGGAGGGCCAGGGTGTGTGTTCACCCGGTACACTGGGAGGGTCAGGGTGTGTGTTCACCCGGTACACTGGGAGGGTCAGGGTGTGTGTTCACCCGGTACACTGGGAGGGTCAGGGTGTGTGTTCACCCGGTACACTGGGAGGGTCAGGGTGTGTGTTCACCCGGTACACTGGGAGGGTCAGGGTGTGTGTTTGTATGTGCTCACCTGGTACAGGAGGGTCAGTGTGCTACAGCAGAGTCAGCAGAGTCTGGACTCCACAGTCCACAAAGTTCTGGAAACGGGGCACCACATCACATCAAATAATGAGCCGGCTGAAACAACCACAGTGAACCTTAACACAGGAGCTATTACCACAAAAACACCCTTGGAGAAAATCAGTCATCCTTAGCCTACACATGAATTACTGATACAGACTGGCGGATGGTACTGTTTGTGCGCTCAAAGGACTCACACCAACACAATATAAGCTTTGCCAAACACTGCCACCCAGAGGCCATTACTTGACCAGCCGACAATACAGACGGTACAAACATTCCAATCAGTTCAAATAAAATGACATATCTGGTCATGCATACTTAACAGTAACCAAAAGGTATAGACAGTCATTCAGAAGACGTGAGCGTCACCTGGTTGACAAGCCGTGTCCTCTGCTCCCCGGTCCAGTGTGGTGAGGCGTACTGGGAGAGGAGAGCAGGGGGTCAAAGGTCAGACATACAGGAACACATAAGCATCCTTTTATTCCTCCACTGGGAATATGGGAAGCAGGTGGGACTGTCGATCATGCTATGGTACAGTATGTCAGAGGAATGTGGGTGGTCTATGCATCTAGCATTTAACGCATGTATATTAGTTTAGTATATTATAATTGTTGATGCTCAATGTGTCATGTTGTATTGCGTGTTTTCTCCAGGGGACAAAAAAGTTGTTTTATTAATACGTTCCCTGCCTGTACAAGTATGTGTTTACCTGGTACGCGTAGGCGGTTTGAGAGTAGCTCATGGGCATCTGTGGCATCATGACTCCTTGAAGGCCGTTATATGAGTAAGGCTGAGAAAAGAGGGAAAAAACGAATATATATATATATATATAGTCTGTCAATCTGGTGTAATTTTAGGAGCACTTGTGTAGTTTTCTTGGGCCATGTTTAGCAGAGCACAGCGTTGTGGAATGTTATATAGAAAAAAAACATGCCTCTGATATCTAGAATAAGGAATCCCGTCAGCTCTATTCAGGACATTTCTATTTGCAACGTCCAGTGTCTGCCTACTGAACATGGTGGGCAGGTGCACTTTTGGGACCACTATTAGTCCAAAAGTGTGAACTGATCCAAGCCCATCTTCAAATCAAACTTTATTTGTCACATGCGCCAAATACAACAAGTGTAGACCTTACAGTGAAATGCTTACTTACAAGCCCTTAACAGTGCAGTTCAAAAAGAGTTAACATATTTACCAAATAGACTAAAGTAAAAAATAAATACAAAGTAACACAATAAGAATAATGAGGCCATATACAGGGGGTACCGGTACTGAGTCAGTGTGCGGGGGGTACAGGTTAGTTGAGGTAATTTGTACATGTAGGTGAGGTGACTATGCATAGATAATATACAACGAGCAGCAGCACTGTACAAAAGGGAGGGGGGGGGTCAAAGTAAATAGTCCGGTGGAGATTTTATTAATTGTTCAGCAGTCTTATGGCTTGGGAGTAGAAGCTGTTGAAGAGCCTTTTGGTCCTAGACTTGGCGCTCCGGTACCGCTTGCCGTGCGGTAGCAGAGAAAACAGTCTATAACTTGGGTGACTGGAGTCTGACAATTTTATGGGCCTTCCTCTGATACCGCCTATTATATACAGTTGAAGTCAGAAGTTTACATACACTTAGGTTGGAGACATTAAAACTTGTTTTTCAACCACTCCACACATTTCTTGTTCACGAACTAGAGTTTTGGCAAGTCAGTTAAGACATCTACTTTGTGCATGACAAGTAATTTTTCCAACGATTGTTAACAGAGATTATTTAACTGTATCACAATTCCAGTGGGTCAGAAGTTTACATACACTTGACTGTGCCTTTAAACAGCTTGGAAAATTCCAGAAATMTATGTCATGGCTTTAGAAGCTTCTGATAGGATAATTGACATCATTAGTCAATTGGAAGTGTACCTGTGGATGCATTTCAAGGCCTACCTTAAAACTCAGTGCCTCTTTGATTGACATCATGGCAAAAACAAAAGAAATCAGCCAATACCCCAGAAAAAAAATTGTAGACCTCCAAGGGAGCAATTCCTAAACGCCTGACGGTACCATGTTCATCTATACAAACAATAGTACGCAAGTATAAACACCACGGGACCACACAACCGTCATACCGCTCAGGAAGGACACGCGTTCTGTCTCCTAGAGATGAACGTACTTGTGCGAAAAGTGCAAATCCCAGAACAACAGCAAAGGACCTTGTGAAGATGCTGGAGGAAACAGGTACAAAAGTATCTATATCCACAGTAAAATGAGTCCTATATCGACATAACCTGAAAGGCTGCTCAGCCAGGAAGAAGCCACTGCTCCAAAACCGACATAAAAAAGCCAGACTACGGTTTGCAACTGCACATGGGGACAAAGATCGTACTTTTTGGAGAAATGTCCTTTGGTCTGATTAAACAAAAATAGAACTGTTTGGCCATAATAACCATCGTTATGTTTGGAGGAAAAAGGGGGAGGCGTGCAAGCCGAAGAACACCCTCCCAACCGTGAAGCACTGGGGTGGCAGCATCATGAGAGACTGGTGCACTTCACAAAATAGATGGCATCATGAGGAAGGGGAATCATGTGGATATATTGAAGCAACATCTCAAAACATCAGTCAGGAAGTTAKAGCTTGGTCGCAAATGGGTCTTCCAAATGGACAATGACACCAAGCATACGTCCAAAGTTGTGGCAAAATGGCTTAAGGACAACAAAGTCAAGGTATTGGAGTGGCCAAACCTCAATCCTATAGAACATTTGTGGGCAGAACTGAAGAAGCATGTGCAACCAAGGAGGCCTACAAACCTGACTCAGTTACACCAGCTCTGTCAGGCGAAATGGGACAAAATTCACCCAACTTATTGTGGGAAGCTTGTGGAAGGCTACCCAAAACAATTTAAACTTGGGTCAAACGTTTAAGGCAATGCTACCAAATACTAATTGAGTGCATGTAAACTTCAGACCCACTGGGAATGTGACGAAAGAAATAAAAGACTACTATTATTCTGACATTTCACGTTCTTAAAATAAAGTGGTGATCCTAACTGACCTAAGACAGGGAATTTTTACTAGGAATAAATGTCAGGAATTGTGAACAACTCAGTTGAAATGTATTTGGCTAAGGTGTATGTAAACTTCCAACTTCAACTGTAGGTCCTGGATGGCAGGAAGCTTGGCCCCAGTGATGAACTGGGCAGTACACACTACCCTCTGTAGCACCTTATGGTCAGATCCCGAGCAGTTGCCATACCAGGCTGTGATGCAACTGGTCAGGATGCTCTCGATGGTGCAGCTGTAGAACTTTTTGAGGATCTGGGGACCCATGTCAAATCTTTTCATTCTCCTGAAGGGGAACAGGTTTTGTCCTGCCCTCTTCACGACTGTCTTCGTATGTTTGGACCATGATAGTTTGTTGTGTATGTGGACACCAAGAAACTTGAAACTCTTGACCTGCTCCACAACAGCCTCGATGTTAATGAGGGCCTGTTCGGCCCGCCTTTGAGGGAGAGGTTGGTGTCCTGGCACCACACTGCCAGTTCTCTGACCTCCTTCCTATAGGCCGTCTCGTCATTGTCGTCAGCAAACTTAATGGTGTCGGAGTCGTGTTTGGCCACGCAGTCGTGGGTGAACAGAGAGTACAGGAGGGGACTAAGTACACACCCCTGAGGGGCCCCAGTGTTGAGGATCAGCGTGGCAGAAGTGTTGTTGCCTACCCTTACCACCTGGGAGCAGCCTGTCAGGAAGTCCAGGATCCAGTTGCTGAGGGAGGTATTTGTTGGCACTATTGTGTTGAATGCTGAGCTGTAGTCAGTGAACAGCATTCTCACATAGGTGTTCCTTTTGTCCAGGTAGAACAGGTCAATGTGGAGTGAGATTGCATCATCTGTGGATCTGTTGGGGTGGTATGCGAATTGGAGTGGGTCTAGGGTATCCGGGAGGATGCTGTTGATGTGAGCCATGACCAACTTTTCATAGTACTTCATGGCTACTGACGTGAGTGCTACGGGGCGGTAATCATTTAAGCAGGTTACCTTCGCTTCCTTGGGCACAGGGACTATGGTGGTCTGCTTGAAACATGTAGGTATTAGACTCGGTCAAGGAGAGGTTGAAAATGTCAGCAAAGACACTTGAGTTGGGCCACGCATGCCTTGAGTACACATCCTGGTAATCCATCTGGCCCAGCAGCTTTCCTAATGTTGACCTGTTTAAAGGTTTTGTTCACGTCGGCTACCGAGAGCGTTATCACACAGTCATCCAGAACAGCTGGTGCTCTCGTGCATGCTTCAGTGTTGCTTGCCTCGAAGCGAGCATAGAAGTTATTTAGCTCGTCTGGTAGGCTCGCGTCACTGTGCAGCTCGTGTGTGGATTTCCCTTTGTAGTCCATAGTTTTCAAGCCCTGCAACATCCGAAAAGCGTCAGAGCCGGTGTAGTAATATTCAATCTTAATCCTGTATTGACGCTTTGCTTGTTTGATGGTTCGTCTGAGGGCATAGCGGGATTTCTTAAAAGCGTCCGGATTAGTCTCCCACTCCTTGAAAGAGGCAGCTTTAGCCTTTAGCTTGATGCGGATGTTGCCTGTAATCCATGGCTTCTGGTTGGGATATGTACGTACGGTCACTGTGGGGACGACGTCGRCGATACACTTATTGATGAAGCCGAAGACTGAGGTGGTGTACTCCTCAGTGCCATTGGATGAATCCCGGAACATATTCCAGTCTGAGCTAGCAAAACAGTACAGTAGTGTAGCATCCGCATCATCTGACCACTTCTGTATTGAGGGGGGGGGGGGGTCACTGGTACTTCCTGCTTTAGTTTTTGCATGTAAGCAGGAATCAGGAGAATAGAATTATCGTCAGATTTGCCAAATGGAGGGCAGGGGAGAGCTTTGTATGCATCTCTGTGTGTGGAGTAAAGGTGGTTTAGGATTTTTTTCTCCTTTGGTTGCACATGTGACATGCTGGATTTTTTGGGGGCGTGAAACTGATTTAGGTTTGTCTGCATTAAAGTTCCCAGCCACTAGGAACATCGTTTCTGGGTGAGCATTTTCTTCTTTGCTTATGGCCTTATAGAGTTGGTTGAGAGTGGTGTTAGTGCCAGCTTTGTTCTGTGGTGGTAAATAGACAGCTACGAATAATATAGATGAGAACTCTTGGTAAATAGTGTGGTCTACAGCTTATTATAATGTACTTTACCTCAGGCGAGCAATACCTCGAGACTCCCCTAATATTACACATCGCGCACTAGCCGTTATTGACAAAGACACACACCCCCACCCCTCGTCTTACCAGATGTAGCTTCTCTGTTCTGCAGGTGCATGGAAAAGTCCGCCAGCTCTATATTATCCGTATCATCGTTCAGCCACATCTCGGTGAAACATATTACTGTTTTTAATGTCCCGTTGGTAGGATAATCTTAAGTCATCAATTTTATTTTCCAATGATTGCACTTTAGCAAAGAACAACGGATGACAGTGGGAGTTTACTCACTCGCCTAGCGATTCTCAGAAAGCAGCATGATTTGCGGCCCCCTTTCCTACGTCTTTTCTTCAAGCAAATTACGGGGATCTGGGCCTGTTCCAGTGAAAGCAGTATATCCTTCTCGTCGGACTCGTTAAAGGAAAAAGTTTCTTCCAGTCCCAAGGTGAGTAATCACTGTTCTGATGTCCAGAAGTTATTTTCGGTCATAAGAGGCAGTAGCATCAACATTATGTACAAATAAGTTACACAAAATGCAAAAAAACTAACAAAATAGCACAATTGGTTAAAAGAATGTAAAACATTAGCCATGTTCTTTGGCGCCATCTTGCAACAGTGTCTGTGTTCTTAAAGGCACACAGGGACCTGGTCAAAAGTAGTGTACTATATAGGGAATAGGGTGTCATTTGGGACACAGCCAGTGGCTTTGGGGTGATGACAGGGCCTTACCTGGATGTAGGGATTGCCCCCGTTGAGTACAGGTGAGGGCTGAGCCACACCCACTCCCATAGGAGAGCAGCAGGTGCAGTAGATGTACTGGGAGGGGCTCATCCAGGGGACCTGACCAACCAYGTGAGACGGCATGGAACCTGGGCGGGGCAAACAAATAAACAGAATGCCAGATCTCACAATGCTTTGATGTGGTCAGCTAACCACATCATTTGATGTAGCAATTTTGATGTCTGACTGCAGTCGATGACCTGGCACGCCACCATTGGTTGATGCTATGCAACATCTGCAATGCAGTTGACCTGGAACATGTTTAGCCACAACCCAGACTTCAGCAGTGGCAATAGAGTACAAAAGACAAGGTCAAATAGCTACTAAAAACACACAGATTTAAAAAATGAACACAAGTGAAGCAACACTCACGTGAGCTCCTTTCCTTCATGATTGCTGGACCCAGCTTCAGTTTCCGTCCTTTAAAACTGATCTGTTGCTGCAGAGTAAACACGGTGAAGAGGAAACATTCGCTTGTGATTAGAATGAAGGCAAAGTTTTAAAGACTTGACTCCATTTAAGATGCATTATGTTAAATAAATGGTTCTTACTTCAACGATGGTTTGGATGTCGACATCTTCATTGAAGTAAACAAATCCATATCTACACAAAGAATGACATTGTTCCATATAAGGCAAGGTTTATTTGGATGGATCCAATTGCCTTGACTACAGCCTACTAATTTGGGACTCACCCTTTGCAGATGCCTCCGCGGTAAGTGATGATTTTCACTTCTTTCACCGCGCCAAATCTCGCAAAGAAGTCCCGGATTTCATTCTCATCCACCTAAAAAAAAAGGGCCATATGAGCAAGTTAGCTGTTGACTTTATTGTATCCATTAGGGAATTATTTTTGGTTAAGGATCAGTTTAATTCCAGTGAGCAGGCCAAATGAACAGAGACTATCCCAGTGAAATATTCTCACCCCCTCCAAAGCACACTTAATCATAGACTTCCCCATGTGGAGGCTCTGCATAATAAGTAATCAAATCAAAGTTTATTTTTCACTTGCACAGGATACAGCAGGTGTCAACGGTACAGTGAAATGCTTACTTGCAAGCTCAGTGCAGTGGTCAATATCAAAATATAAAAAATGTAAATAAAAAATAATCAATATTAAAAAGTCAATAAAAGTATGCATAAAAAATATTCGAAAATGGAAATGCCAGCAGAAAGAACACAAGAATATACACTATAGCAGTTAGTTATTCACCTTCATGTCGATTCCTCCAACAAAAAGTGTGTTTGGTGTCATTCTACCTTCAGGTAAAATATAACCATTTGACAGCTTCAAATTTAGGGATGTCTGAAATCCATCTCTCTGTTTCTGAATATCCTGGAATAAAGAGAATAAAGTAAATATTTAATTGGTCACTAGTTCATTTGCCTGGCACTTTTCTATAAGCAACCACAACAGCCTGCTGAAGAAGTTAGCTGAAAGATATTAGCCAACTAATGTAGGCATCCATTGTGGCCAGTACCAGAGTAGGCGTCAATCATCAGATAACTTTATTCTACTGACCTAGCTAGCTAGTTCAGTCACAGATGAAAGGCGTTAACTAGCTAATATCCTGGATGAGCTCATTCACTCTAATAGAATTTCAAAAAGGCAAGCGGGAAATCGTTGACAATCATGAGCACAATCCACTTATAGTTCAGCAATCAGGATATTGTCCGACAGTTCCCGGCTAGGTAGCTAGTTCCCAACCACTTAATAGAAAAACTGATTAGTTCTAACAAATTTGTAATAATCTGTGCTAACTACAACTTCGATATATCAACTAGCTGCCTAGACAGCTTATGAACGATTATATTTTAGTGCCAGGGCCCTGGCTAGCTAGACTAGGAGGCACGAGGCAACCACCATCACCAGAGCTGGCAGCTAGCCATGTCAACTACCTACTTAGCTATAAACATAGTTAACCTTGTAATAAACTGGCATATCAGCTGGTTTTAATCGAGCATGCTAGTTAGTCTTTTAGATAATGACCTAGAAATGTTACACTTGTAGTTTACAAGTTCGCTAAAGTCAGGGAACTTTAGCTCGCTTGTGCGAGAAATTGGACAGCTATAAAAATATCAGTTCGCTAACATTATCTGCGTCTCAGCAAACTGTTCACTAGACGTAGTAGAGGCCGGGCAATTCATTCATTTGTTCACTAACATATATAAATATTGTGGTTGGATCATTGCCAAAACACAGACTTAGCTAAATACTCACCATTTCTAAAACCGTTAAAACAGAATAAATTAAACACACTGCCGCGCAAACTTTCCCCGCTTCAAGTGCACGAAAAAAAAAGTTGAAACTAATGACTGTCAAAAAGTCACGCCCAACGCACTTGCTGAACCTAATTGGGATGTTTCAAAAAGTAGACAAGGGGTGTTTTTCCGAATGTTTTTATGATCTATAATGTTTTTTACGGGTCATTTAGTTACAACTTTGCTAAAAACAGTAGGCTATCTTTTAAAGATTTACAATATTTAGTGGTATACACTTTTATTGATAAATAAAGACGTCTGATATCGAGAACCTAGTTTACAACCCCCTCCCAAATGTGAATCAATGGTGTGATACAAAAATGGGAAGTGTTTCTGTTATGAGATGCGATATGAGGTAAGTTTCACAACGATCAAGAATGTAGCTGTTTAAAATGTGTGGAAAGTAAAAGTATACGTATCCATCCAGCTACAGCTMCATTATTAAAAAAATCACAATATGACAGAAATGGCAATCAAGTCCATATTTGATTAAATATAAATCAGAGTCAGATGAGGATAAATCGAGCTGCCACATATTGGTATTGCTCATGCATAGCAGATAGAGTGGCATGCAGAGAAGGGTCCGACTACAGTATTCGCGTTTTGGTGAATTAATGGTCTTCACATGGGGGTTAGCGATCTCTCTGCCTTCTCGCTGCCATACTCCTGATCACTACCAGATGGTGCTATTTACCTACCAGCCTTTGCTAATTACCCTCAGCTTCAGGTAGTTGACCCTGAAAACAGGGTCAGATATTCATCATCCCTCTAATGCAGGGTTCAGGTCAGGATTGTAGGTAGAGTAATCTGATCCTAGAGCTGTTGTTAGGTTAAACTTATATTTAAAGTATCATACATACATGACCCCAGTGGGAATGTTATGGAATTATAACACCATTATTACAACATTACAACAAATAAATGATTATAATAATTGTAATTTTTGAAATTATTTTCAGTGTGGTGGGGGGGGGGGAAATTAACATAATTTCATATTCAGTTAATTCAGTTAATTCAGTTTCCATTTATTATTTTCCATTTGCTATTTTCCACATATATGTACCTGTAAACTTTTTTTTTAAGGTACCGTACATAAATACACAGAACAAAAATAAAAACMCAACATGTAAAGTGTTGGTRCCATGTTTCATGAGCTGAAATAAATGATCCCAGAAATGTTCCATAGGCACAAAAAAACGTATTTCTCTCAAATTTTGTCCACACAATTAGTTTACATCCCTGTTAGTGAACATTTCTCATTTGCCAAGATAAACCATCCACCTGACAGGTGTGGTATATCAAGAAGCTAATTAAACAGCATTACCATTATACAGGTACACCTTYTGCTTGGGACAATAAAAGGCCACTCTAAAATGTGCAGTTTTGTCACACAACACAATATCACAGATGTCTCAAGTTTTGAGGGAGTGTGCAATTGAATTGCCAGAGGATTTAATGTTCTGAAACAAAGCTAAAAATGTGCCAGTTCTTCCATGGCCTGTATACTCACCAGACATGTCACCCAATGAGCATGTGTGGGATGCTCTTGATCGACGTGTACGACAGCGTGTTCCAATTCCTGCCAATATTCAGCAACTTCGCACAGCTATTGGAAACGAGTGGGACAACACTCCACAGGACACAAGCCTGATGAACTCTATCAAATCAAATGTTATTTGTCACATGCCCGAATGCAACAGGTGTAGGTAGACCTTACAGTGAAATGCTTACTTACAAGCCCTTAACCAACAATGCAGTTTTAAGAAAATACCTTAAAAAAGTTACAAATAAAAGTAACAAATAATTAATGCGCAGCAGTAAAATAACAATAGCGAGGCTATATACAGGGGGTACCGGTACAGAGTCAATGTGCGGGGGCACCGGTTAGTCGAGGTAATTTAGGTAATATGTACATGTAGGTAGACTTATTAAAGTGACTATGCATAGATAATAACAGAGTAGCAGCACCGTAGAAAAAGGGGGGGGGGGCAATGCAAATAGTCTGGGTAGCCATTTGATTAGAAGTTCAGGAGTCTTATGGCTTGGGTGTAGAAGCTGTTTAGAAGCCTCTTGGACATGGATTTGGCGCTCCTGTACCGCTTGCCGTGCAGTAGCAGAGAAAACAGTGCACACCAGATACTGACTGGTTTTCTGATACACACCCCTAACTTTGTTTAAAGGTATCTGTAACCAACAGATGCATATCTGTATTCCCAGTCATGTGAAATCCATAGATTAGGGCCTTATGAATTTATTTAAATTGACTGATTTCCTTATATGAACTGTAACTCAGGAAAATCTTTGAAATTGTTGCATGTTGCATTTATATTTTTGTTCAGTATACAAAGTACTGATCATTTTGATCATTACAGAGCTAAAAAGTTATAATAGATTTAGTACGTAAGGGAAAATAACCAAAAGGAAGTGAGCCTCCACCCACAATCTCCCATCCCATTCCCCCAACCCCACCCATCCAACATGTCATCATCCAAAGAAACTGCAACTGCATATGGGGACAAAGATGGTACTTTTTGGAGAAATGTCCTCTGGTCTGATGAAACAAAAATAGAACTGATTGGTCATAATCGTTATGTTTGGAGGAAAAAGGGGGACGCTTGCAAGCTGAAGAACACCATCCCAAACGTGATGCACGGGGGTGGCAGCATCATGTTGTGGGGGTGCTTTGCTGCAGGAGGGACTGGTGCACTTCACAAAATAGATGGCGAAATGAGTGAGGAAAATTATGTGGATATATTGAAGCAACATCAAGACATCAGTCAGGAAGTTAAAGCTTGGTCGCAAATGGGTCTTCCAAATGGACAATGACCCCAAGCATACTTCCAAAGTTATGGCAAAATGGCTTAAGTACAACAAAGTCAAGGTATTGGAGTGGCCATCGCAAAGCCCTGACCTCAGTCCCATAGAATATTTGTGGGCAGAACTGAAAAAGCGTGTGCGAGCAAGGAGGCCTACAAGCCTGACTCAGTTACACCAGCTCTGTCTGGAGGAATGGGCCAAAATTCACCCAACTTATTGTGYGAAGCTTGTGGAAGGCTACCTGAAACGTTTGATCTAAGTTAAACAATTTAAAGGCAATGCTACCAAATACTAATTGTGTGTATGTAAACTTCTGACCCACTTGTCACCCACTGGTGATGAAAGAAATAAAAAGCTGAAATAAATCATTCTCTCTACTATTATTGTAACGGCAGATTTCCTCCTCTTCGTCTGATGAGGAGGTGTAGCAGGGATCGGACCAAGACGCAGCGTAGTAAGTGTCCATAGTTTTAATATAATCAACTGAACAAGACACAATACAAAATAACAAAAGTAAATCTAACCAAAACAGTCCTGTGTGGCACAAACACTGACACAGGAAACAAACACCCAAAAACCAATAGTGAAAACAGGCTACCTAAATATGGTTCCCAATCAGAGACAATGAATGACAGCTGCCTCTGATGGAGAACCATATCAGGCCAAACTAGAAAACCCCACATAGAAATAGACAACATAGATAATACCCACCCAGCTCACGTCCTGACCAACTAAATAAAGACTAAACAAAGGAAAATAAGGTCAGGAACGTGACAATTATTCTGACATTTCACATTCTTAAAATAAAGTGGTGATCCTAACTGACCTAAAACAGGGAATTGTTACTGGGATTAAATGTCAGGAATTGTGAGAAACTGAGTTTAAATGTATTTGGCTAAGGTGTATGTAAACTTCCGACTTCAACTGTATATGCTTCAGTAAGATTGGCTTTTTAGCGTTCATAGCAATGGTTATCAACTGTACTGCAGGGATGGAAGGTAAGTCACAGAAAATAGAGGTTGTGGTGGCAGCTGCAGAGAAGTGTTTGGGTGTATGAGATTTGACGTCAGAAGAGTTACAGGGTGTGTTGAGTGGTGGTGTCCCGTCCTTTTGTGCTGTTGGCCTGAGGTACGACTATATAGATTTAGTGGAGTAGGGTGGTGAGTTTTAAATGAGTGTAGGGTTAGATGGTAGGGTATTTGATTTATTGTCCTTTTTTTAAAGTGAAGTAGAAGGGAGTTATACTTCAGTTTATTTGTTGGCGGTAATGCAACATTTATTGGATGCCAACCGTCGTTAAACCTCATCCAAGACGAAGACTCTGGCAACATTCACTTTTTAGGCTGTCCTGGCAACAACAGCCAGTGTGTAGTCCCACAGAGAAAAATAACAGCCAGTGTGTAGTCCCACAGAAGAAAAACAACAACCAGTGTGTAGTCCCACAGAAGAAAAACAACAGCCAGTGTGTAGTCCCACAGAATAACAACAAGCCAGTGTGTAGTCCCACAGAATAACAACAGCCAGTGTGTAGTCCCACAGAATAACAACAGCCAGTGTGTAGTCCCACAGAAGAAGAACAAGATCAACAGCCAGTGTATAGTCCCACAGAAGAAGAACAAGATCAACAGCCAGGTGTTAGTCCCACAGAAGAAGAACAAGATCAACAGCCAGTGTGTAGTCCCACAGGAGAAGAACAAGATCAACAGCCAGTGTGTTAGTCTCACAGAAGAAGAACAGCCAGTGTGTAGTCTCACAGAAGAAGAACAGCCAGTGTATAGTCCCACAGAAGAAGAACAGCCAGTGTATAGTCCCACAGAAGAAGAACAGCCAGTGTATAGTCCCACAGAAGAAGAACAAGATCAACAGCCAGTGTGTAGTCCCACAGAAGAAGAACAAGATCAACACCAGTGTGTAGTCCCACGGAGAAGAACAAGATCAACAGCCAGTGTGTAGTCTCACAGAAGAAGAACAGCCAGTGTGTAGTCCTCACAGAAGAAGAACAGCCAGTGTGTATAGTCCCACAGAAGAAGAAGACAGCCAGTGTATAGTTCCCACAGAAAGAAGAACAGCCAGTGTATAGTCCCACAGAAGAAGAACAGCCAGTGTATAGTCCCACAGAAGAAGAACAGCCAGTGTATAGTCCCACAGAAGAAGAACAGCCAGTGTGTAGTCACACAGAAGAAGAAAAAGAACAGCCAGTGTGTGCGAGGAGTTCGCTGTAGGGGACTATAAAGCTCAGTGGAGGGGACACAGGGAGCTACTAGTAGGTAGCTAATAAGGCTAATTGGCTATTATAAGTAGCGATCTATCGGTAGGTTAGATCGCTAGATGGCTATGAAGAGGCACTACTGGCTAGTGTCACAACAAGACATCGTAGAACACTTTTAGGTACAATACGTGGATTTTCTTGTTTGCATTGAAACAATTAGCTGAATAGCTAGCATGGTTATTTGTTTTCTACCACAGATGGCTATCAAGCTATGATGCACTAAAGTTACTCTAGAAGGGATCAGTAATGGTATGTGACTCTTCAAAAACAAAGGACCTATCTGAAAGCATCTGAAACTATCAGACTATATAGTGTAATGTTGTTAGTGTAATGTTGCTTTAGCTTTTGTTTCTTTTTTTAGGCCCAGCTCTCACACTGTGTGTGTGTCTCTCAGTCAGTCTGTCTCAGCATGTCTGTGGCCATCTGTCTGTTTAGGAGTTCCATATGTGACTGCAGGAGAGTAGAGGCGGACAACACTGGAGGGCATCTTCACTGAGCAATGAGCACATGTAGGACATGTACAAGTAAACATCCATATTGGGTACTACTACATGGATAGATAGGAGGCAGAGGTTGCGAGCATAGAGGTAGATACTGTACTGTATTTTGCAAGTCATTACCTGTCATTACTTAGCAGTGATTGTGTCATACACAGACAGTGTCTGAAGCACCCCTTCTCCTCATAGGCAGTACTCAAATGCATTGGACTTGTTGCAGAGTTACTGTCATGTTGCTGATTTATGACCGATTCTCCTCCCTTCTCCCAAATTGTGCACTTGTATACTTCCATGATGAGGAGTTTGCAAGTGCACAGCAGAAAGCGATCAACAATGCAATACTGTCCGACCTGGTTATCGATTGCAACTTGCCTCTGTCTATTGTGGAAAACAAGAGTTTTCGTCACTCTCTGTCAGTGGTTGACAGGAAGTACAGCCCAGTGTGTCGTWGAACATTGACATCAAAAGTAGAGAACCTCATTACAGAGAGACGTTCAAAACTGAGAACTCAGTTAAGCAACACAGACCATGTTTCAGTCACAGTGGACATTTGGTCCGACCGAAAGATGAGGGGGTTCCTTGGTGTCACTGTGCACTGTATGGAGAAAGATGGAGAGAGGATTCAGCTCAAGTCCAATCTCTTGGCCTGTGACCGCTTCAAAGGCCCACACACGGCCGAAAGAATCTGTGAGCAATTTGAGACCATATGTGGTGAGTACAGCGCTAAAGATGAATTGTACAATATCATCAGTGACAATGCTGCCAACATGAGAAAAGCATTCACAGTGTGCTTCCCCATTGAACAAGAAGATGAAGTACATGACGAAGATCACCTTGATGACCCAGAGCTCTGGAATGACCTAACCCTGGAAGACCAGCAAACAGTGGATGCTGCTATTGCAAAAAACAGCGCTTGCAGTGATTTGCCCACATTCTCCAGCTGGTGGTGGGAGACGGCTTGAAAGAAARAAAGGTGATGACTCCTCTTTCAAAGTTATCAAAAATCAGCTCACTGCTACATACAAGCAGAACATTCAAAGAGGTGTTTGAGGCTGAGTTTGGGGAAAGAGGCATCCCTGCTGCTGTCAACACAAGATGGAACTCAACACTGAGACAAGTGAAGGCAGTGACCATCTAAAGCTCAGTCATGTTCTAGAAAAGGCTGGGCACAAGGAGTTGTTGTTCACAGTACGGGAGTGGAATATGTTGAAGGAGTTGGTGGACATCCTGAAGCCATTTGGAGCAACAGATATGACACAGGGGGAGAAGATAGTCACAATCAGTTCTGTTGTTCCCTCGGTCCTGTCCCCGAATCACCACCTGGAGCAGCGGAAGCCTCAAGTCCATTTCCTGAGCGGCCTGGTCAGAAGTCTCCAGGCATCCCTGAACAAAAGATTTCTTGGAATCTTCATCAATGTGAAAATGGCCAGGACACAAGATGGAATCACTGCCCTCTTTTCAGATCCAGTCTACCTCAAAGCAGCTGCCTTGGATCCGTCTTTTTCTCTGATGTGGGTGGAGCACCATGTGCTGGTCAAGGAGGAGGTCAAGGAGGAGGTGGCACAAAGAGTGAAAGGTAAATATTATTGAGTTTAATGTAACTTTTTCTCATAATTTAATCCAATTGACTGCAACAATAATACTTTTTCAGTTTAACCCACTGCATCACCAATACTCTAATACCGGCCTTTTTGTTTCTGCTATGCATTTACATGTTTTGCCAGAACTGATTCCGCATGACGCAACAGGGACTGAGCAAGCTGTGCCTCTTGTTGATGAGGAAGAGCGAGAGGATCATAGTCTTGGACAAGAAGAAGGGCTGTTTGCAGCATACTGTAAGAGGCAGAAGAAAGCTGTTGGGACCACTCCAGCACTACAGCTAAGTCACTACCTTGACATATGCGAAGGACAAAATGCCCTCTTGTTCTGGGCAATGAACAGGAAGGCACTTCCTTCACTGTCCCAAGCGGCCATCAGGGTCTTGGCAGTGCCTCCAGTGCTCCGGTGGAGCGTGTCTTCAGCCATGGTGGCATCATACTGCGGCCTCATCGTGCACAAATGACTGACAGACCTTTATCGAATTTGGTCTTTTGCAAATGCAATGCATCATAGGGCCCTGAGATAAGAGAAAAAATTTAACTGTTCATGCATTACACACACACACACACACACACACACACACACACACACACACACACACACACACACGCACGCGCACGCGCACACGCACACGCACACGCACACGCACACACACACACGCACACACACGTAGTCTCCATGTTCAGGTTTTATCTCCCATCTTTGGGATCTGTATTTTTTTCTCAGACATTCAGGTCAGTGTTCAAATTGTAGGCCTCAGTTAAGTATCAGTTGATTTGATGTACCTTTTAATAAATGATTGTAACTTTATGGCAGGATTGTTTTAGGTGTCTAGAGTATATCTGGAGAGAGAGAGAGAGAGAGCACTACAATATTTTGTTTTTGTTGTCATATTGATGTGTCTTTCTCATGGCTACCCATGTATTTCCATGGAAATATAAAGTTTATTTGGAAAGTAATAAATATATTTTTTTAAAGCATTCATGATTTGTGTAAATTTAATATACTATTACTCTTGTTAAATATGAAATGGTATTACATTTGGTGAAGAGCACATTATGACTTGTTTAGGACTCCAAACTCAAAGTTTAGGACCTGAGACCTGACTTGATACTTGACGGTCTTGACTTGAGACTTGAGTAATAAGACTTGAGACTTACTTGTGACTTGTAAAACAATGACTTGGTCCCACCTCTGGAATTTACCAACAAACCCGTAGTCCCGAGTCACGACAGTAGCTAGTATCATAGAGATCGAAAAGCCTGTTTTAGCATGGGCATTTCCATTGAGGATTTAGGCTAGTCAACTGGGTGGGACTTCCTATGGGTTAAGGAAGATCACATAATTCCATCCAGGTCACCAGGAGGGATCAGCCAATGAATTATACTTGTGAGKAAATATTCCATTACTGCAGGTGGCAGTAAATCGCCAACCTTGGCTGTATACCTGTTCAAACGACACACTCCAGGTGGCAGTATGTACCCTTTCAGAATGTTTGCCAACTCATGAAGATGGCCTCAATGGCCAATTGATTGGACATGATTTGGAAAGGCACACATCTGTCTAGATAAGGTCTAACAGTTGACAGTGCATGTCAGAGCAAAAACCAAGCCATYAGGTCGGAGGAATTGTCCGTAGAGCTCCGAGGCAGGATTATGTTGAGGCACAGATCTGGGGAAGGGTACCAAAACATTTCTACAGCATTGAAGGTCCCCAAGAACACAGTGGCCCCCATCATTCTTAAATGGAAGAAGTTTGGAACCACCAAGACTCTTCCTAGAGCTGGCCGCCCGTCCAAACTAAGCAATCGGGGGAGAAGGGCCTTGGTCAGGGAGGTGAACCGATGGTCACTCTGACAAAGCTCCAGAGTTACTCTGTGGAGATGGGAGAACCTTCCAGAAGGACAACCATCTCTGCAGCACTCCAGCAATCAGGCCTTTATGGTAGAGTGGCCAGAAGGAAGCCACTTCTCAGTAAAAGGCACATGACTGTCACGCTGGTATAAAGGGATCGGGAGTCAGGAGCAGGAATGCGTAATAGGGGTTTTTATCCAAATTACAGCGTGCCATGTAAAGGCACGGGGCGAAGACCAAAAAACACGTATACAAAACACAGGGTTGAAACCCAAACAAAAGAGTGAGGAGTATCTCGAATAAATACACCGGGGTGAGACCCGTAACATACACGCACACAATGATACCACACGGGACGAGACCCGTAATCATCTGCGCAATACAAGCGGCACGAAAGCCAAAACACAGCACAGGTACTCACACGACCAAAGGACATTGGAACAATAATCAACAAGACAATGGTGAACAAAGGGCACACTTATACAATTACTAATCAGGGAATATGGGGACCAGGTATGCGTAATGACAGTTCAGTTTCTAGAGGCCGGTGACGTAGACCTCCGAAACTGGTGCACGGAATGAGCAACAGTACCGGAGGGATCCGTGACAATGACAGCCCGCTTGAAATTTGCCAAAAGGCACCTAAAGGACTCAGACAACAAGATTCTCTGGTCCAAGATTGAACTCTTTGGCCTGAATGCCAAGTGTCTGGTCTGGAGGAAACCTGACGCCATCCCTACGGAGAAGCATGGTGGTGGCAGGATCATGCTGTGGGGATGTTTTTCAGCAATGTGGACTGGGAGACTAGTCAGGATGGAGTGAAAGATGAACAGAGCAAAGTATATAGAGATCCTTGATGAAAACCTGCTTGAGCGCTCAGGACCTCAGACTAGGGTGAAGGTTCGCCTTTCAACAGGACAATGACCCTAAGCACACAGCCAAGACAACGCAGGAGTGGCTTCGGGACAAGTCTCTGAATGTCCTTGAGTTGCCCAGCCAGAGCCCGGACTTGAACCCGATCAAACATCTCTGGAGAGACTTGAAAATAGCTGTGCAGCAACACTCCTCATCCAACCTGACAGAGCTTGAGAGGATCTGCAAGGAAGAATGGGAGAAACTCATTATTGGGTATTGATGAGGYAAAAAWTTATTTAATTAATTTTAGAATAAGGCTGTAATGTAACAAAATGTGGAAAAAGTGAATGTGTCTGAATACTTTCCGAGTGCACTGTAGAGCCTAAGTTTATGGCTAGTATTCTGCCAGTAGCACAAAGATGAAACGACGACAAGCAGCGGCTTTTCGAGCTAAATCAATATAATGTAATGCGTGTAGGGCCTGCTGTAGTGTAACGGGTTTCGTCCTCTTCGTCTGACGAGGAGTAGCAAGGATCGGACCAAGACGCAGCGTGGTAAGTGTCAATAATGATATATTTAATAAATCAAACTGAACGAAATAACAAAAGAACAAACAAACAACCCGAAACAGTCCCGTATGGTGAAAACACTAACACAGGATACAACCACCCACAAAAACCAATGAAAAACAGGCTACCTAAATATGGCTCCCAATCAGAGACAACGACTGACACATGCCTCTGATTGGGAACCATACTAGGCCAAACACATAGAAATATAACCATAGAACAAAACATAGAAAAACAACATAGAATGCCCACCCCAACTCACGCCCTGACCAAACTAAAATAAAGACATAAAGAGGAACTAAGGTCAGAACGTGACATGTAGGCTACAGGTTTTAGAAGCATGGTTTATATCTTAGAATAAAATTTACTTCACATATTTTTTTTGCACGCTGTGCTGTTTGCTGTTTATTTTAAGTTGAATCATTATTTAATTGAGTTTTTACCCAATTATTTACTTATAGATAACAATCACAGTTAAAGGCAGGCCTACTTGACAGGGTGACTGTAAATATGTTAATTTTAAAGTATCCTATGATGTGATTTGTTCTTAATCTTTTCAGAGACATCTCATGTTGTTTCGTCTGATCCCGTTGTTGCTGTTGCTGTTGATGATGTKATTCTACCATGTTCCCTGTTGAATTTCACCAAGAGTGCTGGCTTGGTAGAGAAATGGTCGAMATCCGACCTGAAAGACACAACTGGGAAAGACAAGGTTGTCCATTTTTACCGTGACGCTCGTGACTCCAATGTGGATCAGGATGAATCCTACAGGGGAAGGACGTCACTGTTTAAAGAACTGAAGAATGGCAACGTCTCCTTAATAAAACTGCCCAGAGTGAAACTCTCTGATGAAACTCTCGGTTCAGGAACCGAACAGTCTAGTTCATGAAACCGTCATTCAACTCATTGTTGGTGAGTCATGGATCCTRTGTCTCTTAAACACACAGGACCGCCCTCTTGACAACTTCTTAGTCAGCTGCGTCACCGAAAAGCAAACAGTTCGATGCGTGTGTGGTGGTATTTCAAGCTGAGGAGTGAGATTTACCAATTCAACTCTGTTACATGTGTACTTTTATTACAGTATCATAAGCACATGTATTGAGTACATATCTCTGATCATTGTTTTACCTTGTCTGTTAAGTTGCTGTGTCCAACCCAGTGATCTCCATCAATGGAACCAAAGGCAGTGGGGTGGTCCTGAAGTGTGAGGCTAAAAGCTGGTACCCCAAAKCCGAGATGAACTGGCTGGACAGTGAGAGACAGGTCCTCCCTGCTGGATACGCTGAGACACACAGGAACACAGAGGGCCTCTACATTGTGAGACGCCATGTCAKCGTGAACAAGAATGTCACCAACACGTTCACCTGTAGAGTTCAGCTTCAAAAGTTCCATTTTACGAGGGAGACAGGGTACAATGTTCCAGGTGAGCTTCTTCTTTTGAGAAAAATAAAAACACAGTACATTAGTGACATCACAKCTTCCCTAAGGTGTCTAGAGGCAGCTGTCGCTCACAGAGTGACAGACTACTCTATTGGCCAAGATGGTTGGCTTTGAGTTGTTGTGCAGAAGATTGTGTTAGCGCCCTGCTTAGATGCTTAGGGCAGAATATAATCCACTCTGTTTCACAGGCATGAAGGATTTGAGAACAAAACTACAAGCCTCTGATATTTGTATGGTTACCACCGTGAAAGCACTACTATTTAAATTGTGCCTTTTTTATTTGTGAACATTTACCATCAAGCTGGAAACTTGAATTGAATCAAATCCCACACATGTTGGGAAATAACCCACTTCTGTTTGGAGCTGCACTCTGTAATGTGATATGATGGTTTAATATGACATCTGTGTTTCAGATGAGATGTTTCCCACGGTTCCCTGGGTGTGGATTGCTGTTCCTGTTTTGATAGTATGTGTTTGTGGACTTGTGGTTGGTTTCATGTGGATAAAATACCAGAAACGGAGAAAAAAAGATAGGTAAGTGATGGTTGGCGTAACCTAATCTTCAGGGGGCATTTTTAACATTAATCACCACAGAGAGAAATATAGGACATTTTCACTCACTCAATTCAATTCAGTGGGTCTTTATTGGCATGGGAAACATATGTTTACATTGACAAAGCAAGTAAAACAAACAATAAACAAAAGTGAGAAGAAACAAATGTAACATCAGCAAAAAACGATTAGAAATTCACAGGAAACATTACACTGAAAAAAATGAAAATTTCAAGTGTTATATTATCAGCTATGTATGTATGTATTGTTTTAGCAATGTGCAAATAGTTGTAGTACAAATAGTGAGGGAAGATAAATAAACATGAATATTGGTAGTATTTACAATGTTTGTGCTCCACAGGTTGCTCTTTTCTTATGGCAACAGGTCTCTCTCTCTCTCTCTCTCTCTCTCTCTCTCTCTCTCTCTCTCTCTCTCTCTCCGCTCTCTCTCTCTCTCTCTCTCTCTCTCTCTCTCTCTCTCTCTCTCTCTCTCTCTCTCTCTCTCTCTCTCTCTCTCTCTCTCTCTCTCTCTCTCTCTCTCTCTCTCTCTCTCTCTCTCTCTCTCTCTCTCTCTCTCTCTCTCTCTCTCTCTCGTCTCTCTCTCCTCTCTCTCTCTCTCTCTCTCTCTCTCTCTCTCTCTCTCTCTCTCTCTCTCTCTCTCTCTCTCTCTCTTCCTCTCTCTCTCTCTCTCTCTCTCTCTATATTGAACAATAACAATAAGCATAGAGGACATGTGCAGTTGGTTGGTCTGTCAGACACTACCTCATCTTATGGCAGGCAGCAATGTAGTGTGCTGCCAACCCACAGCTCTCTGCGTCCTCCCCCAACAGGACGGGTAGCCTATCCTCATCAGATTTGGGGGAAGTAAACTCTCTAAGTGTTTTACATTTTGACATTTTGTCAGGAAATGCAGCTCTGTCTCGGGTTCTGCTGTTGTGCAGTGGTTGCACAGTCTTTCCTCTACAGGGAGCCAGGTTTTCCTGTGTCTACTCTTCTCAATGCCAAGGCTGTGCTCACTGAGCCTGTACTTTTCAAGGTTTTTCTAAGGTTTGATCAGTAACCATGGTCAAATAGTTTGCCACGGTGTTACTGTCGATTTAGGGCCAGATAGCACTGCATTTGCTTTGTGCTTGTGGTTCCCAATAAGTAATGTAAGTAATGTAGTTTTGTTTTGACTGTGTTGTAATTTGTTTTGATCTGATTGATTGGATGTTCTGGTCCTGAGGCTTCAGTGTGTTAGTAGAACAGGTTTGTGAACTCAGCCCCAGGACCAGCTGGATGAGGGGACTGAGGCTTCAGTGTGTTAGTAGAACAGGTTTGTGAACTCAGCCCCAGGACCAGCTGGATGAGGGGACTCTTTTCTTTGCTCAGCTTTTGTATTGCAGGGCTTGGTAATGACATGACAGGGCTTGGTAATGTCACTGTATTTTAGATGTTTCCTGTAAATGTAATTGCTATTTTTTGAGTTTATTATTAGTGGATATTGGCCTAACTCTGCCCTGCATGCATTGTTGGTAGTTTTCCTCTGGACATGGAGGAGAATCTTACAGATCTGTCTCTCTC
Organism: Salvelinus sp. IW2-2015; assembly: GCF_002910315.2. Classification (NCBI taxonomy): domain Eukaryota; kingdom Metazoa; phylum Chordata; class Actinopteri; order Salmoniformes; family Salmonidae; genus Salvelinus; species Salvelinus sp. IW2-2015. The sequence goes on from NC_036870.1 coordinate 25,353,589, forward strand.
TGTCTCTCGCTCTCTCGTGTCTCTCTCCTTCTCTCTGTGTCTTCACACTTTAGGCCGGGATTCAAAGCCAATGTAAATAAACAACCTGTGTTAACAGCCTGTGTGATTATTGTATATCAGCAGATAACGCCAGATGCCAGACGAGAGGGAAAATGTGTGTGTGTGTGTGCGAGAGCTCATAATTATATAAATATAATATAATAATTATATTCATTTGTTTCTTAGACTTTGCAGATCAACAGATACAAAGAGCTCACTGACGAGCTGGGTAAGTGGTATGAAAAGTAACTTGTGTGTGTGGCGTGCCGGCCTGTTTGTCTCTGTGTGTGTGTGTGTGTTGTGTGTGTTGTGTGTGTGTGTGTGTGTGTGTGTTGTGTGTTGTGTGTGTGTGATTATCTATGTGTTCGCACTTTAATACTTTGTTTTACTGTTCATCTACAAGACAGTTCCAGAATAAAATCTGGTAAATTGTGTGTGTGTTCATGCGTGCATGTGTGTGAACTCATGATTTGAATAATTATATTAATATGTGTTTTCTTATACTATGCAGATCAACGTATAAAAGAGCTCACTGACGAGCTGGGTAAGTGCTGTGAAAGATAACTAGTTTGTCTGTCTCTGTGTGTTTGTCTAAATGCCTGTCTTTCTGTGTGTGTGGTGTTGTGTGTGTGTGTGTGTGTGTGTGTGTGTTGTGTGTGTTGTGGTGTGTGTGTGTGTGTGTGTGTGTGTGTGTGTGTGTGTGTGTGTGTGTGTGTGTGTGGTGTGTGTTGTGTGTGTTGGTGATTTATCCATGTGTTCTCACTTTAATACTTAGTTTTACTGTTCATCTACAGACAGTTCCAAAAGAGGTGTGTGTGTGCATCGTTTGGGTTACAGAGCTCATGATTTGCTCTCATGATTTGTTTGGGTTTTATTATTCTCTGTAGGTACACGCGAACAAGAGCTCACTGAACAGCTAGGTAAGTGTGTGTGTGTGTTGTGTGTGTGTGTTGTGTGTGTGTGTGTGTGTGGTGTTGTGTGTGTGTTGGCGTATTCGTCTCTAGTGATTATCTCGCATTCTCACTTTAATTGTTCTGTGTTACTTACCTACAGCTAAACTCAAACAAGAGAGGGTAAGTCGTGTGTATATGCCGTATGTGTGCTATGCTTGAGTTATGTGTGTGTGTGTGTGTGTGTTGTGTGTGTGTGTGTGTGTGTGTGTGTGTGTGTGTGGTGTTGTGTGTGTGTGTGTGGTGTGTGTGTGTGTGTTGTGTGTGTGTGTGACATCCACATTCAGATTGAAAAAATCTATATATATTATTACAGTGTAAATTTACAAACATTTTTCAGTAGAATTCAGGATATAAACTTAAATTACAAATATCTTATGAAAGTACATCGTCTCTGATGATGGGTGAATTCTAGTGAATTGTCCTTATTATAAAAACGTGGTGAAAACAGTTTTTTTAGTAATCATTTAAAAATACTATAAGGGACTCATGGCCGTGCTATATCTTCAATATCAGCCGTAACGGCAGTCTGACCGTAACTACACTAACAAAATACTACAATCCATCGAACCTAATTTCTTAATTCCTTTATTCTCTTACTTTTCCAGAGATTTTCATTCTCAAGGGTAAGTTATTGGCTTGGCTTTAAAACACTGTCAAAGTCTGGCTTTATTGTGATTGAATTACATGGAAAGATTGATTTGTTCTTAGAGAACCCTGTTGATTTTGGACTCTTAACTGACTTCACTTTCTTCATTGTAGCCTAACATATTTCATAGTTGTGTTCACTGTTCCATGGGAGAATATCACAGGTCACCACTGCCAACAGGCAGGCAACTCACAGAAGCAATAACTATGGGAAAATGTAAAATATATTTTTTAATTGCACTGACTTAAAGTCAAGACATTTGCACTAATAATTTGACTGTAACAAACACCAGGTCAAATGAAGGAATATCTCAACATGTATGACATACATTAATTTTTCTTACTTCTACAGACGTTATCAATGTCACTGTCAAACGTAAGTATCATGTGTATGACTGGGCTTTTAAAAGCCTGTGTTTGTGTGCGTGTGCAGGTATGCATGGGTGGGTGGAAATTAGTATTAGACAATCTCAAAAAGATTGTCAAAGTCTGTCATGGGAAAACTTTTTCATTTGTCAGCACCGGTATGTGTGACGTTTTCAGAAACCACTTAGAAGAAATACAATGGCACATTCAATGACTGAAAAGGCAGATGTCGAAGAGGATGAAGAGACGAACCCGTTACACCAAACGATCAGAACCACTTGACGAGGTCGCTAGTTGGGTTAAAGGAATAGTCCACTCAAACTATCTTTCTTTTTAATTTTTTTWAATTTAATCCACTGTTGCTAAATGTTTTGCATGTCAGCAATCACGTTTTCAATACATAGGACTTTCAAGATGAGGATGCCTTCATGATCATATGCTGCACTTTGCTTCTTGAAAGTGCTATATCTTGAAAACTTGACTACTGACATGCAAACATTTTTGGGGCTGTATCAACATTGGACTAATGAAACAAATACAATTTTTTWWTTTTTTTATTGGAGCAATGGTACTATTTCACACTTTCTATGTCACACTAATTTTATGTCACACTATGTAGACTCAAGGAAGCCTTTCTTTGGAGAAGGTTCTTCATTAGGTTCTTTGCTTTCTGAATGGTTGCAAAAGAATCGTCTTGCTAGAATTGGGTGAATTCCTGTTTTTATGTTGCATTWTTTCACATCGCTTAGCCTGTGTTTTTGATTGTTTTATTCTACCTGTATTGCCTCTTTATGTTCATGGGTTCTTTTGSGGTGTTTGGTCTGGAACCTTAAGGGATGTCAGCATGTACAGTGCATTCGGAAAGTATTCAGACCCCTCAACTTTTCCACATTTTGTTACGTTACAGCCTTATTCTAAAGTGGATTAAATAAAACAAATCCTCATCAATCTACACACAATACCCCATAATGACAAAGTGAAAATAGGTTTTTAGACATTTTTGCAAATATAAAATACCTAAAGCAGAAATATGTTATTTACATAAGTATTCAGACCCTTTGCTATGAGACTCAAAATTGAGCCAGTGCATACTGTTTCCAGTGATCATCCTTAAAATGTTTCTACAACTTGATTGGAGTCCACCTGTGGAAAATACAATTGATTGGACATGATGTGGAAAGGCACACACTTGTCTATATAAGGTCCCACAGTTGACAGTGCATGTCAGAGCAYAAACCAAGCCATGAGGTTGAAGGAATTGTCCATAGAGCTCTAAGACAGGATTGTGTCGAGGCACAGATCTGGGGAAGGGTACCAAAACATTTCTGCAGCATTGAAGGTCCCCAAGAACACAGTGGCCTCCATCATTCTTAAATGGAAGACGTTTGGAACCACAGACTCTGCCTAGAGTTGGCTGCTCGGCCGAACTGAGCAATCGGGGGAGAAGGTTCTTGGTAAGGGAGGTGACCAAGAACCTGATGGTTACTTTGACAGAGCTCCAGAGTTCCTCTGTGGAGATGGAAGAACCTTCCAGAAGGACAACCATCTCTGCAGCACTCCACCAATCAGGCCTTTATGGTAGAGTGGCCAGACGGAACCACTCCTCAGTAAAAGGCAAATGACAGCCCTCTTAGTCTACCAAAAGGCACCTAAAGGACTCTCAGAGCATGAGAAACAAGATTCTCTGGTCTGATGAAACCAAGATTGAACTCTTTAGCCTGAATGCCAAGCGTCACATCTGGAGGAAACCTGGCACTATCCCTACGGAGAAGCACGGTGGTGGCAGCATCATGCTGTGGGAATGTTTTTCAGTAATGGGCTGGGAGACTCGTCCAGATCAAGGGAAAGATGAACGGAGCAAAGTACAGAGAGGTCCTTGATGGAAAACCTGCTCCAGAGTGCTCAGAACCTCAGACTGGGGTGAAGGTTCACCTTCCAACAGGACAACGGCCCTAAGCACACAGCCAAGACAACGCAGTAGTGGCTTCGGGACAAGTCTCTGAATGTCCTTGAGTGGCCCAGCCAGAGCCCGGACTGGAACCTGATCATGCATCTCTGGAGAGACCTGAAAATAGCTGTTCAGCAACGCTCCTCATCCAACCTGACAGAGCTTGAGAGGATCTGCAGAGAAGAATGGGAGAAACTCCCCAAATACAGGTGTGTTAAGCTTGTAACATCATACCCAAGAATCAAACCAAATGTATTTATAAAGCCCTACTTACATCAGCTGATATCTCAAAGTCCTGTACAGAAACCCAGCCTAAAACCCCAAACAGCAAGCAATGCAGGTGTAGAAGCACGGTGGCTAGGAAAAACTCACCTAGGAAGAAACCTAGAGAGGAACCAGGCTATGAGGGGTGGCCAGTCCTCTTCTGGCTGTGCCGGTGGAGATTATAACAGAACATGGCCAAGATGTTCAAATGTTCATAGATGACCAGCAGGGTCATATAATAATAATTACAGTGGTTGTCGAGGATGCAACAGGTCAGCACCTCAGGAGTAAATGTCAGTTGGCTTTTCATAGCCGATCAAGAAGACTCGATGCTGTAATCGCTGCCAAAAGGTGCATCAACAAAGAGCTGAGTAATGGGTCTGAATACTTATGCAAATGTCATATTTCCGTTTACATAATACTTATGTAATATTTTTATTTGTTATAAAATTGCACTGTATAAGACACAACCAGACCCCATTATATGAAGATTCTAAGGCTGAATCACTTTTCTGTCATATAATGCTGAATTACTTTTCTGTGATATAATGCTATTTCTAATGCTGAAGCACATGTATTGGTGGTATGTCTTTGATACTTCCAGTGGGAAAAATGTTTGGTCTTAGGCTGATTTAATCCAAGGTGCTTTATAGAGCAGCTACTAGACAGCCTTTTTAAAGGCAATTTCCTTGGATTGAATCCCAGCTTTATTCTCTTCTTATTATTATTGTTGCAGTACTAGTACGCTTCTAGATAGCACCTTTTATTGGTTCTACCTGGAAATATAAATAATATTTCATGAGAGGGTTCTACAAAGCACCACAAAGGGTTCCCCTACAGGGACAAATTGTCACGCCCTGGCCTTAGTATTCTTTGTTTTCTTAATTATTTTAGTTAGGTCAGGGTGTGACATGGGGAATGTATGTGTTTTTTGTAGTGTCTAGGGTGGTTGTAAGGTTTAGGGGGTTTATTAGAGTAGTTGGGTTTATGTTTAGTATAGAAGTCTAGCTGTGTCTATGGTTGAGTGTAGGTATCTAGGAAAGTCTATGGTTGCCTGATTTGGTTCTCAATCAGAGACAGCTGGTTATTGTTGTCTCTGATTGGGAGCCATATTTAAGGCAACCATAGGCTTTAGCTGTTTGTGGGGAATTGTCTATGTCGAAGTGTTTTGTGTCAGCACTTATGTTTGTATAGCTTCACGGTCGTCTGTTTTGTTGGTTTGTTTTGTTTTTTCCTTCTTTAAATAAAAAGAAGATGTACTTTCCACGCGCTGCGCCTTGGTCCTCTCTCAGTCCCTTTGACGATCGTGACACAAATCAAAGAATCCAATTGGTTCTCCAAAAATGGTTTAAGTAGAACCTTTAACCTTTGAATAACCTTTATTCATATTTGTTATAGATCCAATGCAGACGTTTTTATCGCTATCAAATCATTTCTGGGTGACAATTAAGTACCTTACTGTGATTATTTTAAATTAAAATGGTCAAAAAAAAGCAAAGAGACATTTGTCAAGCAAACATGTAGCTAGGACTGTCTGGGAGTGGTGTGGGGGGAGGGGAAAACTAGCTGTTATTGGCAGAGAGGTTTGGAGCTCTCTTTATTATTTGTCTATTAACTCATTTACTGCTTGGTGATGATGATGATGATGATGATGATGATAATAATAATGTTTTATTGTCACATACACCGGATATGTGCAGTGAAATGTGGTGTTTTACAGGGTCAGCCATAGTAGTGGAACAAATTAGGGTTAAGTGCCAGGCAGGCCAAAACTCTATCCCATCAAAACAGGCTGAAATGCCAGACAGTCTTTCCAAACAGCTCTTACACTGAAAGGGCATAATCATAATTTTCACAATTGCACAGTATTATTCCAACCTCATAGTGTGAAAATAAATATAAAACACAGGAAAACATATTTTTGACTGCACTGGGCCTTTAACATACTGAATAATCATTGCTTACATAGTTTAGACCACCCAGGTCGTAGGTCATTGCAGTTCATCATGGCCAGAGACATGAATATGAACATGCCAGTTACTACAGTAGCTATGTTTACAACACCGGAGGCTGCTGAGGAGGACAGTTCATGATAATGGCCGAAACGGAGTGAATGGAACGTCACCAAACCTATTGAAGCCATGTGTTTGTATTTGATACATTTCCACCTATTCCACTCCAGCCATTACCACAAGCCTGTCCTCCCCAATTAAGGTGCCACCAACCTGTGGTTTACGAAGATCCTGTCATCATGCATGTACAATGTGTGCAAAACAAGACGGCACCGATAAGGGTCTCTACTTAGAACCTTGATGCTACTTACGGTTCTAAATAAGGTTATCCAAGGCCACAAAAAGGGTTCCCTTTATTTTATATTTTGTTCTAGAGTGTTCTAGAACTCTACTCACTACCCTGTACTTTGTTCAATACAAATACTAAAGAGTGGGAATTCTCACCAAACAACACTCATCAGACCAAGCACATGCAGAAAGACTGTACGTAAAGAGTAGCACATACATCTTGGGCTGTTTGTATAAAAGGTGCTAATTCATTTAAGTTTATGACTTTTTAGTACTGTGTCTGTCCAGTCTCATTTTGTTTTGTATAGTCTGTTTTAGCAAGTGTTGTGCTGTGATATGTTAAGATGGACAGGCCCCTCTGGCACTTGCCCAAACTGCTTTATGGCCAGTCTTTCCGTAGCTATTCAGTTATGCAGGTGTACAAACGAGTCACTGCAAGGGGKAGGACAGGGATTGTCTCTCCTGTAATTATAGATACTGGATGCCCTTGCTGCAACTTGTCCTCACAGGAACAGACTAGTGTTCTTTTGTTATGAAGGAAGAACAAAATAAAGCACAGATTCATTCATTCCATCTGGCTGGCATTTACCCTTGAAAAAGAAAGGCTCAATAATAATCCCCCTCTGAAGCCCAACAAATGTAATTTATTGTTATATTCATCCCATGACATTCAATTCTTTTGAGAAGGGCATCTAATGATGTTACCTACAACAAACAACAATGACATTTGGAGCAGGTCAGTGCAGATAAGAAAAGGGCCACTTGCATATTCTGCATAACACAGGTTTTGTCTTACAGAATAGAATAGTGTTTATATTCTGTAGTCTAAATATTATGGAGGACCAAAACTGCCGTAACTAAAAAGAAAGAAATGCACTCATAGATAAATACATAAATAATAAACAAATGCACCTATAAATAGATAAATAATTATTTAAAATCTTAATTTTCTTAATTTATATTATTTCTTCATTCATTTATTTATTTATGTATTTTTTCCTCCAATATGATAATGAGGTGGTGTCAAGCAAACGTATATGGTTGGTAAATAACAAACAATTGGTCAATGCCACGGAGCGTTGCTCGATTGCATTTGCTTGGTACATGTGTTCAACATTTAAAGACCATGTTTCACATTAGCACCCCAACAACCAATATTACGTAGCGCAAATAACTATGTATCAATATGATATTTCACCTTTTTTACATTGGAAATTGGAGATAAAATCGATGACATGCTGCTGTGCCGTACGCACACCATGAAAACACGAAAAGAACATTGTCCTTGCTTGACGTAGAAACAGGCAGTGGTGTATAATAGTTAAGAAAAATACTTGTTTTTTGGGGTATCTGTACTTAACTTTTTATATTTTTGACTACTTTTACTTTTACTTCACTACATTCCTAAAGACAATATTTGTACTTTTTACTCCATCCACTTTCCTTGACACCCAAAAGTACTCATTTTATTTTGAATGCTTAGCAGGACAGGAAAATGGTCCAATTCACTCATTTATCAAGAAAACATCCCTGGTCATCCGTACTGCCTCTGATCTGGCGGACTCACTAAACACACATGCTTAATTTGTAAGAGATGTCTGAATGTTGGAGCGTGCTTCTGGCTATCCGTAAATGTAAAAAAAAATAAGAAAATGGTCCCGTCTGGTTTGCTTAATATAAGTAATTTGAAATTATTTATACTTTTACTTTTGACACTTATGTATATTTTAGTAATTACATTTACTTTTGATACTTAAGTATATTTTAAACCAAATACTTTTGGTTCCAGATATGCATCTGTTGGTCACAGAGAGATAGGTATCTATGACCAACAGATGCATATCTGGAATACCAGTCATGTGAAATCCATGATTAGGCCTAATGAATTTATTGACTGATTTCCTTACAAAGATAGGGGGTGGGTCAGAAAACCAATCAGTATCTGATGTGACCACCATTTGCCTCATGCAGCGTGACACATCTGCTTTGCATGGAGTTGATCAGGCTGTTGATTGTGGCCTGTGGAATGTTGTCCCACTCCTCTTCAATGGCTGTGCAAAGTTGCTCGATATTGGCGGGAAGTGGAACACGCTGTCGTACACGTCGGTCCAGAGCATCCCAAACAATGAGTGACATGTCTGGTGAGTATACAGGCCATGGAAGAACTGCTAAATGTTCAGCTTCCAGGAATTGAGTACACCTTGTGCTGAAACATGAGGTGATGGCGGCGGATGAATGACATGACAATGGGCCTCAGGATCTCATCATGGTATCTCTGTGCATTCAAATTGCCATCGATAAAATGCAAATGTTTTCAGTGTCCGTAGCTCATGCCTGTCCATACCATAACCCCACAGCCACCATGTGGCACTCTGTTCACAAGGTTGACATCAGCAAACCGCTCGCCCACATGACGCCATACACATGGTCTGGGGTTGTGAGGCCAGTTGGACGTACTGCCAAATTCTCTAAAATGACGTTGGAGGTGGCTTATGGTATAGTAATTAAGATTCAAATCTCTGGCAACAGCTCTGGTGGGCATTCCTAGTCAGCATGCCAATTGCAACATCTGTGGAATTGTGTTGTGTGATCTATCACATCCCACAACTGTCCCAGACTATGTTTGGAATATTTCTTTCTGGTACAGAATAGAATGTCAACTTTTGTACTATGGGGGGTAGTAGATTGACATAGGCTAGTGCTTTTGCTGTTCGTTAGGCCTAATAATCTTGTTGGCTGACGAAAAGTAAATGTGGACAGTTCTTCCAATATCTTCAAAATGGTCCTCGGAATTGGATAAGGATGCACACAGTTGCATCCCGGATGTGTCTGTCTTCACTTGTAGCCTGTYAGAAAGACCTGATCATGTGATGGAGCCATTTGAGTGAGAGGTGCTTCGAGCAAGGCAGGGAGAAGGGAATTATTATTATTATATTCAGCCCAAGAGCACAACAGCCACTGGCCGCAAAAGGCATGGATTTTTTTATGGGTCATTACCGCCACACAAAGGGGATGCCACCGCAAATTCGAGGCATTATCAAGTGCTAGTCAAATTGTGAATGAGAGACTGAAGTGTGTACAGTCTGCACAAAAAAACAAGCAGAGCTCATGCCTTTCATGAGACTTTTTTCAAACCATCATTAGCCACGTCATGCAGCCTTAGAATGTATAAAAAATCAAAACATATAGCCCAACATTTGTATCACAACTAAAGTTACATAAGTAACTCTAAATTAAGCATTTAGGAGTATGTTTCTTTGTTAACCGCTAAACAAATCGTTTGGAGGAAATATCCTTTCTATTTTATTCAATTGTATTCTTCATGCTATAAAATACTATAAAATAATGCCACGGAATTCTAAGCAAATCTTGTCTGCTAAATGAACTAGTGTAGCCCACAGCCATATGGCATAGCCAGATCAGGGCCTAACATAAGGACAACTCAGAGTATGCTATTCTGTTTTTCAGAAAAAGACTACATTTTCTTCATATCATATTTCTTTAGACCTGTCTAAAATAAATAATGGATTCATTGTAAAGGTGTTGGCTATAATTACATGGATTTATTAGACTTTTTAAAATGTAGATGTTCCATAGTGGCTTGTAGGCTATGTGTGGAAGCCAGAATATGCTAAATGTGTTTATGTTAATTACCGGTCAATTACATTTACATTACATTTAAGTCATTTAGCAGACGCTCTTATCCAGAGCGACTTACAAATTGGTGCATTCACCTTATGATATCCAGTGGAACAACCACTTTACAATAGTGCATCTAACTCTTTTAAGGGGGGGGGGGGTTAGAAGGATTACTTTATCCTATCCTAGGTATTCCTTAAAGAGGTGGGGTTTCAGGTGTCTCCGGAAGGTGGTGATTGACTCCGCTGACCTGGCGTCGTGAGGGAGTTTGTTCCACCATTGGGGTGCCAGTTACCGCCAATTACCGTGAGACCACAGTTATTTGCTTGAAAATAACAAGCTGATGAAATTTTGTGACCGCCACAGCCCTAATATGGGCCCTGGCCTGTCAGCATGCTGGCCTGTCAGCAATGCCACTCCACCTGAACTGTAACAACAACAAAAAATATTAATAAGAATTAGCATAGTCAGTCAGTAACTTAGCTGACTAGCTAATGAAACATTTGTGTAAATGTGCACAAGCCTAATCAGCCAAATGATAAGAAAACAGCACAGCCCATTTGCAGTGAAATTAGGAGGGGCATTTTTCTTGCCAACTTTCAGACAGCAATACATCAATAAATGGACAGGGGAACAAAGTAATTTGACAAAAAGTGTTCAATAAGTAAATAACTAGTCTTTAAAATGTAGCTACCAATTATATAGCTGTTTGTTATTTTCTAGAAAACTAGCTAGAGTCCACTTAGTTAACTAGATGGATAGCTAATGTGAACTGATGGTGGAATTAAGCTAACATTAGCTAGCTGTCCCCCAGCAGTTTCAAGATAGACTTGAGAATGACAGATGCATATTGCACCTTTAATGGCACTTGTATCAACTTTATCAATCAGATGAATAGCTAGCAAATAAACTGAGTGTACAAAACATTATGAACACAGTCCATGACAGACTGACCAGGTGAATCCAGGTGAAAGCTATGATCCCCTTATTTATGTCACTTGTTAAATCCACTTCCGCGTAGATGAAAGGGAGGAGACAGGTTAAAGAAAGAGTTTTAAGCCTTGAAACAATTGAGACATGGATTGTATATGTGTGCCATTCAGTGGGTGAAAGGACAAGACAAAATATTTAAGTGCCTTTGAATGGGGTATGGTAGTAGGTGCCAGGAGCACCGGTTTGTGTGCAGAACTGCAACACTGCTGGGTTCTTCACACTAAACAGTTTATTGTGTGTATCAAGAATGGTACACCACCCAAAGGACATCCAGCCAACTTGACACAACTTCAGGAAGCATTGGAGTCAACATAGGCCAGCATCCTTGTTGAACGCTTTCAAACCTTGTAGAGTCCATGTCCCGACGAATTGAGGCTATTCTTAGGGCAAAAGGGGTGCAACTGAATATTAGGAAAACCAGCAGTGATGTTCTGCCTGTGGCCACTGCTGTCACCGTTGACTATAGTCTTCCTCAAGAGTACGAGGAAAGCCCAATACATCCTGTGTAACTCCGAGATTCTAGACAAACATGAGGTCTTTTTGGCACACTTGTCTCCGGAGGAAAAAGGCAATATTGTTGCACTGTTTTTAGAATATCAGGGTTTATTCTCAGATGTGCCAACCCAGACAAATGTACTGGAGCATGACATTGACATTGGGGACTCGGCCCGATCAAACAACATGCCTATCGAGTGAACTCTGAAAAGAGAGAGAAGATCCACATGGAGTTGGAGTTCATGCTTGAGCACGACATCGCACAACATGGCAACAGTCCGTGGAGTTCGCCCTGTATATTAGTACCTAAAGCAGATGAGTCTTTGCGGTTTTGTTCTGATTTTCGGAAACTTATGCACATCGGCTTATGCACATCGTGACACGTGACCTAGAAAATGTTGAGGCAAATTTAGACGATGTGGTCGTATTTAGCACAACCTGGCCCCAACACCTTCAGGATATTGGCAGTCTGTTCAGGCCTTTCGCAGCTGCCAACCTGACAGTTAACCTGGCTAAGAGCGAAATTGGCTGAGCAACAGTCAAATACAGTATCTCTGGAAGGTGGTAAGGCAAGGGGAAGTCTGACAAGTTCTGACAAAAATGGAGGCCATCAATAGTCTTCAAGTGCCAACTTTTCACCAGGAACTGCGCCAATTCTTGGGAATGGCCAGTTACGAACTGGAGTTTTGCAACAACTTTGTCCAGGGTTGTTGCGCCACTAACAGATTTGCCCAGTCTGAAAGTCACTTTCTGTTGAAGCCCCAACTGTCAGGAGGGTTTTGAGAAGACAAATACCCTTTTGGTCTCTGTACCAGCTACATAAAAAATATAAAATAAATAAAAGTAATATTTACAAAAGAAGTGTCTGTTTTTGTCTTGTATTTAATGGTTGACAGCCTGTTTACATTGGAGAAGGTAGCGACGCATTTAAGCGACGCTGTTTACATTTGAGTAGCGACGCATTTAAGTTGATTATGTTGTGAAATGGAAGTTATTTTCTGTTGGTGGTGAGAAACTTGTCCAACAAAAATATAGGATACATTTGTTGTTTTAAGGGGAAGGCGTTACAGGCTTTGGTTTTTTCATTTCTGTTTTGAGGTTGGTGTCACCTCGTTAGTCAGTATGTGTTCATTTTTTCATTTTAGTTTGCGCCCTCTCCAGATTCTCACTGGCAAACTCACAGGCACAGTGTGGCTCTTATTGCAGGACTTTGACACCACTGTGAAATGAGCCACATTAGCTCACCAGTCAACCTACTATGTGTACAGTCGTGGCCAAAAGTTTTGAGAATGACACAAATATTAATTTTCACAAAGTCTGCTGCCTCAGTGTCTTTAGATATTTTTGTCAGATGTTACTATGGAATACTGAAGTATAATTACAAGCATTTCATAAGTGTCAAAGGCTTTTATTGACAATTACATGAAGTTGATGCAAAGAGTCAATATTTGCAGTGTTGACCCTTCTTTTTCAAGACCTCTGCAATCCGCCCTGGKATGCTGTCAATTAACTTCTGGGCCACATCCTGACTGATGGCAGCCCATTCTTGCATAATCAATGCTTGGAGTTTGTCAGAATTTGTGGGTTTTTGTTTGTCCACCCGCCTCTTGAGGATTGACCACAAGTTCTCAATGGGATTAAGGTCTGGGGAGTTTCCTGGCCATGGACCCAAAATATTGATGTTTTTATTCCCCGAGCACTTAGTTATCACTTTGCCTTATGGCAAGGTGCCTTATCATGCTGGAAAAGGCATTGTTCGTCACCAAACTGTTCCTGGATGGTTGGGAGAAGTTGCTCTTGGAGGATGTGTTCGTACCATTCTTTATTCATGGCTGTGTTCTTAGGCAAAATTGTGAGTGAGCCCACTCCCTTGGCTGAGAAGCAACCCCACACATGAATGGTCTCAGGATGCTTTACTGTTGGCATGACACAGGACTGATGGTAGCGCTCACCTTGTCTTCTCCGGACAAGCTTTTTTCCAGATGCCCCAAACAATCGGAAAGGGGATTCATCAGAGAAAATGACTTTATCCCAGTCCTCAGCAGTCCAATCCCTGTACCTTTTGCAGAATATCAGTCTGTCCCTGATGTTTCTCCTGGAGATAAGGGGCATCTTTGCTGCCCTTCTTGACACCAGGCCATCCTRCAAAAGTCTTRGCCTCACTGTGCYTGCAGATGCACTCACACCTGCCTGCTGCCATTCCTGAGCAAGCTCTGTACTGGTGGTGCCCCGATCCCGCAGCTGAATCAACTTTAGGAGARGGTCCTGGCMCTTGRTGGACTTTCTTGGGCYCCCTGAAGCCMRCTTCACAACAATTGAACCGCTCTCCTTGAAGTTCTTGATGATACGATAAATGGTTGATTTAGGTGCAATCTTACTGGCAGCAATATCCTTGCCTGTGAAGCCCTTTTTGTGCAAAGCAATGATGACGGCACGTGTTTCCATGCAGGTAACCATATTTGACAGAGGAAGAACAATGATTCCAAGCACCAACCTCCTTTTGAAGCTTCCGGTCTGTTATTCGAACACAATCATTATGACAGAGTGATCTCCAGCCTTGTCTTCGTCAACACTCACTGACATGATGTCAGAGAATCACTGACATGATGTCAGCTGGTCCTTTTGTGGCAGGGCTGAAATGCAGTGGAAATGTTTTTTMGGGATTCAGTTCATTTGCATGGCAAAGAGGGACTTTGCAATTAATTGCAATTAATCTGATCACTCTTCATAACATTCTGGAGTATATGCAAATTGCCATCATACAAACTGAGGCAGCAGACTTTGTGAAAATTAATATTTGTGTCATTCTCAAAACTTTTGGCCAAGACTAAATTGAACATTCATATTGCAATGCACAGCCTTACCTATGGATCGCGAGCCCATGAAATGTTCACAGCTGTGAAGAGTTTACACAAATATTAGCATTGTAGCTCTTARTACAGGACTTTAACTGTGGGAAACCACCTCACCATTAAGCCTATGAATTATTGTATTTTGTTGAATTTATATAACAACATTCCAAACTTGTTAAGCATTTTCTAGTCCTAATATGGCATGATTGCACTATTTGTATCTGTTTGCATCAGTTTAAATGTGGGACTTTTATTTTGAAGTCAAACTACAAATTCCACTTGTGGCTAATCGTTATTGTGGCTAGCTTCACATAGGTGGTGCAAAAGCAGGCAAAGCGATCAAGCAATGTGACATTGATCAACCAATGGTGTGTTAGATACCACCCACAGACGTTTGACTGACACCCCCTCATTATCATTTTGGAGGAAGAAATACAGAAATAAATACATTAATAAATATATAAATTAATAAAATGAATTCAAGTTTGAATAATTAGATAATACATATATAAATAATTAAATACATACAGATATGTTGAGAAAATGAATGAATTTTGGTCAGTATTTTTGTATTTCCTTGCACATTTATTTAATTATGTGTGGGTGTATTTATTTATTCATTCATTTGTCTATTTATGTGCGCATTTACATATTTATTTCAAATTACGGCACGTTTGGTCCTCCATAATTTATGTAAATTTGAATGTTGGTACAATTACATTTGTTTGCCCAATAACTTTTTATGGGAAAATTCAATCATAGTGTTTTATGAAAGGCGATACTCGCGCCTAGACAGCGACAGAATTCGACAACTGCTGGAAACATGATGCTCACCCGCTACCCCAGCTCTCAGGGAAGATATATGTAGGGACAACCCACTGGGCAAACACTGGTTGAATCAACGTTATTGTTTCCACGTAATTTCAACGTTGAACCAACGTGGAATATACGATGAATTGACATCTGTACCCAGTGGGAAGGCTAAGTTCCAGAACGCACTGAGAACTGTCAAGTCAAGCCTTTTGCTTTCATTTCCATATTATGAAAAACAATAGCGCCGGCAGCAGTGCTTATTACTGCGCATTTGAGGTGTGCGCCATTCGGGTCACTGAATCTCTTTTTGACTTTCTATTATGACGAGTCGCCGACGACATCACAACGGAACGCACCTCAGCAGTAGAAGATGATGGTTAAAGCTATGTAAAATATTCCCATTCTCGTCGGGTAAAGCGATGCCTAGGCTACTGACGGAGAACCATGATTTGCAGAGGATATATTTTGGATAGTCTACTTTGCGAGAGCAAGAGTGTGTGGCTGTCTGTCAAGCATGGAGTCGCTTTGGTGCGCTAAAGCATCTTGGATAAGATGATTGTCAGTTATTTCACGTAGCGAAGCGAACACCAAACAAGGCTCACAGCTACAAAAATCCACATTTGTAGCGGACTTCAGAAAGACAGGTAGGGTGCGCGCCCACCGGTTGCTGTGATGAAACCCTCTCCGGGCAACGGGGTGAACCACCAGACTCATCGAGAAGAATTGGTGTCCAACGGAGGCTGCGGAATGTCAGACACCGTGACAGCTGTCCAAACCGACACTAGTCCCGGATCGCCCATGACTGACAAGCCGGGAGCAGGAGGAGATACAGACGCCAAAGGAATCCCGCGGCGGAGCAGTATTATCAAGGTAAAAGTTGGGGGGATATTAAATACACCAAACTGACAATACTAAATTGATCCTTAACTGTTCATGAACAGACACACACACATTCACACATACAGTAGCGTTAGATCACACTCTGATCTAGTCATTGAGAGGTGTTTTGGTACTGTCACTCTGCTAATTGCGAAATAGTTGGTCTGTGGGTCTAGAGTCTAAAGTGACTGCTTCTCCGTCTCCTCCCCTTCTCCTCTCCTTCTCCGTCTCCTCCCCTTCTCCCTGTCTCCTCCCCTTCTCCCCTTCTCCTCTCCTTCTCCGTCTCCTCCCATTCTC
>NC_036870.1:25375071-25404043 GCF_002910315.2 Salvelinus sp. IW2-2015
AGACCTTCCTCCTGTCTTACCCCTCTCTTCCTCTCTCCTTTTAGTTGGTTAGAGACCTTCCCTCCTGTCTTACCCCTCTCTTCCTCTCTCCTTTTAGTTGGTTAGAGACCTTCCCTCCTGTCCTAATTTTACCCCTGAGCTGTCCCTAATGGTAGCCTATTCCCTACATAGTGCACTACTTTGGAACACAGGCCTGTTTTCTCCTCTCTTTTTGTCTAATGCTCATGCAGGGTGGGTAGGTAGGTAAGGGTGCTCTGGTTAGTACCCTGTCTCTTTCACCCTGTCTCAGGGTGGGAAGGTATTTAAGGGTGCTCTTGTGCCCTCTAAGTAGTACTCTGTCTCTGGGTAGTGCCCTGTCTGTGGGTAGTGCCCTGTCTGTGGGTAGTGCCCTGTCTGTGGGTAGTGCCCTGTCTCTGGGTAGTGCCCTGTCTGTGGGTAGTGCCCTGTCTCTGGGTAGTGCCCTGTCTCTGGGTAGTGCCCTGTCTCTGGGTAGTGCCCTGTCTCTGGGTAGTAACCTGTCTCTGGGTAGTAACCTGTCTCTGTGACTGAAGTTCATGCTAATGGAGATAACAATAAGACAACAGAACTCTGTCATCTACCTGTAAGAATCACAGAGACAAAATGTTGTCTTTGCTTCCTGTTTCGTCACAGTTCCGGACACCAAAACACACACAAGTGTGGTGAGTTTCTTTGGAACTTGTTTTATTTATTTTATTTTCAACTGTTTGATGACCTAACAAATCGAGTCTTTGTAGTATTGTATGAGTAGTAATGATAGCCTCATTATGTGTGTGTGCGTGTCTTAGACAACCTAACCACCATATATGGTAATGTGGGAGATCGTGTGTGTGTGTGTGTGTTTGAGAGAGAGTTATTTTGATGTGTTTTCTGACTGAGAGAACAGTGTTAGCTTGGGGGGTTGGTAGACAGCTGGGGAGGGATATGGTTTGAGTTGTAGCCTCTCTGACCTGCTACTTTAGTTAACACTGACTGGAATCTGTAGCCCACTTTAGCCTGCTTTGGACCACCTTCACACCAATTCCCATTGCTTCAGGCTGTTTTAGAGCAAGTAACCACAGCCAAACAACACACAGCTAGACCTGTTCTCTGCAAAACACGCACATGGATACACACACACAGACACAGACACACAGACACCGACACACATACACAGCAGGAGAGTACAGAAGTGTGGATGGTAATCCAGCTGTTGCTATGGAGGAGTGCTGAGGTTAAGTGAGGGCTCTTCACAAAAAATATGTTTGTGTGCGAGAGAGAGAACAATCACTAGATTCATCATCAGCCCCTAACTCACCAAGGCACCACTGAGGCATTCTACATTTGAAACAAATACTCTGTTCATGCCCAAACAACCAAACAAATATTCACATATTGATTGCTCATACTCCTGTACCCTGCAGCCTCTAGTGCTTCAGTGGGTTTGGGGCTTCGCTGAAGGCCGACAAGAGAGCTCCGGCTGTGACCTTTTCAGCAGAAACTGTGGTTAGATTGCTGTCACAATGACCTTTTCATGTCTGCCTTTTACATTTGAATCATCCTCAAACCTGCATCTCATCTGGAACATCAAAGACTTGTAGAGAAGGAGAGACACTTCTGGTAAGCTCTTAGTTGGTGGTTTTGACTCGACTGAGTCTGCTGGTTCTGAATTGGTGTGGGTGTTGCGTAGTAAATGGTGTGTTGAATCATGTTGTTGCTGAGTGAATGACACGACCACTTCATACTTCCTGTTTCTCCTCAGCGTTGTAACATTGACTTCCTGTCCCATACTGTAACAAATACGCATCGACGCATTAACACACATACACACACACTCACATGCACAGAGTTGGGGTCAATGCCATTTCAATTCCAGTCAATTCAGGAAGTACACTGAGATTCCAATTCTATTCAATGCTTTTCAATGAGGACAATGTGGAATTGGAGTTTGGTTTACTTTCTGAATTGACTGGAATTGAAATGGAATTGACCTCAACCCTGACAGACACACATACAGATACACACAGACACACACACAGGTGCAGAAGTGAGACAAATATGATCATAGTTTGTACTAACCTTTTTAATGCTAAGCCACCCTGTCCAGAATATTTATAATGTTTTTAGCATGATGGMTTTTGGTCGTGTGTATATGTTTGTGTTTTAACACAGAAATCCCAGATGATCACAGCCAGCTGTTTGAGCCTGCTGGTACCTGCATGTGTGTGTCAGAGCAAAGTATGTCATCAATCATGAGTCTCTAAAGCCTTGTTCACACTGCAGGCGTTAATGCTCGAATCACTTTTGTTTTTCAATTCTGTTTTGGAATACTGACTGGCCAAACAGCAAGTTACAAGTGACCGGACTTGTGTGTGTTCAGACAGCAGTCATTTGCTGACAAGACTATGCTAGTTGTCATAGTTACGACGAGTGTGTGTGCAGTGGTGTAGGCTGATTGGTGGTGGTGCTCGTGCTTCCTATCATTCAGAAGTTATGTAACAAGCTAAGGGGAAAACAATGCCTGTCATGGACGTTTCCTTTCATTCAGAAGTTATGTATCAAGCTAAGGGGAAAACAATGCCTGTCATGGACGTTTCCCAGTTGCTTTCAATGTTCAAAATCGTGGTTTTAAAGCCTCAAAGGACAACTGTTCAGGACCAAGCTTTGTGTCTTTTTTATTTGTGTCATGCACCTATGGAACAGTCGTTAACACACTAACAGCTTACAGACGGTAGGCAATTAAGGTCACAGTTATGAACTTATGACACCAAAGCGGCCTTTCTACTGACTCTGAAAAATACCAAAAGAAAGATGCCCAGGGTCCCTGTTCATCTGCGTGAACGTGCGTTAGGCATGCTGCAAGGAGGCATGAGGACCGCAGATGTGGCCAGGGCAATAAATTGCAATGTCCGTACTGTGAGACGCCAAAGACAGCGCTACAGGGAGACAGGACGGACAGCTGATCGTCCTCGCAGTGGCAGACCACATGTAACAACACCTGCACAGGATCGGTACATCCGAACATCACACCTGCGGGACAGGTACAGGATGGCAACAACAACTGCCCGAGTTACACCAGGAACGCACAATCCCTCCATCAGTGCTCAGACTGTCCTCAATAGGCTGASAGAGGCTGGACTGAGGGCTTGTAYGCCTGTTMTAAGGCAGGTCCTCACCAGACATCACCGGCAACAACYTCGCCTATGGGCACAAACCCACRGTCGCTGGACCAGACAGGKCTGGCAAAAAGTGCTCTTCACTGACGAGTCGCGGTTTTGTCTCACCAGGGGTGATGGTRGGATTRGCGTTTATCGTCGAAGGAATGAGCGTTACACCGAGGCCTGTACTCTGGAACGGGATCGATTTGGAGGTGGAAGGTCCGTCATGGTCTGGGGCGGTGTGTCACAGCATCATCGCACTGAGCTTGTTGTCATTGCAGGCAATCTCAGTGCTGTGCGTTACAGGGAAGACATCCTCCTCCCTCATGTTACCCTTCCTGCAGGCTCATCCTGACATGACCCTCCAGCATGACAATGCCACCAACCATACTGCTCGTTTTGTGCGTGATTTCCTGCAAGACAGGAATGTCAGTGTTCTGCCATGGCCAGTGAAGAGCCTGGATCTAAATCCKATTGAGCACGTCTGGGAACTGTTGGATTGGAGGGTGAGGGCTAGAGCCATTCCCCCCAGAAATGTCGGGGAACTTGCAGGTGCCTTGGTGGAAGAGTGGTGGCCACACCAGATACCGACTGTTACCTTTGATTTTGACCCCCCCCCTTTGTTCAGGGACACATTATTCGACTTCTGTTAGTCACATGTCTGTGGAACTTGTTCAGTTTATGTCTGTTGAATCTTGTTATGTTCATACAAATATTTACACATGTTAAGTTTGCTGAAAATAAACGCAGTTGACAGTGAGAGGACGTTTCTTTTTTTTGGTGAGTTTATTACATACAGTATGAAGTGGCCCTATACAGACTTCAATTTAATCAGTCGATTGAATAGGTCACATGGCATTTGCTCCTCCAGCCCAACAGACACGCAAACCTCTGCTGGTGTGAGGATACCACATGAACCTCATAGAACTACATATCCTAGTTCCAGAGTCTAGTTATTGTCTGACTGCGTCCAAATGGCACCCTATTTCCCTATAGTGCACTACTTTCGACCAGGGCCCATAGGGTACTGCACTATATAGGGAGTAGGGTGCCATTTGGTACCAATAACATTACTCTGACGTTTAAGCTATACATAGAATAGACACAGTGTCACGCCCTGACCTTAGTTCCTTTTTTATGTCTCTATTTTGTTTGGTCAGGGCGTGAGTTGGGGTGGGCATTCTATGTCTGGTGTTCTATGTTGTCTATTTCTTTGTGTTTGGCCGTGTGTGGTTCTCAATCAGAGGCAGCTGTCTATCGTTGTCTCTGATTGAGAACCATACTTAGGTAACCAGTGCCTGAGATGGCTGAACCCGGGTCTGTAGTGACACCTCTAGCACTGGGATGCAGTGCCTGAGACCGCTGAACCCGGGTCTGTAGTGACACCTCTAAGCATGGGGATGCAAGTGCCTGAGACGGCTGAACCCGGTTCTGTAGTGCACGCCTCTTCGCACTGGGATGCAGTGCCTGAGACGGCTGAAACCGGGTCTGTAGTGACACCTCTAGCACTGGGATGAGTGCCTGAGACGGCTGAACCCGGGTCTGTATGACACTTCTAGCACTGGATACAGTGCCTGAGACCGCTGAAACCCGGGTCTTGTAGTGACACGCATCTAGACACTGGGATGCAGTGCCTTAGACCGCTGAACCCGGGTCAGTAGTGAACGCCTCTTAGCACTGGGATGCAGTGCCCTGAGACGGCTGAACCGGGTGCTGTAGTGACAACCTCTAGCACTGGGATGCAGTGCCTTGAGTAACGGCTAACCCGGGTCTGTAGTTGAACACCTACTAGCTACTGGGATGCAGTGCCTGAGAACCGGCTGAAACCCGGGGTCTGTAAGTGACACCATCTAGCACTGGGATGCAGTGGCATGACAGAACCGTGAACCCGGGTCTGTAGTGACACCTCCTCCAGCACTGGGATGCAGTGCCTTAGACCCGCTGAACCCGGGTCTGTAGTGACACCTCTAGCACTGGGATGCAGTGGCCTGAGACCGCTGAACCCGGGGTCTGTGTGACACCTCTAGCACTGGGGATGCAGTAGCCTGAGACGCTGAACCCGGGTCGTAGTGACACCTCTAGCACTGGGATGCAGTGCCTGTAGATCTGGCTTGAAATATTCGAACGGCGGGTCTAGGATAGTGACGTGGCCTCGGGACCCTTGTTCTCCTGCTAGCACTGGGAAATGGCAGTGGCCTTCACGAGACCTGCTGCGATCTCGGGTCTGGGTAGTGACACCTCGTAACTAGCAACTGGAGATGCAGTGTGCCTGAGTACAGCTGATACCGGGTTCTGTAGTGACACCGTCTAGCACTGGGATGCAGGTGCCTGAGACGGCTGCTGAAACCCGGGTCTGTAGTGACGCTCTAGCACTGGGATGCAGTGCCTACAGACGTGCTGAACCCGGGTCTGTAGTGACGCTCTAGCACTGGGATGCAGTGCCTAAGACGGCTGAACCCCGGGTCTGTAGTGACGCCTCTAGCACTGAGATGCAGTGCCTAGACCGCGCTGAACCCCGGGTCTGGTAGTGACAGCCTCATAGCAACTGGGTATGCAGTGCCTGAGACCGCGAAACCCGGTCTGTTAGTGACACCATCTAGCACTGGGATGCAGTGCCTAGAACCAGCTGACACCCGGGTCTGTTAGTGACACCTCTAGCCACTAGGGTGCAGTGCCTGGACGGACTGAACCGGGTCTGTAGTGACAGCCTCTAGCACTGGGATTGCGTGCCTAGACCGCTGAACCCGGGTCTGTAGTGACACCTCTAGCACTGGGATGCAGTGCCTGAGACGGCTGAACCGGGTCTGTAGTGACACCGTCTAGCACTGGGATGCAGTGCCTGGAGACGCTGCTGTAACACCGGGTCTGGTAGTGACACACTCTAGCACGATGCAGGCCGTAGGGAAACCTCTGATGCACCTCTAGCCTGATGCGGCCTGAGACGCTGAAACCGTGGTCTGTATAACACCTCTAGCACTGGGATGCAGAGCCTTAGACCGCTGAAACCCGGGTCTGTAGTAACACCTCTAGCACTGGGATGCAGAGCCTTAGACCGCTGAACCCGGGTCTGTAGTAACACCTCTAGCACTGGGATGCAGTGCCTTAGACTGCTGCGCCTCTTGGGATGCCCACAATAGACAACATTTTTACATGCAAATCTGATTGGACAAACACACACACCAACACACACTGTATGTACACTTCTGCGTTGAAAGGAGGATGGGATTCCTTCTTTCCTTCTCCACCCCTGCTGATGTGAGGGAAACCCCTTTCATCTTTCATCAATGGTCTTTTCTTGTTCACACGTTCATTCATACTCCACATAAAAAAACACTGCTGCCTTTCTGCTTCTCCCCTTCTCACCTCTCCGTGACCACACTCAAGTATACATAATAGGAATTTCCACACTCTCTTTCCCCCCTCTCCCAATCTTTCTTCCTCTCTCGCTCAATCTCTTTCACCCCTCTCTCTCTTTCCCCCTCTCTCCCTCTCTCTTTCTTTCTCTTTCTTTCCCTTTCTTTCTCTCCCTCTTTCTACTGAACAGTCCTACAGTTTGCAGTGAACAGTCAAAGGGGCTTTTCATTGGTCATGCCTGACTAGCCAACTAACCTTTGACCCAGATCAGTTGATGACGCAGGCAACCTTAACGAAATTACATGGTCATTTAGCACACAGTTTCATCTAGAGCTTCTGAACAAGGTTAACGCAGATGCAGGAGACAGGAGGAGATGCAGAAGACAGGAGGACATGCAGGAGATGCAGGAGACAGGAGGAGATGCAGAAGACAGGAGGAGATGCAGAAGACAGGAGGAGATGCAGAAGACAGGAGGAGATGCAGAAGACAGGAAGGAGAATGCAGAAAGACAGGAGGAGATGCAGAAGACAGGAGGAGATGCAGAAGACAGGAGGAGATGCAGAAGACAGGAGGAGATGCAGAAGACAGGAGGAGATGCAGAAGACAGGAGGGTCCATAGAATGACATATAGAAGGCTGTGCCATTACAACTGCTAAGGTCAATTTCTCTATGGGTTTTTGTGTGGGTTTATATTGAATTTATTCGGAATAATACTTTTTTTTAAAAAGAGGTTCACCCCTTTTTCTCCCCAATTGGTAGTTACAGTCTTGTCCCAGGAGCTGCTAGAGCAGGAAATCCCAGTCTGCCAAACCCTCCCCTAACGACGCTGGGCCAATTGTGCACCGCCTCATGGGTCTCCGGGTCACGGCTGGCTGTGACACAGCCTGGGATCGAACCCGGGTCTGTAGTGATGCCTCAAGCACTGCAGTGCCTTAGACCGCTGCGCCACTCAGGAGGCCCAACATTTTTTAGGTTTAAATCTGTTCTTGTGTATTGACTAGGCTGAATGATAAGGTCGCCAGTCGTCATTGGCCGCGTCATGGCACCTTTCAATGTGTGTTAACGTGATTGGATTACAGAACGCAACAGTGTTCCCTCTGTCTTTCCTGATGCTCCATCATTCTGTCAGACTCCAGCATTGATGCTGCTACTGATTGTCTTTGACAGTTTTTTTCTAGAGCTAGATATATCTGTAATTAAATAAACCCACCCCATCACCCCCAAACATTGTTGTCATCCTTCCCTTTAATGTCTCTCAAGCTGCCCTTTTGAGTGGTTGATTGTGCGGAACAGTGATTTAGAACTCAGATAGACGATTTGGAGGCCAGTTATTGAGGACAATCGGATTTAGAATTCTCAAAGCCCATCAGTGTTTGATTAATGGGTTATTAATGGGTTAATGGTGAAGGGCAAAGGCACTCTGATACATGATATCAGAAGGAACAACTACAGAGTGTAATGAACCTGTGCTGGTTGGAGTGTAGATTCATCTGTATTAATATCTCTCTCTCTTTCTCCCTTTCCCTCTGCTCCACTCTCTCTCCACTTTCCCAATTTCCTCCTATCGCTTCCCCTCTCATCCTCTTCCCCTCTGTCTCCCTCCCTCCATCCCTCCCTTTGAACCTCCCTCTGTCTCTCTGTAGGATGGTTCTCGTGCTGGTCATGAGAGGAAGAAGACGGTCTCCTTCAGCAGCAGTCTCTCTGAGAGGAAGATCAGCAGCGCTGCAGACTGCATCAGTGCTATGGTGGGGAACATCATCTGTTACACACACTAGTTATAAACTAGTTATACAGTTCTGCAGTGGCAGTGTCTGTTGGTTTCAGTTATTCATTAGTGCACACCGTTGAAAAACGCTTCGCAACGGAAAACGAAATCAGGCGTTTCTCATTGGCCAGGTAGTCCGTTTCGTCCAGTTTGCTTCCCAGTGAATAGGATCACGGTCTGTGCATAATTGACGTGCTGTTTGTCTCAGGTGAGGGGTACTGAGCTGCGGAAGGTGCGCTCCAACTCACGGGTCTACCAACGCTACTACCTGCTGGAGTCAGGTCTGCAGGCCCTGCGATGGGAGCCCTCCAAGAAGGAGTCAGACAAGGCCCGCATCGCTGTCTCCTCCATCAGAGAGGTAGGTACACACCCAGGAGCAGAACAAAGTGGAGACAGGGATGCTATGAATCATAGAGTTAACTCCTGATAAATGCAATGGCTGGGGAATGCCATGAGTGCGTTTATGCACTGAACCAGAACAATTTTAATTGGATGATCTGCAATACATTTAAATGGAGTTTGCACTCATCAGGAGTTGACTATTCTTCAGCACTGTCTTGGAGCCAAATAGAACATTCAGTCAGTGAATGGAACTCGGTGAAACAATAGGAACAGTTGACTCCTTGTATACTGTTCTGTACTTCCAGGTCTCTTTTGATTGGATCCTTCTTTGTGTCATTCCAGGTCCGCACCGGCCGCAACACAGAGACATTTAGGACCAACGGCATCTATGACCAGATCTCTGAGGACTGTGCCTTCTCTATCATCTACGGAGAGACCTATGAAGCTCTGGACCTGGTAGCTAACTCTGCAGAGGTGGCCAACGTTTGGGTAACTGGCCTGAGGTAGGATACATGTCGTCAATGTCTTGCCGGGTTGCCAGATCTTGATGTAGAATACATGTCGACAAAGTATTTCCGGGTTGCCAGATCTGGTTGTGCTGTAGTTTAGCCAACTCTCCATGGCCCAGTGATGTCATACCGTAACGATCTGAAGATCCACTGGCACCCAAATGGAAGTCCCAGTTAGACAATGGAAGTGAATGAAAACAATTGGAAGAGTTCGCTCATCTCCCATATTATTTCCTACCCTAGTATTTTTAAATTATGACGACATCTCCTTGTAATCCTTCTCTGTCTCATCCTAGGTATCTGATTCTGTATGGGAAGCATGCCATGGACATGATAGCCAGCAGTGAGGACAGCCTTCGTCTCGTCTGGCTAGCAGAGATGTTCTCCTCTAAGGTTGTTTCAAATGGACTCGGTGGAAGAGAGGAGGAGGGGATCAGTTTGCGGTCGGCTGTAGGACTGATCAAGAGTGTTAACCCTGGAGTGAGGAGTGGGAAAGTAGAACGCAGGTTTAAGGAGCTCCATCGAATCAAAGAGAGGACGAGGGGGGCTCGGACAACTGGAGTTCGAACTGATGTTGGGGCTGTGGCTGGACCTGAAGCAATTGTTGGGACTTCAGTTGTAGCTGGGACTGGTTCTGGGGATGGAATTGAGGTGGTCGGTAAAGGAGATGGGGCTAGGACTAGAACTGAGGTGGTCGGTAAAGGAGATGGGGCTGGGACTAGAACCGAGGTGGTCAGTAAAGGAGATGGGGCTGGGACTAGAACCGAGGTGGTGGGTAAAGGAGATGGGGCTGGGATAGAACTGAGGTGGGGGTAACAGGAGATGGGGGCTGGGACTAGAACCGAGGTGGTGGGTAAAGGAGATGGGGCTGGGACTAGAACTGATGTGGTCGGTAAAGGAGATGGGGCTGGGACTAGAACTGAGGTGGTGGGTAAAGGTAACACAGACAACAGAAGAGGAGAAATAGAGGACAGGGTCACCAAGGAGGAGTTCATTGAGGTATTTCACGAACTTTGCACCCGACCGGAGATCTACTTCCTGCTTGTGCAGTTCTCTAGCAACAAGGAGTTCCTGGATACCAAAGATCTGATGAAGTTCCTGGAAGCTGAGCAGGGCGTGGCTCAGGTAAGGATTGGGAAGAGGAATATTATACCAGAAGATCTGTTCCCGTGTTCTCTCTCCCTGTTTCTCCTCTTTTTTCCTTCTCGTTTGTCCTTCTTAGCTCTGTCTAGCTGATAAGAAATAAAGTGTCCCTGCAATTAGGGCTGTGGCGGTCAATTTTGTCAGCCGGTGATTGTCATGCAAATAACTGCCGGTCTCACGGTAATTGACCAACAATTAACAAAAACACGTTTAGCATCTCCTGGCTTCAACACACAGCCTACAAGACACTGATGCAGACCTTTGGAACGTCTACATTTTAAAAAGTCGAATAAATCCATGTAATATAGCCTACATCATCACAATAAATCCATTATTTATTTTTGACAGGTCTAAAGAAACATGATATGAAGAAAATGAAGCCTATTTCAGAATAACAGAATAGCATATTCTGAGGCTATGCCATATGGCTGTGGGCTACACTAGTTCATTTAGCAGACAAGATGTGCTTAGAATTCTGTGGCATTATTTTATAATATAGAAAGGATATTTTCTGAGGGAGTTCGCACTCTTCTGTGTTCAGCGGTTAACAAAGACACATGTCCTCCCATATGCTTAATTTAGAGTTATTTATGCGCATATTCAATATATATCATTGTTGGATCTGTATGTTTTTGGACAATCATTTCCTCCTCCAGTTTAGATGGACGTCATACTATATTTGTGTCTTCCCTTCTCTCCGGCCTATTATATGGACAACGTCGTTTTTATTGATTGTTTGTTTATTGATTGCCAGCTGAGTTGACTACCCTTAAATTTGACATATTACAAAAGATTCTGCTAATGCCTCCAGTCATATAAAGTGCAGTATAGTTGCTTGAAATATGTTTATAAAAGGCCACATTTTTCCTATGCAAATAAAGAAGAAACTTATCTGATATAGCCTAGGCCTACTAGCAGCACGAGAAAGCTAGGATCCTCTTTTAAATAGTGGCCAGTCAAAACTCTGTTTTCACACATGCTTGTGTAATGACTGAGTTTATAAGAACACATCTTTCACTAGGCTCTGTAGGCTATGTGCTCTCTAAGCGTGTTCCATGGTTCTAGGCCTAGGCTACATTTGGAGTTATTTGGCCACTTTAGTTGTGATACAAACCTTATCAAAACATATAGGCCTATGGGCTAGGTTACGTGATGTGTGTGACTACGATTTGAAAAAGTCTGGGGAAAAAAGCATGTGCTGCTTCTTGCCTTACTGCACATGCTGGGCATCATTCAGTGATAATACATCATTCACAAATTATAATATTGTCAGCCATCAGACTATTCTTAATTTAATCTTGTCTTTACATATATTACATAATATATGTGTGAAATTAGTTTTGATTTAGAAAAAATACATATCATCTATGCACTTAAATAGATAATGGAGGACGCTTTTCCCGTTGTTCATTTTCATGCCATCTAGGTAGGCTATACTCATGTTGTAAAATGAAGCAATGTGCTTAATATTAGTAAAGTTGAGAAATAAATATAGTAGTCCTAGCCTATAGAAATCTGATGGGATCCTCCTCTTTTTAATAGAGGCCATCAAAACTCTACAATTGCATAGTCTGTAGAAATGTTGCGCAACATGAGCTCATGTGCTCTCATGGAGTGTTTGATTTTCGATTGCATTTTCATTGATGTCAGAGTAATTAGAGGAACAATAGAGCTCAGAGTACCAGGCCATTAGAGACTGGCAGTTATCAAGTTTGGTAGGCTTCTAATAACCATCAGCAGCATCAGAGCACAGTTTTGGAGATGCCTAGTTACCGTGACTAAACGATCATGTAGAATTTGACTGCAGTCATGACTCGTGACCACCGGTATGGCGGTAAAATGGTCACCATAACAGCCATAACTCCAATGGACAGTTGTTGGGTCAGGTTTTACCGAATATAACTACAGTACCAGTCAAAAGTTTGGACACACCTACTCATTCAAGGGTTTTTCTTTATTTTCACTATTTTCTACATTGTAGAATAATAGTGAGGACATCAAAACTATGAAATAACACATATGGAATCATGTAGGAACCAAAAAAGTGTTAAACAAATCAAAGTATATTTGAGATTCTTCAAAGTAGCCACCTTTTGCCTTGATGACAACTTTGCACACTCTTGGCATTCTCTCAAGCAGCTTCACCTGGAATGCTTTTCCAACAGCCTTGAAGGAGTTCCCACATATGCTGAGCACTTGTTGACTGCTTTTCCTTCACTCTGTGGTCCAACTCATCCCAAACTATCTCAATTGGGTTGAGGTTGGGGGATTGTGGAGGCCAGGTAATCTGATGCAGCACTCCACTGGTGGTGTGTTGGGTCATTGTCCTGTTGAAAAACAAATGATAGTCCGCCGCAGAACGCCGCAGCCCGTCTGGTGTTCAACCTTCCCAAGTTCTCTCACGTCACCCCGCTCCTCCGCTCTCTCCACTGGCTTCCAGTTGAAGCTCGCATCCGCTACAAGACCATGGTGCTTGCCTACGGAGCTGTGAGGGGAACGGCACCTCCGTACCTTCAGGCTCTGATCAGGCCCTACACCCAAACAAGGGCACTGCGTTCATCCACCTCTGGCCTGCTCGCCTCCCTACCTCTGAGGAAGTACAGCTCCCGCTCAGCCCAGTCAAAACTGTTCGCTGCTCTGGCACCCCAATGGTGGAACAAACTCCCCCACGACGCCAGGTCAGCGGAATCAATCACCACCTTCCGGAGACACCTGAAACCCCACCTCTTTAAGGAATACCTAGGATAGGATAAAGTAATCCTTCTAACCCCCCCCCTTAGAGTTAGATGCACTATTGTAAAGTGGTTGTTCCACTGGACATCATAAGGTGAATGCACCAACTTGTAAGTCGCTCTGGATAAGAGCGTCTGCTAAATGACTTAAATGTAAATGTAAAATGTAAATGTCCCACTAAGCGCAAACCAGATGGGATGGCAAATCGCTGCAGAATGCTGTGGTAGCCATGCTGGTTAAGTGTGCCTTGAATTATAAATGAATCACAACAATGTCACCAGCAAAGCACCCCCACACCATCACACCTCCTCCCCCATGCTTCACGGTGGGAACCACACATGCAAAGATCGTCCGTTCACCTACTCTGCGTCTCACAAAGACACGGCGGTTGGAACCAAAAATCTCACATTTGGATTGCACTTGAAGGAACTTTCAAAGTTCTTGAAATGTTCTGTATTGATTAACCTTCATGTCTTAAAGTAATGATGGACTGCCATTTCTCTTTGCTTATTTGAGCTGTTCTTGCCATAATATGGACCTGGTCTTTTACCAAATAGGGCTATCTTCTGTACACCCCCCTACCTTGTCACAACACAACTGATTGGCTCAAATGCATTAACCTCTCTGGGGTAGGTGGGACGCAATCGTCCCACCTGGCCAATAAACAGGTAAAATACAGAGCGCCATATTCAAATAAAATGATATAAAAATCAAACTTTCATTAAATCACACATGTAAGATACCAAATTAAAGCTACACAATCCAGCCAACATGTCAGATTTCAAAAAGGCTTTTCGGCGAAAGCATAAGATGCTATTATCTGATGATAGCACAACAGTAAACAAAGAGAGTAGCATATTTCAACACTGCAGGCACGACACAAAACACAGAAATAAAAATATAATTCATGCCTTACCTTTGACGAACTTCTTTTGTTGGCACTCAAATATGTCCCATAAACATCACAAATGGTKATTTTGTTCGATTAATTCCGTCGATATATATCCAAAATGTCAATTTATTTGGCGCGTTTCATCCAGAAAAACACAGCTTCCAACTTGCACAACGTCACTACAAAATATATCAAAGTTACATGTAAACTTTACCAAAACATTTCAAACTACTTTTGTAATACAATGTTAGGTATTTTTAAACGTTAATAATCGATCAAATTGAAGACGGGATGATCTGTGTTCAATACAAAAAGAAAACAAACTGATGCAACTTTTCTGGTAATGTGCTTCTCTCAAACAATTTACTTCAAGTGACCCTCATTTAAGATGGCCGTACTTCTTCATTACACAAAGGAATAACCTCAACCAATTTCCAAAGACTGGTGACATCCAGTGGAAGCGGTAGGAACTGCAAACAAGTCCCTTAGAAATCTGGTGTCCCAATGAAACCTCATTGAAAAGACAGTGACCTAAAAAAAAGAAAATCTGAATGGTTTGTCCTCGGGGTTTTGCCTGCTACATAAGTTCTGTTATACTCACAGACATGATTCAAACAGTTTTAGAAACTTCAGAGTGTTTTCTATCCAAATCTACTATAATATGCATATCTTATATTCTGGGGATGAGTAGCAGGCAGTTGAATTTGGGCATGCTATTTATCCAAAAGTGAAAATGCAGTGCATTAACCCCGAAGAAGTTAAGGAAAGAAATTCCTCAAATTAACAAGGCACACCTGTTAATTGAAATGCATTCCAGGTGACTACCTAATGAAGCTGGTTGAGAGAATGCCAAGAGTGTGCAAAGCTGTCATCAAGTCAAAGGGTGGCTACTTTGAAGAATCTCAAATATAAAATATATTTTGATTTGTTTAACTAACTTTTGGTTACTACATGATTCCATATGTGTTCTCTCATAGTTTTGATGTCTTCACTATTATTCTACAATGTAGAAAATAGTAAAAATAAAGAAAAACCTTGTAATTAGTAGGTGTGTCCAAACTTTTGACTAGTACTGTATGTCACTTCAAGAGAATCTCTCTGTTCTGCTCTCCCCTCCCTGTCTAGGTGACTGAAGACACCAGTCTGGAGCTCATTCAATCCCACGAGCCGTCGGAGGAGGGCCGTCGCCAGGGCTGCCTCTCATTGGACGGTTTCACCAGCTATCTTACCTCCCTGGAGTGCCACCTGTTTGACCCGGAGCACAGCCAGGTATGCCAGGACATGAGCCAGCCCTTATCCCACTACTACATCAACTCCTCCCACAACACCTATCTCATCGAGGACCAGTTCAGGGGGCCCGCTGACATCACCGGCTACATCCGGGCTTTAAAGATGGGCTGCAGGTGTGTGGAGGTGGACGTGTGGGACGGCCCTGACGACGAACCCGTGGTTTATACCGGTCACACCCTCACCTCGCCCGTCAAGTTCCYCTGTGTCCTGGARGTGATRGGMRGRTTTMCYTTCGKYGCMTCYGAGTMTCCWCTYATCCTGTGRMTGGAGAACCACTGCTCCCCCAGCCAGCAGAGAGTCATGCTCCAGCACCTGAGGAGGATCCTAGGGGAGAGGTTGTACACGGAGCCCCTCAGGGAAGGGGAGGGGTACCTGCCCTCGCCCCATGCCCTGAGGGGCAAGATCCTGCTGAAGGGGCAGAAGTTGAAGGAGGGGTGTGGTGAGACGGAGGGGGATGTGACTGATGAAGACGAGGCGGCGGAGATGTGCAAGAGGATGAAGGCTGGTAACAGTGAAGGAGGAGGAGGGGAGGGGGGACAGAAAGGTGGCGGGGGGGGTGTTACTAGTAGTGTGAAAACCCTGACCCCTGCTCCTCCCTCTAAACGGTTCCAGCTTCTGAAGGAGCTCTCGGACTTGGTGACTCTGTGCAAGTCGGTACGCTTCACGGACTTCCAGAAGTCTTTCTCAACCCAGAAACCCTGGGAGTTCTGCTCGTTCAACGAGACCCTAGCGGTGCGCTGCGCCAGCGAGCGCCCGGGAGACTTTGTCAACTACAACAAGCACTTCCTGTCGCGGGTCTACCCCAGCGCCATGCGCATCGACTCCAGCAACATGAACCCACAGGACATGTGGAAGTGCGGTTGTCAGATTGTGGCTATGAACTACCAGACGCCCGGGTTGATGATGGACCTAAACATCGCTTGGTTCCGCCAGAACGGGAATTGTGGGTACGTGCTGCGACCCACCATCATGCGACAGGAGGTTTCATATTTCAGCGCCAATACAAGAGAATCTGTGCCGGGTGTGTCCCCTCAGCTGCTCCATGTTAAGGTGAGTGGCTAGCAGATTAACACCACTGCTGTCTGTCTATTTCTATCTGTTTAATAGAGGCTCCTACACACTGCCTGGCTTGTTGACTCCTTCATGGTTGAATGGTATTGTTTGTTATTTAGTACACTTCTCTTGCACCTGAATTAAAATAAGATGTGGGAACATTTCAATCAAACAAACAAATGAACAATCAAACAGACAAACAAACGAACACATAAATTGACACTCAAACAATCAACAAACCAATCCATCCATGCAGGTGATCAGTGGTCAGAACCTGCCCCGTCCGAGTGGTTCTGGAGCTAAAGGAGATGTGGTGGACCCGTATGTCTACGTGGAGATCCATGGAATCCCTGCCGACTGTGCCGAGCGCCGCACCCGCACGGTGGTGGAGAACGGAGACAACCCCATCTTCGACGAAAGCTTTGAGTTCCAGATCAACCTGCCCGAGCTGGCCATGGTGCGCTTCGTGGTGCTTGATGATGAATTCATAGGGGACGAGTTCATAGGTTAGTACTGGAACGAGGGCAAAGGTCAGCAGGTCAGTAGTGGCGGGAGGGCGAAGGTCAGCTCTGCACTGACTGCTAGTCCGGTGTCCAGTCTGCTTTCGGTTGAACTAGGTTAAACTAGTGATACAACAACAACTTTTCAGCCATATGAAGGTCATCWCTAGTTCACTGGGGAAGTATCACTAGCTAAGATAAAAAAAAACACTTGGTAGCAGTTAGAGTGAGTGAACATTCACTATCTTCTAATGTCATTTCATTGTCTAACACCACTGTACATCAATTTTAATCCCCCCTGTTTTACCACAGGTCAGTATACCATTCCCCTGGAGTGCTTACAGCCAGGCTACCGGCACGTACCATTACAGTCTCTGATGGGGGAGGACCTCCCGTACGCCCGGCTGTTCGTCCATGTGGCTCTCACCAACCGGAGAGGAGGGGGCAAGTCCCACAAGCGGGGGCTGTCTGTGCGAAAAGCGAGGCGAGGGAGGGAGTATGCTGCACTCAGGGACCTGGGGGTCAAAGCCTTGGATGATGTTTTCAAAATGGCGGCCCCGTCATTGAAGGAAGCCACAGACATGCGGGAGAACATGCAGGTGAGGAGGAGAGGAGGATAGTCATTTATCATATAAACAGTCACCATTTTCAGATTGAAGGACAGAAATACCTGTATTTACAACGGATGATGTCCAGCTCAGAATAGCCAAGTCACTTCAGGTATATATCCCAACCCCTCGAGGGTCCAATCTCAGTGATCACTAAATTATGACTCAGCTAAAGATGGCTGACATGGTCATTCCTCCAGAGACATCAACAGCTGCAGACTGAATGGAGTAAAACAACACAGAACCAGTGAGATAATGTTTACTGTGTCTAAACTGGCTAGTTAGCCTGATCTATGAAGCTCTGCTTTAGACTGACAGATTATGGTAAGGTTATGGTACCTGTAACTGTTAGCATTAGTCTGGCTGTCTAAGTGATGTGGAGTTGCTCTAATCTGTTTAGGCTGGAGATGACTGGGATTCATGCCAGACTATGATGTCGTAGACTAATGCACTAATTCAAACAGACAGTGAAGACACACACACACACACACACACACACACACACACACACACACACACACACACACACACACACGCAATTGCATGTACACACATAGCTACGTATGGACATAAGTGGGTACGCATGCACGCACACACACACACACCTAAACAGAAGTAAACTCTGAAGGCAAGCATCATGACATCATGAAGAGATTAGAACAGCCTCTCTGTCAATGTCAGTTGTTAAATAAAACTTTTTGATTTAGATTTTAGCGGTTGAATGACCATAATACTCATTCATTTAATTAGTGTGGTAGTGATACATTCGATTTGTGGTTGTCTCTTTCATTATGTACTCATAAAGCTCCTATAATTCAATCAGATGTTCTCTCAGTGATGGTATCCCAGGAAACCATGTGATAGTTTGTTCCATGAATAAACCCTCGGCAACTCTAATCACTTAGTAGGGGATTACAGTATGTAATCCCACTGCATCACTAATACAGGGAAAGTGTGTGTGTATGTTTGTGTGGGTGTGGATGTGGATGTGGGTGTGTGTGTGTGTGTGTGTGTTTATATACAGTGCCTTCAGAAAGTATTCAGACCCCTTCACTTTTTACACATTTGGTTACATTACAGCCTTATTCTAAAATGGAATAAATAATATTATTTTATCAGCAATCTACACACGATACCCTATAATGACAATGCAAAAACAGAAAGTTTAGCAAATGTATGAAAAATAAAAAACAGAATGACCTTATTTACATAAATATTCAGACCCTTTGCTATGAGACTCGAAATTGAGCTCAGGTGCATCCTGCTTCCATTGATCCTCCTTGAGATGTTTCTACAACTTGATTGMAGTCCACTTGTGGTAAATTCAATTGATTGGACATAATTTGGAAAGGCACACACCTGTCTATATAAGGTCCCACAGTTGACAGTGTATGTCAGAGATAAAACCAAACCATGAGGTCGAAGGAATTGTCCGTAGAGTGCCGAGACAGGATTGTGTCAGGGCACAGATCTGACAATCCTGAAGGCTCTCAGACCATGAGAAACAAGATTTTCTGGTCTGATGAAACCAAGATTGAAGTCTTTACCCTGAATGCCAAGCGTCACGTCTGGAGGAAACCTGGCACCATCCCTACAGTGAAGCATGTTGGTGGCAGCATCGTGCTGTGGGAATGTTTTTCAGAAGCAGGGACTGGGAGACTAGTCAGGATTGAAACAAAGATGAACGGAGCAAAGTACAGCGAGATCCTTGATGAAAATCTGCTCCAGAGCGCTCAGGACCTCAGACTGGGGCAAAGGTTCACCTTCCAACAGGACAAGACCCTAAGCACACACCCAAGACAACGCAGGAGTGGCTGCGGGACAAGTCTCTTAATTTTGATTTATTTATTTTATTTCACCTTTATTTAACCAGGTAGGTTAGTTGAGAACAAGTTCTCATTTACAACTGCGACCTGGCCAAGATAAAGCATAGTAATTCGACACATACAACAACACAGTTACACATGGAATAAACAAAACATACCAACAATAATACAGTAGAAAAATAAGTCTATATACAATGTGAGCAAATGAGGTGAGATAAGGCACATAAGGCACATAAAAGGCCATGGTGGCGAGGTAAATACAATATAGCAAGTATAACACTGAAATGGTAGATTTGCAGTGGAAGAATGTGCAAAGTAGAAATAGAAATAATGGGGTGCAAAGGAGCTAAATAAATAAATACAGTAGGGGAAGAGGTAGTTGTTTAGGCTAAATTAGTACTGAGTACTGAGTAAAGGGTCTGAATACTTATGTAAGTGTGATATTTCATTTTTTTATTTTTAATAAATTGGCAAATTAAAATGATTAACAGTTTTTGTTTTTTTCATTATGGGATATTGTGTGTAGATTGATGCGGGGGGAAACTATTTTAATCCATTTTAGAATAAGGTTGCAACGTAACAAAATGTGGAAAATGTCAAGGGGTCTGAATACTTTCCGAAGGCACTGTACATATGCGTGTTGCCTTAACAACCCTCCCCCCCCGCGCCCCACCTCGCTCTGTCTCTCTCTGTCCCTGTAGAACTCGGTGGCAGTGTTCAGGGATCTGTGTGGGGTGTCAGCGGTGGCTACACTCATGCAGTGTGTGTTGGCCTGGGGGCCCGAGTGGCGGGGGCTGAGCGGCCCCCTGCTGCTGTTTGAGCTGACAGGAGCATCGTACCCCTCCATGGCGTCTCAGGGCGCCCCTGCCGGACGTCCTACGCAGGTGTGTCCACTACGAAATGGTGAGAAATAAATTAATCAAGTCAATCCTTCAACATTAGATTTTTGTAAGGGCTTGGCTGTGAAATTACGGATTAAATGCAAGTTGATTGTTTCTTTCTGATCTTTGATGTTTTTAAACCACTCTTTCTCTACGGCCCTCTCCTCTATCAACCGCTTCCCCCATCCTCCTCGCTCTCCCTTCCTTATGCTCCCCCTTCCCCCACTCTCTGCGCTCTCCCTTCCCCCAACTCTCGCCTTCCCCTCACTCTCAGTCGCCCTCCCTACCCTCCTCCCTCTCTCGCCCCTTCCCCTTTCCCCCCATTTCCCCCCCCTCCCTCTCTCTATCTTCCTTGCCCCCTCCTC
Organism: Salvelinus sp. IW2-2015; assembly: GCF_002910315.2. Taxonomy (NCBI): domain Eukaryota; kingdom Metazoa; phylum Chordata; class Actinopteri; order Salmoniformes; family Salmonidae; genus Salvelinus; species Salvelinus sp. IW2-2015. Next base: position 25,395,489 of record NC_036870.1, read on the forward strand.
TCTTATATCTCCCCTTCCCCCTCCCCTCCTTGCTCTCTATATCCTCCCTTCCCCTCCTTCTCTCGATATCTCCCTTCCCCTCCCCCCCTCTTCTTCTCTACTAATTATCTTTTTCCCTTTCCCCTTACGCCCTCTGCCTTCCCCTTCCCCGCTCTCTCTATACTCCCTTTCCCCCTCCCCCTCCTTCTCTTCTATATCTCCCTTCCCCTCCTTCTCCTCGATATCTCCCTTCCGCCCTCCCCCCTCTCTCTTCTCTATATCTCCCTTCCCCAGCACTCTCCTTCCCCTACCCTCTCTCTAATATCTCGCCTTCCCCCTCCCCTCCTCTCTTCTATATCTCCCTTCCCCCCTCCATCTCCCTGCCCCCTCTCTGTCATCTCCTCTTGCCAGCAATTCCCCCTTCTCTCTCTTCTCCATACCTCGGCAGAAGTGTAATTTGATAATGGATCTTAGGTTGACAGCTTATCTGATCCACGGGGCAGTTACGCGGTTTTTACGTCAGAGAATTGTGGTTAATGAACACCACTCAATCCCTCGGTTAACCTCACCTGGGCAGATCCAAGATGTGTTAAGAAACCAACCACTCAAAGATAAGAACACATGCAGATACTGCAGGTTTTAATGAACAGATCCACTAGGCACGATAGCTGTGGTTCTTTAATCCTGAACAGTCGCACTGGGCACAGCATAGGCTGGTGGTTTTAACTGAACATCACACTGTTGAGATAGCTGTCGGTTTAATTGAACCATCACCGGGCAGATAGCATGGTGGTTTTAACAATTGACACGCATCCCTGGGCAGATAGCTGTGTTATTAATTGAAAACATCCACTGGTAGCCAGATAGCTTCTGTGGTTTTAATTGAAACAGGTCACTGGGCACGATAGCTAGTGGTTTTAAATTGAACACTCCACTGGGCAAGAATAGCTGTGGTTTTAATTGAACCATCCACTGGGCAGATAGCTGTGGTTTTAATTGAACCATCCACTGGGCAGATAGCTGTGCTTTTGATTGAACAATCCACTGGGCAGATAGCTGTGGTTTTAATTGAACAATCCACTGGGCAGATTATGTCTGGGGTCATCTGTCTACAGATATAGGATTTTAATTTGAGCCAGTTTAATACAGCAGGAAAACAATCCTGCAGCAATAGGAAATTTAAATTATTATGTGGATAAAATGAATGGCCATTTTTGTAGCCATTTTTCATAAAGGGAAAATCATGTCAGAAATTTCAAAGGGAAAAATACATACTTCAGAAGCATTTTGAAACCTCAAATACACTACAAGTTTTACATTTCCTGTATAGCGGGAATGTTCTCCTGCAACAGGGTGATCAAATTAAGATCCGACACCTGTAGGTCATTATGTAAGTAGTTTTGTTACGTAAGATGTCTGATATCTGATGACAATATGTCTCTGTCCTATTCTCTGGTTTATAGAGGTATCTTTATAGCTTTCACCTTTAGCTGTGTCCCAGAGTAAAGCCAGAGAGATTTTAAATTGATTAATGATTGACTAAAAAGTGCTTACTTTCGCAAACGCCCCCGAACGAGATGAAGTAGACTGTCGTGTGTGTGTGTGGGAAATTTCCCATGACACACAATCACTTACACTTGCTTTAGTGGAACAGCCAGGAAAGGGTTCACAGGAGATAACTATGCCTCTTTTCATTTTGAATAATGATTCAATCTCAAAGTGGAAAAATGTAACATTTTAATTTTGTGTAATTTTTCAATGTTTAACAACTGCAGAGCTTTCCAGGTGAGAAGTGTGTGTGCGTGCGAGCGCTTGTGCGAGCGCTTGTGCGAGCGCTTGTGCGAGCGCGTGTCTGTGTGCGAGCGCGTGTCTGTGTGCGAGCGCGTCTGTGTGTGTGCGCGCATGCATGGTTGTATGTGTGTGCGTGCGTGTTGTTTAACTTAACTATCCTTTTGCGTTTCAAAAGTCCTCACAAGGATAGTAAAACAAGGAACATTTCACAAGTGGGAAAATGTATGTGTTTTAGGCTTAAGGGTTAAGTTTAGGGTCAGGGTTAAAATTAGTGTTAGGTTAGAATAAGGGTTAAGGTTTAGTTTTAGGGTTTGGGGTTAAGGTCAGGGTTAACGTTAGGTTACTGGTCTAGCGTTAAGGGTTAGGGAAAGAGGAATTTGAATGGGAATAATTATTTTGGTCCCACTTAGATAGTAAACCCAACGTGTGTGTGTGTGTGTGTGTGTGTGTGTGTGTGTGTGTGTGTGTGTGTGTGGTGTGCTTTGAGAATGCATCCTCATCCCTGATGGATCAGAGTGAGAAGCGCTCACCCTGGCCCTGAATATTATTAGCATAAATGTGAATCTCATTCCGCTAAGTGGCTCTCACGCATTGACTTGGATGCCTGCCTGGGGGAGAAAGAAATGAGAGGAAACCGTGTGTGTGTGGTGGACAGACCCTTAGGAGCAGCAGTGTTTATCTTAATTTGTCGAACACCAGACTCACAAAATGGGGTCATGTCCCAGAAGGCATTGCACTAAGTGTTTAGTTAAAGTATCAAAAGTATCAGGCTTTTGGTCTTAATCTGTCTGGGGTTATTCCTGAAATGTAGGATATTTTTAGCATAGTTGTAACGCTTAACTGATACATATGTTTTGTGTGTGTGTCTAAATAATGAACTGATCTTGTGTACTCTGTCTACAGATGATCCAGGCGAGCAGAGCGGTGATCGAGCTGTCAGACGGAGTCTACGACAGGATCCTACAGATACAGACAACAGGTGAGAGAGAAGGAAAGAGAGAGGAGAGAGAATATACTGTACATAGAGAGAAAGAAGGAACGTTGTGTTGGCTAGTTAGGTGGTTAGAGAGCAGGCAGGATGTTCTTCTTCAGTTAACAGCCCAGTAGCTGTGAGAAAGCCTTGCCTACAGGCCCTGCCAACAGACTCTCCCGCTGAGACATCATCAACAACACCCTGAAGCCTGTAGTCTGCTGAGACTTCCATGGCTATGTCCCAAATGGCACCCTATTCCCTATATAGTGCACTACTTTTGACCAGAACCCTATGGGCCATTTGGGATCACATCATCTCTCTACCTCACCAATCACAGGAGCTATTTTCATCCTGGCTCTGAGGCAGATCTGTCAATATGTTACTATTAGATTAGTTTGTTTATTGACTGAGCTCTTGATTTGTGTGGGCGATCTGTAGTTTGTTTTGGCATAAGCTCTGGGTACAGGTCAAGATGGCCTTAGGCACAGATCTAGAATCAGTTTATCCTCCCCAAATCCTATCCTTAACCGATAGAGGTGGAAATGCAAAACATACCTTAGATCAGTCTCTAGGGGTAACTAGGCGGACCAAGGTTTGTTTACCCCGCAGCGACTCTGGTTGCTGGGCATCATGGGTAGGCTGACAGAACTTGGCAAGACAGTCATCGCCATGGTGATAAACAGTGAGCATTCCGTGGTTGCCAGGAGATGGTGATTGATTCGCAGATGAAAAGGTAGTCTGTGAGGAGAGGATATTGGTTTGAGATGCGTGGGAAGTCTGGATAGAAAGGCTCAATAACTAGATATAGTTATTTGGCCGGGATAAGCAGACTTTGGCCGGGATTCAATGCAAGACGCGTTAAAACGCAGTGCACTATAACATACTTTTTAAAGGTAATTTACGCTTGAGCCAACATGCGCAGGATTTACCGTGAATGTGATCTCTGCAAATGTTGGGGAAAATAACTTTAAAAGGCTCATTGTTGGCTGTATAGGCCTAATGAGCAAACCTCATAGGGCTCTGGTTAAAGATAGTATACTATATAGGAAATAGGGTACCATTTGTAACACAGACTTTTTAATAAACCTTCATAAAGACAGTTATGATAATTGTGCTGCAGGGTTTTTGTGAGGCCCCAGGAGTCAGAGGAGAGCTGAGAGGGGATGAGAGGTCAGCATATATATTGTGGTGCAGGGTTTTTGTGAGGCCCTAGGAGTCAGAGGAAAGCTGAGGAGAGGGGATGAGAGGTCAGCATATATATTGTGGTGCAGGGTTTTTGTGAGGCCCCAGGAGTCAGAGGAGAGCTGAGGAGAGGGGATGAGAGGTCAGCATATATATTGTGCTGCAGGGTTTTTGTGAGGCCCCAGGAGTCAGAGGAGAGCTGAGGAGAGGGGATGAGAGGTCGGCATATATATTGTGCTGCAGGGTTTTTGTGAGGCCCCAGGAGTCGGAGGGGAAGAAGAGTTCTGGCCCGTGCTGATCTCTCTCTGTTCTGTCGGTTCCGCTCGGCTACACAGGGAAATAGAACGTTTCCCACATGCACACACACAACGGAATGCCCTGGCACTCAAGCCAAGCYTCGCCTAGCAACTGCACTGGCAGGCAGGCAGGCAACCAACGTGGTGCGTATAAGTGTGTGTGTTTGTTTGTGTGTGAAGGGGAGGGTGGATTTAGTCAGTGTATACGAGATGGTGTGTATAAGTGAGTGTTGAAGTTAGTGGGTTGTTTTCAGGTGTATGTTAGAGAGAGAGAGGGAGTGGGGGGAGAGGAGGAGAGGGAGGAGGGAAGGAAGGAGAGGGAGGGGGAGAGGGAGGGAAGGAGGAGAGGGAGGGGGAGAAGAAGAGGAGGGAGGAGGGGAGAGAGAAGAGAGGAGGGAGGGAGGGAGAGAGAGAGGTGGAGAGAGAGGAGAGAGAGGGAGGGGAGGGAGGGGGAGAGAGAGGAACGGAAAGAGTACAAAGGGAAGGAGAGAGAGGGAGGGAGGGAGGGAAAGGCTGAGGGAGAGGGAGAGGGAGGGAGGGAGGGAGGGAAAGGCTGAGGGAGAGCATTAAACAGTAATATATACTGAGTTGCATTCAGGTCTGCATTGCGTTGTGTTGGTTGTGTGGTGTTGCTCAGGATGTTGTGTTTAAAAGTTCCCTCACAGTATCGCCCCTAGCAGTGTGTGACCGGTGTTAACCCACTTCCTTGTCTCCATGGAGATGGTGATAAAGTGTGACAGTGTCCTGGGGCAGACAGAGAAAGTCAGGCAGAATTTACACACTGCAGCACACGCTCAATCTGACCAGAGGGACGTGAGGACGAGGAGTCTGCCCTCTTTCTCTCTCTTTAATTCAGGCCAGGATTAAACCAAAGGCACATTGTCAACAAGCTCATTCCACTGTGGACAATGCACATTTTAAAGAAAATATTTCCAACGTTTGCGGAGATTCACGGCAAACATTGGCTCAACCATAAATGACCTTTAAAAGTCAAAAGCAATGCGCAAGTCCCCACCGGGAGGTCTCAATCTCTTTATTCTTGTATTCAGATCTCTTAACTCTCTACCTTTCTCTCCAGGTGTGTGGGTAAAATCACTGGGAAAGCCAAGCCCCCCCAAACAAACATGTTACAACCTATGTGTTGTTTTCCCTATAACCTGTTAGTTCATATGCCTTGACACTGTGATATATAGTGTGTTGTTTTCCCTATAACCTGTTAGTTCATATGCCTTNCTGTTAGTTCATATGCCTTGACACTGTGATATATAGTGTGTTGTTTTCCCTATAACCTGTTAGTTCATATGCCTTGACACTGTGATATATAGTGTTAAGGCCGAGACAATAAGAAGACACAGTGGCAGAATAAATTCAACCACACATTTGTTTCATTGTGAAACCGGAGAGCAGCATCTGTCTGGTGAAGTCCACAAACATACAGAGCATTCAGAAAGTATTCAGACCCCTTGACTTTTTACACATTCTGTTACATTACAGCCTCATTCTAAAATGGATAGAATATTTTTTTCCCCTAATCAATCTAAACACAATGCCCCATAATGACAAAGCGAAAACAGGTTTTTAGACATTTTTGCTAATTTATTAAAAAAGTCCAAAACTGAAAGACCTTATTTACATAAGTAGTCAGACCTTTTGCTATGAGACTTGAAATTGWYCTCAGGTGCATCCTGTTTCCATTGATCCTCCTTGAGATGTTTCTACAACTTTATTGGAGTCCACATGTGGTAAATTCAATTGATTGGACATGATTTGGAAAGGCACACACCTGTCTATAAAAGGTCCCACAGTGCATGTCAGAGCAGAAACCAAGCCGTGAGGTCGAAGGAATTGTCTGTAGAGCTCCGAGACAGGATTGTGTCGAGGCACAGATCTGGGGATGCAAAAAATGTCTGCAGCATTGAAGGTCCTTAAGAACACTGTGGCTTCCATCATTCTTAAATGGAAGAATTTTAGGAACCACCAAAACTCTTCCTAGAGCTGGCTGCCTGGCCAAACTGAGCAATCGGGGGAGATGTGCCTTGGTCAGGGAGCTGTGGAGGCAATCTCAATGCTGTGCGTTACAGGGAAGACATCCTCCTCCCTCATCTGGTACCCTTCCTGCAGGCTCATCCTGACATGACCCTCCAGCATGACAATGCCACCAGCCATACTGCTCGTTCTGTGCGTGATTTCCTCCAAGACATGAATATCAGTGTTCTACCATGGCCAGCAAAGAGCCCGGATCTCAATACCATTGAGCACGTCTGGGACCTGTTGGATCGGAGGGTGAGGGCTAGGGCCATTCCCCCCAGAAATGTCAGGGATCTTGCAGGTGTCTTGGTGGAAGAGTGGGGTAACATCTCACAGCAAGAACTGGCAAATCTGGTTCAGTCCATGAGGAGGAGATGCACTGCAGTAGTTAATGCAGTTGGTGGCCACACCAGATACTGACTGTTACTTTTGATTTTGACCACCTCCCCCATTTGTTCAGGGACACATTATTCGACTTCTGTTAGTCGCATGTCTGTGGAACTTGTTCAGTTTATGTCTGTTGAATCTTGTTAGTTTGCAAGCCCTGCCATGAGTGTCAGAGCCAGTGTAGTAGGATTCAATCTTCGTCCTGTATTGACGCTTTCCCTATTTGATGGTTCGTTTGAGGGTGAAGCAGGATTTCTTATAAGCATCCTGATTAGTTTCCCGCTCCTTGAAAGCGTCAGCTAGCTCGGTGCGGATGTTGCCTATATTACAGTATCATTTCCCTTTGGTAGGATAGTCTAGACCATAGATCATTGAGTTTGTTTTCCAGTGATTGCACCGATGGTAATGGCGATTTACTCACTCGCCTATGAATCCTAACAAGGCACCCCGACCTTCTCCCTCGGTATCTCCTCCTTTTCTTCACGCTAATGAAGGGGATTTGGGCCTGTTCTCCGGAAAGCAGTATATCCTTCGCGTCAGACTCATTAAAGAAAAATCTTTCTCCCGTTCGAAGTGAGTAATCAATGTTCTGATGTCCAGAAACTTTTTCGGTCATACGAGATGGTAGCAGCAACTTTATGTACAAAATTATTTAAAAAACTACCAAAATAGCACAATTGGTTAGGAGTCCGTAAAACGGCAGCCATCCCCTCTGGCGCCATCATTCATAAAATACAGGTGTGCCAAGCTTATAGCGTCATACCCAAGAAGACTCGAGGCTGTAATCATTGCCAAAGGTGCTTCAACAATGTACTGAGTAAAGAGTCTGAATACTTATGTAAATGTAATATTTCAGTTATCTTATTTTTGCAAAGATGTCAAAAACTGTTTTTGCTTTGTCATTATAGAGTACTGGGTATAGATTGATGAGGGGGGGAAAGAAAAAAAATTACATTTCTTTTAGGATAAGGCTGTAACGTAACAACATTTTGAAAAATGTTGAATTTTGAAAAAGTCAACACGGTCCCGTGTGGCTCAGTTGGTAGAGCATGGCGCTTGCAACGCCAGGGTTGTGGGTTCATTCCCCACGMGGGGACCAGGATGAATATGTATGAACTTTCCAATTTGTAAGTCGCTCTGGATAAGAGCGTCTGCTAAATGACTTAAATGTAAATGTCTGAATGTACTGTACTGCATGTAACAAACAGTTACATGACCAACAGCATGGTCAAGCAAGGTAAGGTTTCCGACTTTTTCGGACTACTAAACAACTATGAACACCGGACAGTTAACGCAAGTCACAAAGAAAACAGGAGCTGCCTCCACTAGTACAGCACCATTTCAACTTCAACGTCATCTAATCACCTCTGCTTATTCTAATAAAATTATATTTTATTCGTCACATAAACATGTTTTTAGCAGATGTTATTGCAGGTGTAGCAAAATGCTTGTGTTTCTAGCTCCAACAGTGCAATAATATCTAACAATCCACAACAATACACACAAAAGTAAAAGAATGGAATTAAGGAATATATAAATATTAGGAATATATAAATATTAGGATGAGCAATGTCGGAGTAGCCTTAAATATAATAGCTATTAACTTCTACTTGGTCACAATCCCGGATCCGGGAGCACCCTCATCAGTAAAAAAGCTGACTAGCATAGCCTAGCATAGCGCCACAAGTAAATACTAGCATCTAAATATCATGAAATCACAAGTCCAAGACACCAGATGAAAGATACACATCTTGTGAATCCAGCCATCTTTTCCGATTTTTAAAATGTTTTACAGGGAAAACACAATATGTATTTCTATTAGCTAACCACGATAGCAAAAGACCCAACCGCATTTTCACCATTTTTTTACTGCATAGGTAGCTATCACAAATTCGACCAAATAAAGATATAAATAGTCA
>NC_036870.1:25404068-25461439 GCF_002910315.2 Salvelinus sp. IW2-2015
TAACCAAGACACTTACATCAGCATGACAGTCTAGAAACATTATATATATTATAGCATATGTTTTGTCGAAAATGTGCATAATTTCACCGCGCTATACCAATTCATAGTTTTACATTCATTAGTCTTCACCAAGCAGCTAAAGAATACAACTACAAAACAACCCCAAACGTCGAAAATACTAAATACTCAGTCATATAAGAATTTATTTGAAAAATACTTACGGTGTACAGACACAAATGCAAAGACTCATAACATTCTTTGAATCCAGCAATATTTCAATTTTTTAAAGTGTTTTACACGAAAACCACAATTATAGCTTATATTAGCTACTACAATAGCCTACCACACAGCCGCATTCATTCAAGACACGTTAGCCGATAGCGAATAAAACCAGCAAAGATATTAATTTTTTCACAACCTTCTCAAAACTTTCATCAGATACCAGTGCCTATAACATCATTAATTACACAAACATATAATGGTTACGAAAAATGTGCATATTATCGGCCACCAAAATCGTGGTTGAACAATGTGAATACGTAGTGAAAATGCAGAAATATTGTCCGGAGAAATCTTGAGCAGGCACCTATTCTAATCAAAATAACATAATCATAACTTTACTAAAAAATACATGTTGGACAGCAAATTAAAGATAGACACTAGTTCCTTAATGCAACCGCTGTGTTAGATTTTTAAAATTTAACTTTAGTACGACTTACAGCCTACGTTATAGCGATACAGCCCCAAAAATCACCACCCAAGATTACGTCTAAACATTTTCGACAGAATACGAAAAAACATCCATAAATCGTTCCCTACTATTTGATGAGCTTCCAATCAGAATCTGCTACAAGTTGTCCTTTTCCAGGAAATCGTTGCTCGTTGTTAGAATGTCGTCTTTCATCTTGTAGAACCTAGCCAACGTTAGCCATGCGGCACAGAATGTCCAAAATCCCAGAACGCATTCACCAAAGAAGATACCGAAAATCGGAATAAACTTAATTAAACTTGAATATAAGTCGTTTAATATAACTAGTTGATTATGTTTTAACACATATAATCGATAAAATCAGAGCCGATATATCTAAAGCCTATAACGACACTTTTCAGAACACCAATCCAGTGACCGATTCGCGCCATGGTAAAAATTAAACAGTGGTTCGCGTTCATTCCAACTGCGTCATTATTCGGCCTCAGATAGCTATACACCCCATTCCAACTTCTCACTGCCCTACTGACACTCTAGGGAAAGGCGTATGCAGTGCATGTAGACCCATAGATCCATGCCAAATTAATAAACTGACCCTGAACGAGCCTCATTTCAGATTTCTCACTTTACAGAAGTTTGCTGCAAAATGAGTTCTGTTTACCCAGATATTATTATCTCTTCTCCTTCTTGGGCCTTGGTTAAGACATGGAGAGGTTGAGCTAGTCTTGGGCCTTGGTTAATACACAGAGAGGTTGAGCCAGACTTGGGCCTTGGTTAAGACACGGAGAGGTTGAGCTAGTCTTGGGCCTTGGTTAAGATCTGGAGAGGTTGACAAAGAGGGAAAGGTTCAAGATTGTAATATTGTGTATGTATGTGTGTCTGTGGTCACCTAGCCATGGAGTTCCATGAGAAGTTAAAGCCCATGGCAGTGAAGGAGGGGCTTAAAGGTCGTAAGGTCACCAGAGCTGTGGAGAGTTTCAGCTGGAACATCACCATATTGAAGGTGAATACACACACACACACACACACACACACACACACACACACACCTGTCTCTTATACACATCTAGATGTGTATAAGAGACAGGTGGTTAACACAGTGACAACTAAACAGAGACCCAACATGTTGGTTTTAACACAGTGACAACTAAAAGATACCAACAACTATTTTGTCCAATAAACGTAAGCTAAATACTGTATGATGTGGCTGTCCATGGTACTAATTTCTGTGTGTGCGTGTTGACTCACCCAATGCCATCCTCCTCTTTCATGTTGCCTAAATGGTCTATGATTTTGATTATTTTGTTGTGCTAGGCTACCTGGCTAAAATGCTTGCTCGCTAGCCTAACTTCCTTTCATGGGCAACGTAGCGCCAGGCCAGCTACTTGAACTTCCATCCTTTCAGGCAAGGGACACAATGTATGAATTTATGGTTGCATCAGAATCACTGTTATAATCATTGGCCCGTACGGAGAATTAAGTAAAACCGCAAGTCCAAATCCCCATCTCCAGCCATGGCTAATTGTAGCTGGCTAGCTAGCCACCGGAGGACAATGACCCAACGAGATGCAAAAATGTATTTGTTTTGTCAGAGACGTTTGGCTTCTGATGTGATTGGTCTGAAGCCAAATACAATCTGGTTTCCCTTAGCACTTTTTTTGGTGCGCCAGAACCATTCACAGTTGAGCTCACTCAGTTTAGCTCAACGCTGATTGTCTATTATTTAATATTTTTTTGTCAAGGTAGGCCACATGCTCGCTGGCTTCCCTTACATCCCTTACATTCAATGATGACTATTTTTGACCAGACAGTATCCGATTGATTCACTACACGTACAGAGACAGAGGGGCGCTGTTTCGCTCGCTCAGATGCGAAAGATATTCTGGCTTCCCTTGGCATCCATGAATATACACCACTGTTTCTCTCTGTGGTGTAATAGACTGGTGAAGATTGAATCACAAATACCAGACACCACCAAACCACTGACCTGAGCCAGTGTTGGGCCTTGGTTAATACACAGAGATGTTGAGCCAGACTTGGGCCTTGGTCAATACACAGAGAGGTTGAGCCAGACTTGGGCCTTGGTCAATACACAGAGAGGTTGAGCCAGACTATGGGCCTTTGTCAATAACACCAGAGAGGTTGAGGCAGTCTTGGGCCTTGGTTAATACGCGGAGAGGTTGAGCCAGACTTGGCCTTGGTTAAGACGCGGAGAGGTTGAGCCAGTCTTGGGCCTTGGTTAATACGCGGAGAGGTTGAAGCAGTCTTGGGCCTTGGTTAAGACGCGGAGAGGTTGAGCCAGTCTTGGGCCTTGGTTATAACGCGAGAGGTTGAGGCAGTCTTGGGCCTTGGTTAAGATGCGGAGAGGTTGAGCCAGACTTGGGCCTTGGTTAATACGCGGAGAGGTTGAGGCAGTCTTGGGCCTTGTTAAGACGCGGAGAGGTTGAGGCAGTCTTGGCCTTGGTTAAGACATGGAGAGGTTGAGCCAGACTTGGGCCTTGGTTAAAGACATGGAGAGGTTGAGCCAGACTTGGGCCTTGGTTAAGACATGGAGAGGTTGAGCCAGACTTGGGCCTTGGTTAAGACATGGAGAGGTTGAGCTAGTCTTGGCCTTGGTTAATACACAGAGAGGTTGAGCCAGACTTGGGCCTTGTTAAGACACGGAGGGTTGAGCTAGTCTTGGGCCTTGGTTAAGATCTGGAAGGTTGACAAAGAGGGAAAGGTTCAAGATTGTAATATTGTGTATGTATGTGTGTCTGTGGTCACCTAGCCATGGAGTTCCATGAGAAGTTAAAGCCCATGGCAGTGAAGGAGGGGCTTAAAGGTCGTAAGGTCACCAGAGCTGTGGAGAGTTTCAGCTGGAACATCACCATATTGAAGGTGAATACACACACACACCACAACACACACAACACACACACCCACCACACACACACACACACAACAACACCACACACACACACACACACACAGACCAAAGACAACCACATACCACAGAATATTGCCAGTCTGTTTCACATTGGCCAACTCAGACCAACTCCTCTCTCTCTCTTCCTATCCTTCCTTCTCTCTCTCAGGGGCAGGCAGACCTGCTGAAACGGGCTAAGATGGAGGTGCAGGAGAACTATAAGCAGGTCTACTACGCTGCCTGACCTCTAACCTCAGTAAGGGCGGGACAGGAGAGACAACCCACACCGGCGCAGCCTGGACGCCCTTCCTTCAATGTCGGGTACAGCTCCGGCAAGAAGTTTCCCTTAGGCACAGACGTCTAGGATAGTTTACTGTCTGAAATATATATTAATTAACCATAAGGGGGAAATGTAAAATCTGACAGTAGGTCAGTTTCTAAGGGCACAATCGTCCTATTCTGAGGATTGGCAGGGTAATAAGAAGTTGCTACATACGTTCTATAGTGATAGGCTCCTTCTGCATCTCATCCGGGGTCTGCCATTTTCTCCACACAACGATGAGGAGGAAGGAAGATGGACTCAGTTGAAGAGAAAAACTCCTGTTATAGCACTGCCAGGAGAGGGATTAATGTCGAAGACACTGGAGACAGGAATGTAGAGAGGAATGAAGGAATGAGGTCTGAGAGAAAGAGAGAGACAATCAGACTGCCCTGTCCCCTACTTTGTATGCAGCTGTAAATAAGAAATGTTTAACCCTGCTCTCTCTGGGGCCGATTCAGACCCGAGTTATGCACTTGTAAATGGAACTTAATTCCCTTTTTATGCGCTTTTCTCAAAAACATATTCTGACCTTGAATTTAAAAAAAAAATTCAGCCAGGTATTCTTTCAGGGTGAAGATCAGAGAATGAATAAATAAAAAAACTGAAATATCACATTTACATTTAAGTATTCAGATCTTACTCGTTACTTTTTTTGAAGCACCTTTGGCAGTGATTACAGTATTGAGTCTTCTTGGGTATGACGCTACAAGCTTGGCACACCTGTATTTGGGGAGTTTCTCCCATCCTTCTCTGCAGATCCCCTCAAGCTCTGTTAGGTTGGATGGGGAGCGTTGTTGCACAGCTATTTTTAGGTCTCTCCAGAGATGTTCGATCGGGTTCAAGTCCGGGCTCTGGCTAGGCCACTCAAGGACATTGAGACTTGTCCCGAAGCTACTCCTGCATTGTCTTGGCTGTGTGCTTAGGGTTGTTGTCCTGTTGGAAGGTGAACCTCCACCCCAGTCTGAGGTCCTGAGCGCTCTGGAGCAGGTTTTCATCAAGGATCTCTCTATACTTTGCTCCATTCATCTTTCCCTCAATCCTGACTAGTCTCCCAGTCCCTGCCTCTGAAAAACATTCCCACAGCATGATGCTGCCACCACCATGCTTCACCGTAGGGATGGTGCCAGGTTTCCTCCAGACTTGATGCTTGGCATTCAGGCCAAAGAGTTCAATCTTGGTTTTATCAGACCAGAGAATCTTGTTTCTCATGGTCTGGGAGCCTTTAGGTGCCTTTTGGCAAACTTCTAGTGGGCTGTCATATGCCTTTTACTGAGGAGTGGCTTCTGTCTGGGCACTCTACCATAAAGGCCTGATTGGTGGAGTGCTGCAGAGATGGTTGTCCTTCTGGAAGGTTATCCTCAGAAGAACTCTAGAGCACTCTGATCAGATTGACCATCAGGTTCTTGGTCACCTCCCTGACCAAGGCCCATCTCCCCCGATTGCTCAGTTTGGCCGGCCGGCCAGCTCTAGGAAGAGTCTTGGTGGTTCCAAACTTCTTCCATTTAAGAATGATGGAGTCCACAGTGTTCTTGGAGACCTTCAATGCTGCAGACATTTTTTGGTACCCTTCCCCAGATCTGTGCCTTGACACAATCCATTCATGGAACTCTACGGACAATTCCTTTGATCTCATGGCTTGGTTTTTGCTCTGACATGCACTGTCAACTGTGGAACCTTGAAAGGCACAGGTGTGTGCCTTTCCAAATCATGTCCAATCAATTGAATTTACCACAGGTGGACTCCAATCAAGTTGTAGAAACATATAAAGGATGATCAATGGAAACAGAATCCACCTGAGCTCAATTTCAAGTCTCATAGCAAAGGGTCTGAATACCTATGTAAATAAGGTTTATTTTTTTTATACAATCGCAAAAATTTCTAAAAACCTGTTTGCTTTGTCATTATGAGGTATTGTGTGTAGTTTGTTGAAGATATTTTTTATTTAATCCATTTTAGAATACGGCTGTAACGTAACTAAATGTGGAAAAAGTCAAGGGGTCTGAATACTTTGCGAAGGCACTGTATGCTGTTTTCTTACCTTAATTCCACCAACTTACATGCGAGGAAAGGATGGGTCGAGCAACCTGTCGGTTCCAGGTGGAACAACATCTACTGCATTTTTCCTGATACAAATAACACCATTCTCCACACACTGTAATTTACAAATTGATAAGAGCAATTGATTTGGTCTAGGTAAATGAGTAAACCATTTGGATAAGGGGATAGTAAATATAAATTACAATTGTTTAGAACTATTTTACCTTGTTGATCACTCCAGATGAATGTGAAACCAGTCATATGTCAGTAAACTGAAGCATATCAACATTTCAACATATCAACTTTTCCACAGTGATTTTGATGAAATGCTGGCCTTATAACTTGCATGGATGAAATGTGGAGACTCAAGCTATAGGCTTCTGTAGCCATGCGCAAATAATAGTATAGCGCCAAACCTACCGAGTTGATTTATAGAATGGTTTAATTATATGCCCCGACTTCTCACTGTATTTTTTACAATTTGTATTGTGTTAAATATTAGCCACTATCGGTAGCCACCGTCCCACATACATTTATCTGTCACTTTAATGTTAGTTTCCTTGCATTTTGCATAATTCCATTACATTGTTAGTGTACCTTTTATTTCCTATGTCACGTTCATGTGGTTGTTCCTAAGGATTGCTAGCAATAGTGGATCACATAAGGCTAAAGTATTACAAGTTGTGCAATAATTTGGGCTCTGTAGCCTATTTGAATCATTATGGAACGCAGAGCATACATAGTAGTTTAAACCTGGAACCTGTTTGTACGGTTCACGACGACTGAACTGTTGTCATCACAGTTCCATGACAAATACCAACATGGTCAGTGAGGATTATTAGGGTAGATTTATAGAACTACTGTTCCAACCCCTATTGGGTTTCTCACCTTCCAATATTTCATGGATTGAACAATTTGAATATGGAAATTTTCAGGATGAATCAAAGCACAATTTTTGATTCACCAATATATTTTGTGCATAAAAGCCATCCAAATGTATTTTTATTTTTTTTCAGAAATACTTTCCTAACCCTAAATAAATGCAATGATCGGAGTATTTTTAAATCTACCAACTGGTGCTGAAAAGGAGACGTGTATTTACATGGCTTTCTTTCATTAATCCCTAATATTATGAACAGTTCTCTCCATATATTGTCTGCCGAGAAAATTCTAATTAAAGGTACGCAAAATTTTAAGGGGTGGCTTTAGATAAATGTACTGAAAACTCCACAAGAAAATCTGTTGGTCAGCCAGTGGGAGGGTTTTCAGCTGTGTAATTACATTTATTCAGCGTGCGTAAGGGAACCACACCTGCAAAGCCAATTACGCACCTACATAAGGTAAGTCTGAATACCAACTACTGACAAGTGAGTAGGAAAGGGGTGCGTAGGAAAAGCATACATTTCCTATGTCTGCCCTATGTGCAATGTTTGTTACTCTTGATTTGTGTTTATTTTGGGGTGAGTGAAGAGAGGGTTTTCAGGGTCATTCAACTATACAGTCCCTTCAGAAAGTATTCACACCCCTTGATTTTTTTCAACATTTTGTGTTACAGCCTCTATTTAAAATTGATTCAATTTAGGACACTACCCATCCTGACAACTTGGCCCTGAAGCTTTTGGACGTTTCATTTCTGTACCTTATTGTGAAATGATGTGTAGCTTCCAGAAGCTTTAAAATGAGGGCCAGATTGTCAGGATGGGTAGTGTACTGTATGAGTACACATTAATTACAAGTAAGCACCCTTCAAGATACACTTCATTTTAACTAGCTAAATCCTGTGTAACAACTAGTAATTACATTGTACTTAGGCAAACATTACATGTACTATGCTTTGAAAGTGTTTTTCCACATCTGGGAAGCCACCCAAATTAGATCCCAGTCATTGAGTTTGACCTACTGATCTGTTTTTACCTGATCAACCAAGTTAACCCAGATGGTACACTTTATTTTGGGGTCAAGTGCTAGCAACAACACTGAGCAGAGATATAGTTTGAACAGTGCATATTCAAGGCTAAGTAATTAGAGCCTATTGAGCACAAGCTATAATCTCTGACACCCAGCACATCCACGAGGGATCACAACCTGAGAGACAGTTGTTACTGTATGCAGCTGAGAAGAAGCCAAACACTAAATTGGTGAATTTGCCCATTTGTAACATGCATGGTAACAAGTATTCATTGTTACACCCTTGTATTTACACACTGTTGTTAACCACAGTACTTGTTACACTGTAATAAGGACCCCTTCAAACTAAGTGTTACCGGAAAAAGGGGTGTGAATATTTTTTGACGGCCTGTAGCACAAAGTGAAACTGACAGAAGTGTGTGTGCTTCAGGAGGCTGATACAGAATGTGTGAATGCTACTGATATCTAATAATAAAATATGCCATTTAGCAGACGCTTTAATCCAAAGCCATTTACAGCAGTGCGTACATACATTTTCATATGGGTGGCCCCAGCAGGAATCAAACTCACGATACTGAAGTTGCAAAGGCCAGCAGTCTACCAACAGCCACTGAGATGTGTTAAACACATATTTCATTTCTGAATTGGGTTAGGGTCAGATATGGACTGTCAATGGGATGCTGGTCAGAAGGTCCAAGCATGTTCTACTCATCCTAATTCTGGATGTCTATATTGGTGGCATAGTGTTAATGTAGCTCAACCACAGTGTTAATGATTCAACTATCAAAAACAACGTAACAGTATTTCAAGTTATTCTTCCATGACACTTTGACCACTGCTTTATGGTGTTGTGTGTCACGTTACGTTATTTTAATATCTGCTTTTATCCTCATTGAGTAAAATATTACTGAATTTTTACAAAATGGTAATTTACAATCATTGGCCTTTTGTCTTAAGTCAGTGTGACAAATCCGCCTGCACTGAGGGATGAGCATTGCTTAGATGCCACCTGTCGAAAGACACTGGTTAGCGTCTTGAAAACCTGTTTTTCACCTGATGTTGTCTCTTGATAAATTGACATCAATATCTCCTCCAAACCATACCCATTAGATGTATTACCAGACCCAAACTAGGTCGCAGTTTCTCAACTGGCCTACCTGGTTAAATAAAGACTAAATAAAAAATAACTATATGCAAATAAACCAGTTAATTTATAAACTGTCTGTCTTTATTACCATAAAACAGTGCTTTCAAAAATCACACAGCTTTGACCCTGGACTCTTGATAGCCACACATGCAATCAGAGACAAAACCAGGGCCTGACATCAAAGAGAGGCCACAAGGTATTGAACTGGCATTTTCAAATGTCACACACATCAGTCTGGTCATCACTTTGACCGACAACACACGAAGGGGTCAGGCTCTATTCAATTGGTACGGCTGAAGAGTTGAGTCAGCATGTTGCTACAGACGACAACGTCCTGTTGAAAAGCAGTACAAAGCCACAACCACACAGACATACTTTATCAAGAGCAATGCTTTTATTGGTCTAGTTAATCTGGGTTATTAGGGACATCCCTTGTAATGCTTTACTTGGCTACCACAGGAAGCAAGAAAACTAAATACAAGGACACCGGAAATAATGAAACCTATGTTATTATTCCATAGATWAAAAAAAAAAATGAATTAATTTCTTTAAAAATAAAAAATAAACATTCACCTTGTAATGCAGTGCAGGTTAAAATAGCTTCTAACAATGTCAAGGAGAAAGAGAGGGAGTCAGGTAATATGTCAGAATGGTTTACAGGCACTGGTTAGGAGTACGTAGAAGTTGTCCCTAACAACTGATACAGAATCAGATCTTTTAAAATCCCCCTAATGGTAGGTGAAGGACTAGCGATTGATCCAAGATCTGTTAGGAGCAACTTCTCTTGAACAGTTAAAGACCAATCAAAGAAGAGATGAATGGCGGTAAGACAAGTCATCTTTAGACACAGGCATTAGATGGACAGACAGCTCCCCTACCTGGAGAAACAGGGTACTATCTTACCCTTCAATTACTACTACATACAGAGAGAAGGGAAAGGATTCCCCACACMGATAAATGCAGTATGAATTACAGCTCCTGAGGGTAGCCTGTAGTGAACTGTCTAGTGGAAAAATGGGTATTACTATTAAAGTCACTTGTCTTGAAGTCAGAGGTGGATAACTGCTAAGACRGAAGCATACAGGAGGGCAGGCAATAGGCATAGGAGAGATCTATAGTATTCAAGAAGGAATACAGATCAGGTTAGAGAGGGTAATGTGTCAGACAGAGGAGATAATAAAGTATTGGCGACTGCCTGACGGTAGGTTGCCTGTCATAGCCCAGTCCACATGTGCAAGTTTGATCCAGGAGTGGCACATTGGTTTCCCCCTGTGAAACAGCATATTCTCCAGGTTGGGATGAAGTAACCCCCTAAAGACTGATCTAAGGTCAGTTTTGCATTTCTCCTCCTAATGGTTAAGGTGGGGATAAGGGGATTGATAAACTGATCCTACATCTCTGGTTAGGGGTAACTCCCACCCAGATCAGTACAGTATAGTCCCTCACAGGTCCTGGGGGTTGACGATGGTGAAGTCATAGTCTTTGCTGTGAGTGCTGCCCTCGTCTGGGCTGGAGGAGCCAGACGCTGCGCCCATCAGGGGGTCCTGGAACACCCCCACGCCCTCCGGCTCCACCCTGAGCGAGCCACGGAGCAGTCTGATTGGAGGGGTCCTCTCGGCCCCTCCCTCGGTGGGCTGCTGCTCTCCGTCCTGCGAGACCAGGATGTAGTCGTCCCAATTCTTCCCCTCCGAACCCACAGACAGAGAGGACTCTGGGGGAGATGCCTGCATAGGGAGACAAGGGGCTTGTTCAACACTGCCGCTGACAGGCTGATCTACAAATCACCTTGTATCATAAATAAAGTCACCATTTACCCACAGCGCATCAAAAAATTTGATGCATAGGGGATGTATACGAAGTGGTGGGATATCGGAACGAGTMTGAATGGTCTCTATTTGCAAGTACCAAAGTATGCAAGGTTACACTGCAAAGAGTGTACGTATGAATACAACCATGTGTGTTCACCTGTTGCTCTGACTCCGTGTGCTCATGCTCTTCCTCCTCTCGGTCCTTCTGTTCTCCATCACCGTCGCCACGCTGCGGTGTGGCCTGGAAGGGGTGTTTGTCATGGTGACGGTTGGCGAGCTGTTCTACGATGGCTGCAGCGGCATTGGAGGCATGGTCATAGTGGTCGTCAGCGATGGTGATCTCCTCGTTCTCCTCAGCCTCCAGCAGGCTCTGGTTGAAACGCAGCGCTCCCTTCAGGATGTCCTTGATCTGACGGATTCATTCACAAATACAGACGTTACACACAGAGCAAGTCATGATGAACACACACACAGTACAAAGAACACATGGTTAAATGCCAATATATAATAGCGCCGGAGGAAATGGCTGCCGTTTTACGGTCTCCTAACCAATTGTGCTATTGTGGCTTTTTTTGCAACTTATTTTGTACATAATGTTTCTGCCACCGTCTCTTATGAAGGTGGCAGGACAGCGATTACTCACCTCGTTCTGGAAGAAGCAGACCACCGTAGTCCCTGTGCCCAAGAACACCAAGGTAACCTGCCTAAATGATTACCGACCCGTAGCACTCATGTCTGTAGCCATGAAGTACTTTGAAAGGCTGGTCATGGCTCACAACACCATTATCCCAGAAACCCTAGACCCACTCCAATTTGCATTCCGCCCCAACAGATGATGCACGCTCTACAGCACTCCACACTGCCCTGTACAAAAGGAACACCTATGTGAGAATGCTATTCACTGACTACAGCTCAGCGTTCAACACCATAGTGCTCATTATTAAGCTAAGGACGCTGGGACTAAACACCTCCCTCTGCAACTGGATCCTGGACTTCGACAGGCCGCCCCCAGGTGGCAAGGGTAGGTTACAACACATCTGCCAC
The DNA here is from genome assembly GCF_002910315.2 of Salvelinus sp. IW2-2015. NCBI lineage: Eukaryota > Metazoa > Chordata > Actinopteri > Salmoniformes > Salmonidae > Salvelinus > Salvelinus sp. IW2-2015. The sequence continues at coordinate 25,415,952 of NC_036870.1, forward strand.
GCTGATCCTCAACACGGGGGCTCCTCGGGTGCGTGCTCAGTCCCCTACTGTACTCCCTGTTCACTCATGACTGCATGGTCAGGCACGACTCCAACACCATCATTAAGTTTGCCAACGGCACAACAGGGGTAGACCTGATAACCAACAACGAGACAGCCTATAGGGAGGTCAGAAACCTGGCCGTGTGGTGCCAGGACAACAACCTCTCCCTCAACGTGATCAAGACAAAGGAGATGATTGTGGACCACAGGAAAAGGAGAACCGAGCACACCCCCATTCTCATCGACAGGGCTGCAGTGGAGCAGGTGGAGAGCTTCAAGTTCCTTGGTGTCCACATCACCAACAAACTAACATGGTCCAAGCACACCAAGACAGTCGTGAAGAGGGCACGACTAAACCTATTCCCCCTCAGGAGACTGAAAAGATTTTGCATGGGTCCTCAGATCTTCAAAAGGTTCTACAGCTGCACCATCGAGAGCATCCTGACTGGTTGCATCACTGCCTGGTATGGCAACTGCTCAGTCTCCGACCACAAAGCACTAAAGAGGGTAGTGCGAACGGCCCAGTACATCACCGAGGCCAAGCTTCCTGCCATCCAGGACCTCTATACCAGGCGGTGTCAGAAGGCCCTAAAAAATGTTTTGTCAAAGACTCCAGACACCCTAGTAGTAGATTGTTCTCTCTGCTACTGCAGGGCAAGCTGTACCAGAGTGCCAAGTCTAGGTCCAAGAGGCTTCTAAACAGCTTCTACCCCCCAAGCCATAAGACTCCTGAACATCTAGTCAAATAGCTACCCAGACTACGTGCATTGTTCCCCCCCCTTTACGCTGCTGCTACTCCCTGTGTATTATCTACGCAGTCACTAACGCTACCTACATATTACCTGGACTAATCTGTGCCCCCGCACAGTGACTCTGTACCGGTACTCCCTGTATATAGCCCCGCTACTGTTATTTTACTGCTGCTCTTTAATTGTTTATTTGTATTTTTTACTTAACTCTTTTTTTTTAAGGCCTTGTAAGTAAGCATTTCACTGTAAGGTCTACACCTGTTGTATTCGGCACATGTGACAAATAAAATGTGATTTGTTATGCACAAATGCATACACACACCTGTTTGAGTCCAGCCAGTGACACCAACACCTCGTCTTCTTTCTCCAGGTGCTCCTGTAGGATCACCTCCTGGATCTTACCTGAGACAGACAGACATCAGATCACAGTCACAGATATAGCAGTAACACACAGCCAACCAGTTAACCAAATAAAGCCTGTTTTAACCACACAACTGAGTACACGTGTAAACTGATTTAAAATCACTAGATTGCTCAAAACATCACTGTGGTTATAGCTTAACTCAGCGGTTCTCAACTGGTGAGTCATGACTCAGTCTGAGTAAAAACAATGTTTTTCTGAGAAAAATATATATACTCCAGTCTTAACATAAATCGACTAAAACTATGTAGATATGGAATGCCGTTTGGGTCTTTAAGTGTCAAAAAATGTGAAATAAGCTTTTAATTTGACACGTCAAATAACAACTATATTATAGAATGTTGTGTGCTCTGAATTTGCATGTGCAAGCCAAGCGTCACCACTACGATCAGTAACACTGTTAAAGCAGAAKAAATGAAGACATCTGCAAACAAGCACACACCGGCCACAATGCGTTTTCAATCCCACTTTGGTAATAAGACATTTATTTGTTTGACTGAATGGGAAAACTTCTGTAAACATTTGAAATAAGATGCAGGATCAACAAGCAGGTAAAAAAAAAATTGTAAGCAAGGTAGTCCAACATTCTCCCAGACTTGCAACAATCCCAGAGGCTGGGGAGAACGGATGGGGATCCTGCTGCGTCGAGTCCCTACTGCTTCTGCCTGCCAGCCAGCCACATCCCAAGCAATTGCACCTGATTCAACCTAGCCAAAATTAAATACAGAATAATAATGAAGCATTTTGTCAACATTGATAACAGTTTGGAAATTGGAGCCAGGCTGTCACCCTACTATGTTGACTTTGGTTTGCAGTATGATAAAGTCACTCATAAATATCTTTGATACAGATTTTATTAGCAACTTCTGGGATTGCTAGGTAGCTTTAGGTTGGTATCTCGCTAGCACAAATGCAACCACCCTGAAAATATTGACCAGAAACTGCAACCATTTTCAATATTCTTAGCAATGATTTAGGAATCCATGTGACTAAGTATTACCCAYGCAGCCACTTGTTCTCCTATTCTAAATCGAACTTCTGTTCATTAAAATAACTAGCTAGATAAGTAAATAAACAAGCTAGCCTGCTACCTAGCCCTGTTACCCCCAAACTAATGTAATAAGACTGGACCCGACACTTATGTGAAGCTAGCCACAATAAGGATTAGTCAAGTGGAATTTGCAATTCGCTTTCTAAATAAAAGGTCCCTCTTTGAAAGTAATGCAAATGGATAGAAAGTGGATTTACGCAATATTTGGACTAGATAATACTGAACAAGGTTGAAATGTTATGTAAATGCAACAAAAGACCATTAGTTAATTTGACAAAACAAATCTGTTGAAATCACACTGTTGATGTATTAGACTTCAGTATGCATTGGGGCATACTTGTATTTCACTGTAYAGCCTTACCTATGGATTGTGGATCAATGAAATTGGGTTTCAGTCTACTCAGTGACACCCACAGAACACAACTGTGAAGAGTCCACACATTTTTGCAGCGTAGCTCTGGCGGGACTGACTATGGGAAAATCACCTCCCCAGTCTGCCTATTGTGGGTATTGACATTTCTATTGCACTGTACAGCCTTACCTAAGAATACAGTATGCCCCCAATGCAATTCTAAAGTCTAATATATCCACAGAGTGATTTGTCAAATGAACTAATTGTCTTTTGTTGCATTTATATAACATTCCAACCTTGTTTAGCACCAACTATGGCATGATTCTCTATTTGCATCACTTTCAATGGGGGACTTTTATTTTGAAGGCAAACCGCAAGCTTCACATAGGTGGGTCCGACCATCGTTTTAGTATTTGGTTGATGGTCTTGTAACTTATGTGTACAAGTAAATAAAAGGACATTACCCCCTTCTCCCCAATTTTGTGATATCCAATTGCAATCTTGTCTCATCGCTGCAACTCCCCAACGGGCTCGGGAGAGGCAAAGGTTGAGTCACGTGTCCTCCGAAACATGACCCGCCAAACCACTCTTCTAAACACCCGCCCACTTAATCCGGAAGCCAGCCACACCAATGTGTTGGAGGAAACACTGTCCACCTGACGACCAAAGTCAGCCTGCAGGCACCCGGCCCGCCACAAGGAGTCGCTAGAGCGTGATGAGACAAGTAAAGCTAACCCGGCCAAACCCTCCCCTAACCCAGACGACGCTGGGCCAATTGTGCACCGCCCTATGGGACTCCCGGTCACGGCTGGTTGTGACACAGCCTGGGATCGAACCCGGGTCTGTAGTGACACCTCAAGCACTGCTGCACCACTCAGGAGGCCAAATTATGGGTATTTAAAATTATGAAACCTAGGTAGATGGCTAACTATAGCTACTGAAACAGATTGTCGTTTTGCTATGTTTTTTGGGGAGAACATTGTTTGCATCCATCAGCAAGCTCTTTGTTTCTGACCAGCACTGTCCCAGAGCTTGGGGAAGTGTGTGTCTGCCTCATGCGGCAGTGTCAGGTATGCGACACCAAACTTGACCAGCATCATAGCATAAGTATCAGTGAATGGCTATAAAATACGAGTGAGTGTAATCAATGTTTAATAACTACGTAAAAAAAAAATGTATGAACGTGTTAAATTATTATGTGACGTGCAGTCATATTCAGGTCCTGATTGGTCAACAATCTTATTTGTCGGGCCAAGTGTTGAGGTGTATGTGTGTAGAAATGATAATGGACCTATATTTTTAACCTCTGAACTATTTCTCTTCACAGTATTTACAATAGTTATTAGAAGCACTATTTACCAGATTTGGTTGATTGTATGCAAAGCTGTCAGGGCAAAGGGTGGCTACTTTGAAGAATTTCAAATAACCCTCTGAATCAGAGGTGTGGGTAGCTGCCTTAAATCACCGTCCATGTCATCGGCGCCCGGGGAGCAGTTGCTGTTATTTTTATTTAACCTTTATTATTTGACTTGGCAAGCCGGTGGGTTAACTGCCTTGTTCAGGGGCAGAACGACAGAGTTTTACCTTGTTAGCTCTGGGATTTGATCCAGCAACCTTTCGGTTACTGGCCCAARGGTCTAACCACTAGTCTACCTGCCGCCCCTGTTTGTTGGGGGTTAACTGCTCAAGGGCAGAACAGCAGATATTTCTACTACTGTATTGGTAGTATTGTATTGGTAGTATTGTATTGGTAGTATTGTATTGGTAGTACTGTATTGGTAGTACTGTATTGGTAGTAGGTAGACTTACCAATGTGTGTGTTCATCATCTTGGCACAGTACTTGCTCATGGCCTCCAGGTCGTTGATCTGACCCTGCAGGAAGGACACCTGGGCCTCCAACTCTTCCTCCTGACAACACAGAGGGGACAGAGTTAGAYAGAGTTAGAGGGAGAGTGAAAGAGAGAGGGTGGAGAGAAGTGAGATGGCGCAATTAAGATAGGGAGAGAAATAGGAGATAGGTGAGAGACTTGCAGAGACAGAGAGACAGAGCTAGTGAACTCACAGCCTCTTTCTTGCCCATCATGGTCTTGCTGTGGGAGCGGGAGCGAGTGATGTTGAAGAAGGAATCCTTCTTGGTGGCCGAGAGGGGCGGAGACGAGGTGCTGGTGTCACTTTCCCTGGTGACAGGAAGGGGCGGGGATGCGGTGGTGTGACCCCGCCCTCCAGAGAGGCTCTCTATGCTGGGGGAGGAGCTAGCTGTGCTGGAGATTTGGCCTGAAAGAGAGAAACAGACACATGGGCTGTGAGTAGCAGAGAGAGGAGAAGAACAGATGGACCAGTTCAGTTGTCGACAACCTTGGTCCTGGAGAGCTGCATTTGATTATTCAAATACCTGTACCAGGGAGAACTTCCAGGTAGATACAACATGCTGGAACACCAGAGACATCGAAATTAGATACAAATGTCCCAGCCGTTTAAATGTCTTGCTTAAATTCAACAACATGAGCCAACCATAACTCCTGTACAGAAAAGACAAATATTACACAAAGCAAGGGACCTCACAGAAAGCAGGACAAGAACACACCTCCAACACTTAAAGAGTTGCAGTTAGTTTCAGAGTGGGTGGCAAGGAATAATTTAGTCCTAAATATTTCAAAAACTAAAAACCTTGTGTTTGGGACAAATCATTCACTAAATCCTAAACCTCAACTAAATCATGTGGAAATTGACCATGTTGAGGTGARTAAACTGCTTGGAGTAACCCTGGATTGTAAACGGTCATGGTCAAAACATGTTGATAAAACAGTAGCTAAGATGGGTAGAAGTCTGTCCATAATAAAGCACTGCTCTGCCTTCTTAACACTATCAACAAGGTTTGTCACACCTGGAAAACTGTTCAGTCGTGTGCCACAAAAAGGGACTTTTTGCAATTGGGTCAGAACAGGGCAGCACGGCTGGCCGTTGGATGTACACAGAGAGCTAATAAGAATAAGAATAATATGCATGTCAATCTCTCCTGGCTCAAAGTGGAGGAGAGATTGACTTCATCACTACTTGTATTTATGAGAGGTATTGACATGTTGAAAGCACCGAGCTGTCTGTCTAAACTACTGGCACACAGCTCGGACACCCATGCATACCACACAAGACATGCCACCAGAGGTCTCTTCACAATCCCCAAGTCCAGAACAGACTATGGGAGGTACACAGTACTACATAGAGCCAGTACATGGAACTCATCAAGTAACTGACGCAAGCAGTAAAATTAGATAGAAAAAAAAGATCAAAATACACCTTATGGAACAGCGAGGACTCTGAAGCAACAAACACACACATACGATAACATATGCATTATACACATGGATTTAGTACTGTAGATGTGTGGTAGTGGTGGAGTAGGGGCCTGAGAGCCCAGTATGCTGTGAAATCTGAATTATTGTAATGTTTTTAAAATTGTATAAATGTCCTTAATTTTGCTGGACCCCAGGAAGAGTAGCTGCTGCCTTGGCAGGATCCATAAATACAAAACTCTGGACTGCCACAGTACTGCTGGCTTGTAGCGTTCAGTGATTGATTAAGACAAGGGTGAATGGGTGTTTGAACAATACAGCTGATCAATAATGCCATTTATTGGTTGATTAAGTAACCAGGAGGAAAAGAGTACAGAAAGCAAGCAATACTGTGACAGTCAGAGATCAGGGTTGAAACTAACTGGTCAAAGGGAATGAAAAAACATGCCAGCACATCACACATACACCACACACACAAGCAAGCAGGTGCTGTGGTAGCAGTTACCTTTTGTGTCAGAGAAAATGTGGGCGGGGACAGAAACCTGAGAGACTCCTCCTGAAACTACATTGAACAGACAGGAGAGTAAGGCTATCGTGTCACTCGTGGACACACACACAGTCCATAGTTGAGTATTGGCTATCATGTGCTTATTGAGTCAACCTTCTCGTGACGCAACTAAGCACCTGTATGTATGGACATGTGAGCTTCAGTGTACCTGTTCAGCGTAAAAGTGTGGGTGTGCGAATGTGCGTGTGTTTCCAACCCTCACCTTTGCTCAGGTGGACAGGCATACTCTCAGACTTGAGTAGACGGTGGTGCTGGGAATGGGGGGGGGTCTGCGTCTGCAGGGGTGCATGGCCTGACAACAAGGGCTCGGCCTGGGGGTGAGGACCCGCAGTTACGGGGGAGGGGGCAGACAGGACCTCGCTATTAATTGGAGAGATGCCGCTGGAGCCACCCCCTGACAGAGCAGGGGCGATGAGCTTCCTACCGAAGCTGAGCAGACTGCTGGAGACCTTGTTGATGTTGAGAGGAGCCATCTTGCCACTGGCACTGAGAGAGGAGAAAAGAGAGAAAGGGTTAGTTAAGCAGAATATTGTGAAACAACAGTGTGTGTGTGTTGTTTGTTACCATGACTGTTCCTCATGCTGTACTGTGTGTGTGTCTGCTTACCGGGTGTTGTTGACCAGGTCCGCTCCTCTGGTCTTGTAATAGTCCAGATTCTGTTGAAACTGGTAGTTGGCTGGCCGAGGATTATTCTAAAGGAAAAGGCATCAGTGAATACAGCTCATTAAATAGTGATCAAATCAATACAAACAGTGATAAAATAGACTGTGTGAAAAATACTGTTGTGTGGGGGATCCCTCARATCCCCTAGTCCCAGATCTGTGCTTTAGCCAACTACTCTGACTACCATGGTCATGACCCAACCGCCTTAAATTGATAAATATCATAAAAACACGTGATTCAGCCACTTTTCTGTTTTTCCCTTCTCGCTCTCCCCCCCTCTTTTCCCTAACCCTCATTCCACCCTCATCTCTTCCGCCTTGAATGTCACCCATCTGCATCAATCCATCCCATCTCCCCCTGTACCACCCCAGGGGGAGATGGGGACGCGTCTGGACAATGCAGTCCAACCCGGGGTGGTTGTGTCACACCGGATCAGACGTCCACGTCTGTCAGGAACACCACACCATGATGGGACCAAGTAGTCACAGTTTACACGGGTCAGTGGTCAAATGGAGGAGACTGGACAGGACAGAATGTGTCCCGGAGCCAGGACAGCTTGTGTGTGTTCTTACCTTGGGATCTCTGAGGAAGAGAGCCTTGTGTAGTAGGGTGTGGATGTCTCCTATAGGTGGGTAGTGCATTAGAAGGCCAAGACAGGTCTGGAAGTTACTCGCTATCACTGAGACACAGGAAAAAACTAAGAGTTAGCAAGGCTCCGTGACAGACACACTAGCTAGCAGACAGACAGCCTACCTGTCTGTCTGCTAGCGTATCAGGCAGGCTGGCTGAATAGCTGGTTGACTATGGCTGACTGTCTGAATGACTGGCTGAACGACGACGTCCGACAGACAATGGCTGGCGACCACAGCAGGCCGAACGACCACAGCAGGCCGAACGACCACAGCAGGCCGAATAGCATACTACGGCCGGCCGAATGGCAAACCAACCATCTATGTGACTGACATGTATTGATGGGCAGTGAGGCAGGTCCTTACAGGCATCTCTGATGTAGAGCAGCATGGCTACGAAGACATAGTCCACCAGGTCTAGAGTGATGCTGTCAGCAAACAGGGCATCCCACACCACCAACAGGTCCTGCAGGGGGAACTCACGGCCAAACAGCAGACGCACCCAGCGGCTAGGGACGCAAACACACATACACTTAAACAGACGCAGGCAGACACCCACATTTAAACAGATGCAGGCAGACAATACACAGACAGGTGGCAGTACTCACATGCCGTATATCTGCGGGGCGATCTCCAGGCGGTTGACGTGCATGTGCAGCTCCACGTCGTGCTTCTTCACCAGCTGGTCCTGGATGCGGTTCACTTTGGTCACTATGGCAACGGACGGCCCCGAGTCCTGCGGACGGGCGAACGGCATGCTGGTCATCATCTCGTCCTTCCCCTGAGGAGAACGTTCACACAACATCAACAGTGTTCAGATGATGTCAACAGTGGAATAACATGAACATAAAATACAACGCCGATATACATTAGAACAGCAGAAGCAGCAGCTATAATGGAGCTTCAGTAGCCGGTGAGTGTTACAACTTTTCACTTAAAGAGAATATTAACAAGAGCACTGACCCGTCTGACTTCTCTCTCGAAGCTGGAGAACCAGGGTTCTGCTGTCTCCATCAGCTGGGAGAACATGGCACTGCAGAACACAGACACACAGAGGAGAACGGAGTCATATGGACTGGGTCTCAACAAGAACATGTTAGAAGTCTCTGACCTGTCCATATGATTTCCACATTTAGAATGTAGAAGAATGTCAAATTAATATTTCACTCACTAGGCGTCATGTTCATGGAACATAGGATTCAGTAGAGACAGCATCTCCTCACTGTGGACCAAAGACAAACGCATTAGATCAACACATAAACCAATTTGGAGGAATGGACAGCATAGGGTGTAACTGAAGGGTAGGAGATAGATGTGAAGTAGGGGTGCCGGTGTGAATGACCTGGGGTAGGCGGTCTCGCTGGCGTGCTGAAAGGCCTGATGGTCACAGTGCAAGACAAACACGATAGGAGCCAACAACTCATGCATTCCCTGCAGACAGAGACAGCGAGGTCAGCGAGGTCACAGATACAGAGAGACAGAAAGAGAACATGATTCAGCATGGCCTGTGTTTCTCTCAGCGTGATGCACGAGTTGTGTTATCAGCATTGACAGAGCATCATTAAACTTAATTAACCAGTGGCCAGCTGTATGTCACTTCCTGTTAGAACATTGACTGGGCATCCATGCTCTCCCTGTGTAGCACAATGTGGACAGTACACGGTCTAGTCTAGGAGTTGCAACAGCATGCCTGGTGGCCCTGTCATGGTGTGGAAATCTAACATTGTGTTCCTGTTCAACTTGTAACTAATGGTGTACCTGTTTGTACAGTAGCAGTTCGTTCTCTCGGGCGTAACAGAACAAGATGTCTGTTAGCTTGGTCCTGACAGCCTCGTCTTGGAAGTAACGCATCTCAGGAAAGCTACAGACAGAAAAGAGGAACAAGAGGATAGCGGGAGAGAAGAGAAAAAATCAAATAAAAACGAGAGATAAGTGAAGGGAAAGAAAAGTTAAGATGGTGTTTATATGAGAGGCATACAGTAGACAGGAGAAGGACTTTAGTTGACATTATTTGATAACCAGAGCTGTATTTAAAGGTAGCAGACTCACGTTCTCATCACATCCTGTTTGATCATCCCTCTCAGCTCTTTGTCCTGGAAGAACTTGTTCCACAGGCTCTGGACAAGAGGGAGAGGAGCGCAGAGGGACATATGAACCAGGAAATACACCATAAACCCATTCACCATACTTATATGTTACAATACATTATAACACAATATAGGGACATACAGGTAACTGCCAAAATAATGGAAACACTTGAGTACATTTGAGGGAAACAAAGTATATTGAAAGCAGGTGCTTCCACACAGGTTGGGTTCCAGAGTTAATTAAGCAATTAACATCTCATCATGATTAGGATCATGTATAAAAATGCTGGGCAGGCCACTATTTTGGCTKCCACGGCTATGCCCTCATAGGATGACAATGCCCCATCCACAGGGCAAGACTGTTTACTGAATGGTTTGATGAGCATGAAAATGTAAACCACATGCTATGGCCCGCTCATTCACCAGATCTCACCCCAATTAAACACCTATGGGAGATTCTGGAGACAGTGCCTAAGACAGCGTTTTCAACCACCAACAAAACACTAAATTATGGGATTTCTTGTGGAAGAAGGTCTCGAATCTATGCCAAGGTGCATCGAAGCTGTTCTGGCTCGTGGTGGCCCAACACCCTATTACGACACTAGGTTGGTGTTTCCTTTATTTTGGCAGTTACCTGTACATCATAATAAAGGTTTGATATACATTTACAACAGGGATACCCCCTTAGTCCTGTGATAGAGGGATATTTAGACGTCCATATACCCCATTATGGATAAGGAGGTGTATTCAGAGACACTCAGGCTACACTACACTTACCCCCTCGTCCTGTGAGAGTGGATTGTTGACCACCAGGTCCTGCTGGCCTGCAGCTTTACGGGGGTTGGTGATGTGCTGAGACGAGAGGGGAGAGAGTCAGTGACTGGCATACACACACACACACACACACACACAGAGACACACAATAACTCACAGTCTCTTTGATCTTCTCATACTGGGCTCGCAGCTCCTTGGTCTTGTTAAGCCATTGGCTCTTATCCTCAGGAAGGACCTCCAGGTACAACTAGAGGACAACAGAAATGCTAGAACTTCCTTCAGATACCATCGACCGCACAGAAGCAAATAAAACACTATAGATAAAACACCTTTCACACAACAGAGTCATATCAGTGTTAACTTAAAATCCATTGCTCCTCCCGAGTGGCGCAGCGCATTACTACAGATCCTGGTTCGATACCGGGCTGTGTCGCAGCCGGCCGCGACCGGGAGACCCATGAGGCGACGCACAATTGGCCTAGCGTCGTCCGGGTTAGGGGAGGTTTTGGCCGGCCGGGATGTCCTTGTCTTGTCGCACTCTAGTGACTCCTGTGGCGGGCCCGGTGCATTCATGCTGACACGGTCACCAGCTGTACAGTGTTTTCTCCCACACATTGGTGCGGCTGGCTTCCATGTTAAGCGTGCATTGTGTCAAGAAGCAGTGTGGCTTGGCAGGGTTTTGTTTCGGAGGACGCACGGCTCTCGATCTTCGCCTCTCCTGAGTCCGTACGGGAGTTGCAGCGATGAAACAAGACTAACTACCAATTGGATATGACAAAAATCAGGGAGAAAAAGGGGTTATAACATTTTTATTAAAACCTTTCAATCCATTACCTAGGTCTAGATAATCAGATAAGACACAGCCATACAGATTATTCTGAAGAGAAAGAAACCTGAGAGCCATCTTTGTGAGTGGTTTACCTTCCAGCACACACTGCGGAATCGGCTGCTCCGCAATCGGCCGCTGATGCCTGCCTGCCGAATCCTGGCCAGATAATTACTGTTCAGGAACAAGTCATCCCATTCTTTCCTTCGGACGGAGGGCGGGAGGGAGGTAGGTAACGGGAGAGACGAGAAGAGGTTTTAGTGAGTTTGTGCAATTTTATTTAATCTAATGTGCAATACGCAGAAAATTAGATCTGCATGTGACATGGACCAAAATATAAATCACACGCACACATTAAGCATGAACACACACAGCAACATGAGTTCTTACCTGTAGGAAAGGAAGGTGGACTCAGACTCTGAGTAAGACAACCTGCTACTATCCAGAGATCCTCCTGTAAAACAAACAAAGCAGTTGACACACGCAGCCACTAGAAGGCGGCATAGACACCAATTACATGGATCAGTGAGGCTCATCTTCAACGTAATGGATGTTTGAACGCATCCTTTTCTCTGACAGATTTCAATAGGCATGTTCAATAGCATGGTTTCTACCACATTACATTTACCAKTGAAATCATGTCATGGGGAAAAGGACAGAGGTATGTCTTAGAGTATTTCTCAAGCGTGAGGAAGTCACAAACCTAAATCATCATAAATAATAACTCATTTGCCCTGCAGGTTAACACACACACACTCCTGGGAGCTGTCAATCAACATTAGTTACAAAAGTGTATCATGTGACGTTGCTCTGGGGACACTCACTATGAAAATTCATTAGCTAAACACGCTAACCCTTCTTTCGTCCGCAGGCGTCATCAGCTGTGTTCATAACTCACCGTTATACAATCCACTACACACTCCTTACCTTTCTCCATCAATATTTCCTTTGTCAGTCTTTCATTATCCCCACATTCAACTACCTCGCCCCCCCGACTCTCCTTCACTCGTCATTAAATGGTGTTTGGTTATGAAGATGAAGTGTTAATAACTGCTTAATTAAGCCTCAAATAGTTGCTATAAAGGGTTAACATGTAAATATAGCTTTAATGAACATGTATTTGGGTTGACTCACCACGGCTGCGGTTCTTGTTAAAGTTGTGGAGAGGGTCGAAGCCAGTCTCCTGCTCTCCCTCAGGCTGGAGAGGGTGGTGGGTCTCAAAGTTAGGGTGCTGCATGACCACCACACAACCGAACCTGGGATGAGAACAACAGGAGGGGTTAAAACTACTTGTGTACCACCACAGAACAAGAATTAACACAACACCACAGAACAAGAGTAGGATGACTGCAGCAGTAAACACCATAGAGTAAGAACAAAACTGAACACCACAGAGCAAGAGGACTCATCTGATAAAAGATCCCTTAATAGAAAATGACTCAAGTAAAAGTCACCCAGTAAAATTCTACTTGAGTAAAAGTATTTGGTTTAAAATATACTTAAGTATCAAATGTAACTACTAAAATATACTTAAGTATCAAAAMAAAGTATAAATCATTTCAAATGAATTATATTAAGCAAACCAGACGGCAACAMTATTGTTTTTAAAATGTACAGATAGCCAGAGGCACACTCATTTACAAACGAAGCATGTATGTTTAGTGAGTCCGCCAGATCAGAGGCAGTAGAGATGACCAGGAATGTTCTGTGGATGTGTGAAGTGGACCATTTTCTTGTCCTGCTAAACATTCAAAATGTAACGAGTACTTTTGGGTGTCAAGGAAAATGTTTGGAGTAAAAAGTTCATATACTTTTTTCTTAAGGAATGTAGTGAAGTAAAAGTTATCAAAAATTAGAGTATAGATACCCCCCCAAAAAGTACTTAAAAATACTGCTTAAGTAGTTAAGTATTTTACACCACTGMGACTAAGTTTAGTAGAGCAATCAAAAACAGAACAAATATACATGTTCTGTACCCAGTAGGTTACTCAGGTCCTCTGGCACTGGCCTTTTAACTATCCCAAAGCRTACGACCAGGAGGCAGCCATCGTTACTACGCCCCCAGCCTCAGAAATAGCCTGCTAGAGAACCTGAGGGGGGSCGAAACTGTGGACATGTTTTAAATTTGCTTCTCCTTAGTGTGCTTTTTAGTCAGTAGTTTTTATTGTTATTGTTTTGTTTCTTATCCTCTTAAGCGTATTGTGCAGTAAATATTTCAGTTTTTATTTTCATTCCTTTTTTTCCATGTGAAGCACATTGAGTTACATTCCATGTCTGAAATGTGCTGTATAAATAAAGTTAGATTTACTAATAATATTATCCAGTTCAGCTCCAGGCCTATGCTTTTTGTCTTTGTTCCATGTCAGTACTTACAGTCACAACGTTGTGTTTCTCCTCAGCCGAGACTCAGGAAAGATGAGGGTTTAGGCTATCTGAGAGAAACACAAAGAGACATTCAGGACAATGTCCCTGGGTATAAATAGGATCACTTGGGGGAATTCAACACAAGACAAGGCAACATAAGGCTACGCAGTATAGGCTAGGCTTGTGCGGTATACCGTACACAACTACTTATACAAGTTAACTATCAAAGATATGCCAAATAAACTACTCCATCTCAGGTCTCCAACTATCCACATGGTTTGCTAACCAAATGGCTAGCTTGCAAGATCAAGCTTCTTGGTTACGACAGATACAATCAATTCCCTCCTGGATCAAGATCCCAGCTGCCTAAATGGGTTTTGTGCGTCAAATGATGTTTGGAAAGTAATAGTGCCCCTTGTGTGCATTGCCAGTAATACCGAATACCTCATTATGGTACAGGAACAGTATGAAAGAGTGGGTACTGGCCAACCCTAGTGTAGGCTACTCAAATGTCTCGAGTGGCTTTGGAAGATCACTGACATAGGATACACTGATTTAATAAGACAGAATGGACTAGATTTGAAAAATAACACGTCTCATTTTACAAAGGAAAACATTCTAATCACATACAGAGACAGTCAAGTGGCTTGTGCATAAAAACAACCACCTCCATGGAGGAAGAGCACCGAGCAGGGATAGCCCAGGGAATTCTCACCCCATATTCACTATGGCATTTCAGACTGACAGCTCTGTGGGAGATCTGTGACAAATGAAAGACAAACATTGACACTACATGCTCCTACCAAAAGAAAAGAAATGACCAATCAAGACGTTTCACATAACAGTACAATGACACGGACATTGAGCAGGACTCTTACAGAACTAGTCGACGACATGCCGTTCATCAAAAGACGAAATGTTTTAAAATTTTCCTCAAACCATGTTGATTTAATTAAGGTTAAACCCGTGGGCCACCCGAGGGACATAGCGCTCTAAACAACTGCATCGCTAGAGGCGTCACTACAGACCCGGGTTCGACCCCAGGCTGTGTCGCAGCCAGCCGCGACCAGGAGAGGCATGAGGCGGCGCACAATTGGCCCAGCATRGCCGGGTTAGCGGAGGGCTTGGCCGGCCAGGATGTCCTTGTCCCGTCACACTCTAGCGACTTCGGTAGCCAGCTGTACAGGGTTTCCTCCGACACATTGGTTCGGCTGTCTTCCGGGTTAAGCGAGCAGTGTGTCATGAAACAGTGCGGCTGGGCGGGGGACACATGGCTTCCGACCTTCGCCTCTCCAGAGTCCGTACGGGAGTTGCAGGGATGGGACAAYACTGTAAATACCAAATTGGGTATGGCAAAATTGGGGAGAAAAAAAAAGAGGGGTAAAAAGTACCTCCCAAAATAAAAATAACAACAACAAAAAAGATTTGTTAAACCCCGCCACCTTTCCATTATTTATCCTGGATGGGCGTCTGCCATGGTTATGTGTGTGTGTGTGTGTGTGTGTGTGTGTGTGTGTGTACTTGGGTTATCACAATACCTGATTTTCCATGGCAAAAAGGAAAGCAAAGACATTTCCTTGCGATGATACCTCGGAGTATTGCGATGCCGGTAACGTGACAACCCTAGTGCGTACACATAGGCTTAGCCTACATAACACACAATTCCTTCCACTGCAGCAGCGAGAGCATTATGCATTTTCCTTTATTAATTATGGAAATCACCCAACAAAGGCATCTCCTTAAACCCATTAACGAGGCGCGTGGAACCCGGCTTTGATAAATCAACCGCGCACACTATCAAAATAGAAATAATTTTATATGCGTACTCTATGCTCCTGTATGGCTCTGCAACATCTGTTCCTCACAAAGACTAATGCCTTCAAGTCATCTGAGTTTTRCCCCCCCTTTTAAAAGACAATATCCCATTAAATCATTTAAACTAATCTCCAACAATAGCTAGAGACATGCTGTGAATAGGTCAATAATAATGCACTGCATTTCATCATGTTGAAGTAGAACAGATTCTGTTCAGAGTTAGGCATGTTTCAGAAGTGTCTGAAGGGCTCGAAACTCAGAACTATAGGTGAGGTTCCTTATAGAGGAGTTCTTTACCATAGTTGAATAGTTTCATTCATTATGCCTCTACTCCCAGAATCCAGAGGCTATTACAACATTCTGAATTCCAGGAAGAGGAAACCTAAGGAATAACTGATTAATGACTGAATCTTGTAATTCTGAACAGGATGTTGAGATCCTCATGTAAAATCACTCACTACTCAGGCTAAGGGAATGTAACAGAGTGGCTGTACAACTGAGCAGTGCTGTGTGTTGCATGTTGTCAGGTGGAAGGTTTCACTTACATTCTAAAAGTTATCCTCCAGAGACTAATGTTCTGCTCTGCAACAACGGCAAACTTCTCTGCGCAATAAACACATTAAGTACTGCATAATGTACTACATATCACCGGGAGATACGTCAATAATTCACTGAATTAATTTTTTATGATGTAATCAAATAAATACATAATGGAAGGCATTAATAAACCACTGGGTAAATTGCTTGCACTGCTATCTACAAACTTACATTGGGATGAGAGGATACTTTGTGTGTGTGTGTGTGTATATATATATATATATATATATACACACAAAGTATCTTCTCATCCCAATGTAAGTTTGTAGATATATATATATATATACACACAAAGTATCTTCTCATCCCAATGTAAGTTTGTATATATACACTGCTCAAAAAAATAAAGGGAACACTTAAACAACACAATGTAACTCCAAGTCAATCACACTTCTGTGAAATCAAAACTGTCCACTTAGGAAGCAACACTGATTGGACAAATTATACATTTCACATGCGTTGGTGCAAATTGGAATAAAAAAGGCGAAATCTATAGGCAATAGGCAAGACACCCCCAAAAAAAGGAGTGATTCTGCATGGATGACCAGCAGACCCACTTCTCAGTTCCTATGCTTCCTGGCTGATGTTTATTTGTCACTTTTGAATCTGGCGGTCTCTCATCTCTAGTGTAGCATTGAGACGGAGTCTACAACCCACACAAGTTTGGCTCAGCGTAGTGCATTCATCCAGTGATTGCACATCTAATATAGCGAGCGTTAGAGCAATAAAATGTCAGTCTTGTCTATTCTGTTCACGTATTGCACGCTAGGAGGCTACTCAGGACACAGGCCAGTACATCAGTAGACGGGAGGACCGTAGAGGGCAACAACTCATGCAGGCAGGGACCCTCCTCCGCCATTCTGCAAGAGGTGCACTCCAGAGCCCTGCAAAATGACCTCCAGCACCACAAATGTGGCCATCGGCCCTCATACCACCCTCATGAGTCTGTTCTGACCGTTTGAGCAGACAATGCACATTTGTGGCCTGCTGGAGGTCATTTTGCAGGGCGCTGCAGTGCACCTCCTTGCACAAGCGGAGTAGCGGTCCTGCGCTGGGTTGTTGCCCTCCTACGGCCTCCTCCACGTCTCCTATGTACTGGCCTGTCTCCTGGTAGCGCCTCCATGCTCGTGACATTACGCTGACAGACACAGCAAACCTTTTTCCACAGCTCGCATTGATGTGCCATCATGGATGGAACTGCACTACCTGAGCACTTGTGTGGGTTGTAGCTCCTTCATGCTACCACTAGAGTGAGAGCACCACCAGCATTCAAAAGTGACCAAAACATCAGCCAGGAAGCATAGGAACTGAGAAGTGGTCTGTGGTCACCACCTGCAGAAATCACTCCTTTTTTGGGGTGTTCTTTGCTAATTGCCTATAATTTCCACCTTTTGTCTATTCCATTTCACAACAGCATGTGGAAATTTATTGTCAATCAGTGTTGCTTCTAAGTGGACAGTTTATTGATTTCACAGAAGTGTGATTGACTTGGAGTACATTGTGTTGTTTAAGTGTCCCTTTTATTTTTTGAGCAGTGTATATATATATATAGATTATATATATATATATTCATATAGAAGATATGTACTATATATATATATATATATATATTATATATTATAGAGCATATATATATAATATATATAGTATGTGGACATCGCTTCAAATAAGTGGATTTGGCCATTTCAGCCACACCCGTTGCTGACAGGTGTATAAAAATCGAGCACACAGCCATGCAATCTCCATAGACAAAGATTGGCACTAGAATGGCCTTACGAAAGAGCTCAGTGACTTTTAAAGTGGCACTGTCACAGATTGCCCCCTTTCCAACAATTCTATTTTTCTAGGAGCAACAAAGGCTCAGCCACAAAGTGGTATGCCACACAAGCTCACAGAACTGGACCGCAGAGTGCTGAAGCGGGAGTGGGTAAAAATCGTCTTTCCTTGGTTGCAACACTCACTACCGAGTTCCAAACTGCCTCTGGATGCAAAGTCAGCACAATGTTTGTCCCGGGGACGAGCAGCCGCACACAAGCCTAAGATCACCATGTGCAATACCAAGCGCCGGCTGGAGTGGTGTAAAGCTCGCTGCCATTTGACTCTGGAGCAGCGGAAAAGTGTTCTATGGCGTGATGCTTCACCATCTGGCAGTCCAACAAACTAATCTCCACATACTTTCGGTCATGTAGTGTACTTGCCTGTGATTTAGCCTACTGTAACAAGGTCCACTGAATCCCACCTCTGTGTGGAAAAAAAGGGTCCACTGSGAACCAAACAGAACAAAACAGGGAGGGACCTACCTTAACTTGTCCAATAAGAAAAGCTTGTTCATATTAATTTGCAAAACATTTTGCTACGTGTGCAGTAATGAATACAACCCAGGCATTTGAAGAATGAAGATAGTCTGTAAGCCATTAACAGAAATCATCATGACACATTTGAGTCCTCCTGCCCTGACCTGTACATGACCTCAGCCAGTAGCCTAGAAACATTATCCTAGTTGATTGAAGGTACGATGAGAACACATTAAAGAAACAGAAGGCTAAATTAGACAAACACCATACAAAATAAAATGAGAAATGCAAGTGAAATACATATAGCTACACCTTCATACCATCAGGGATATTAATAGAGCACCATTATGATTCACTTCCTCTTTACTATAAACAGATGGAGAACATCCCTTGCTGTGAAGAGGTGAAGTTAGTGTGTGTGTGAGAGAGCGAGACGTAGGACTCGGAAGGCCCAAAACGGTTGAAAACCAATCGGGTATGAACTGAGCTAGACAGAGAGGCTGCGTAGCTTCTGCCCAGAGCCACAAAGCTCGTCTGCTTTCTGTGAGGCTTTGATTATGGTGTTTTAGAACAGCAGATCAGCTGAGAGGCCCTGGGCATTCTGAGTTCTGACAACACTGGAGACAACAGCAGTACAGCAGAATATACTGAGGAATAACAGAAACAGAGAAGGGTACTTCAGTGCCAGTAGAGAGGACTAGCCTGACGGCTTTCATGTGACTGAGGGGCCATTTTAGTGGATGTAGTACACTATACAGATTGCTATCAAGAGGACTCCGGAACAATGAAATGGAACTTTCATGTGCATTAATAACAAACTTGTATTCCATACGTAAATAAGAATAAAATTGTCAAATAACTAGCCTAGTTGGTTTAGCAAGGGAAAAAGACAGGAACATCCCAGCTAGCCATGATTGGCTGAGATTATGGATGGGCTGGACATGCTGGGAGATGAGTTTGGATTGGTCTGCCATGCATCTGTCTATAACATGAGCTGTTCAGTATGTATAGGCAGCCCTTTTCACTGCACCGTTTTTGAAAGATATAATCTTAGCTATCGAGAATAACCATTTTTGCTACTTTTCTCAACAACAACACTTTCTGCACACGCCACAGTCAGTGTGAACCGGAGTGACTTAACAACGCTGGCCAAACAAGATGTACCTACAAACAAAAAGAGTTCAATGGTTCCAGTCTGCCATGAAGCGTTCATCCATGTATGCTGGTAAGAGTCTAGRTACATTTTCAAAGCTAAGTTTCAAATTTAAAAGTTATTTTCTTTCCAAGTTAAAGCGTACTGTTAGCTAGCTAGCGAACGTTGGCATGCTAGCTAAGGTTACTTGTATGATCTGTGTAGTAATATGATTCAAATCAGAAATCACTTTGTATTACTAGTTAAAGCCTAATGTTAGCTAGCTAACATTGAACTTAGTTGGTTTGCTTTCGCTACCTGCAGATTCATACTACAGCTATGACAATGTTTGTATTGGTACAGTGCCTTCAGAAAGTATTCAGACCCCTTGACATTTTCCACATTTTGTTAGGTTACAGCCTAATTTTAAAATTGATTAAATAGTTTCCCCCCACTCATTAATCTACACAATCTATTCACTACCCAGGGAGTTGTTTCTCTGAGACTGTCACCCCCGCTTGCTCTATAGAGGTTAGGCTGAGGTTTCTGATAAGCAATTTGTGACAAACGTATTGGCAAAAAAGTCCTACACTAGCTAATATCAGTCATTGTTCGGTGACTGAACAGTTAGGGGTCAAAACAACATGACACACTGACATAGGTCACCCGTTTCAGGAAACTAGGCGTATGTCGCGGGTCACTACATCACAGAAAGGCCGTTTGAACGTAATTTTTTTTTAAATCAAAATGCGTGTATCGCGCAGTAAAACTGCATAAGAGTTGTTCTCCACTTTCTTGAGGATCAAGTTTTGAATTTGTATTATCATCTACATTTATGATGAGTATTTCTGTTGAAACGATGTGGCTATGCAAAATCACTGGATGTTTTTGGAACTAGTGAATGTAACGCGCCAATGTAAACTCAGATTTTTATATATAAATATCAACTTTATCAAACAAAACATACATGCATTGTGTAACATGAAGTCCTATGAGTGTCATCTGATGAAGATCATCAAAGGTTAGTGATTAATTTTATCTCTATTTGTGACTCCTATCTTTGGCTGGAAAATGGCTGTGCTTATTGTGGTTTGGTGTGACCTAACATAATCGTTTGTGGTGCTTTCGCTGAAAAGCATATTTTTAAATCGGACACTTTGGTGGGATTAACAACAAGATTACCTTTAAAAATGGTATAAGACACATGTATGTCTGAGGAATTTTAATTATGAGATTTCTGAATTTGGCGCCCTGCACTTTCACTGGCTGTTGTCATATCGATCCCGTTACCGAGATTGCAGCCCTAAGAAGTTAAGAACAAGTGTATCTTTAATTCTATGTAAAACATGTATCTTTCATCAAAGATTATGATGAGTATTTCTGTTATTTGACGTGGCTCTCTGCAATTTCTCCGGATATTTTTGAGGCATTTCTAAACATGGTGCCAATGTAAACAGATTTTTTTATATAAATATGCACATTATCAAACAAAACATACATATATTGTGTAACATGATGTCCTATGAGTGTCATCTGATGAAGATCATCAAAGGTTAGTGATTAATTTTATCTCTATTTCTGCTTTTTGTGACTCCTATCTTTGGCTGGGAAAATGGCTGTGTGTTTTTTGGACTTGGCGGTGAAAACTTGTGTTTTCTATCCAATAGTAATAATAATATGCATATATTAGCATCTGGGACAGAGTAGGAGGCAGTTCACTATGGGCACCAATTCATCCAAAAGTGAAAATGCTGCCCCTTATCCCTAAAACGTTAACAGAAGACTCCACTATTCAAATAACCATTTCTGATGCGTTCGTAAATTCAGTCTGACCATCTACTCCGATTTCAGAGCACTCTCGTCTGAGTGTGCCAGAGCGCAGAATAACTAATGAATTTACGCACACTCAACACCCGTTGAATATGACCACTGTCAGTAAACATCAGCAAAAACGCATAACTAAATTGTTGCCAGCAGCATACTTAGTCACTAACGCTCTGGATAACTTAAAAACAGCCTAACCACCTCTGCTAGGGCGAGTAAAATGGTCAGAGTTTGGGTGGGGGCTAAAGCTTAAGCGGGTGTGAATGATGCTGAATGGATGTAGACAAAGAGCTCTCCAGTAGGTACCAAAACATTTCAAGGCCATTTTCTCAAAAGTGATGTTATAAGTTTATCAACTTTCAAAYCAGAATTACTTTATCATTGTTCCTTAAATGCAGTGTATGATATACCATTTTGTAGCTCTGCGACTCTGCTTTTATCCAATGTAAAACAAACTATTTCAAATGTTGCTACATAAGACCGAATCAAGGCGGTTGGTCACATATTATTGCAGTTTCTCATAAGTGGTTTGCCTCACAATACACAGATCGTTTCGTTTGAGAAGGCTATGTGCTGGCTGGCTGCTCATTTCAGTCCCTGCAGTCAGTGCACCTCGCTCAGAGATCAAAGGTTCGATACTGACAGAACGCTTCTCTTGTGGTACAGACCTCTCCTGTCTGGGCGGCCTCTGGCCAAAACAACTCTTATACAACCTATCTTTGGTACTGTCATTGCACTATGCTGGGTCACGATAGTGTTGTTGGCACCTGTAACTTGGACATAATAAGAACAGGTAGACATAGGCTAGCTAGTGCTTGRCATTGTTTAAAATAAGAAGAAACATAGCTAGCAAACAGCTTTGGACAACATCGGGAGTCTATTGTTTGGACTCCCTGATTTGTGAATCGTTCTGGTGGTTGGAGAAGGAAAATATCCCCAACCATAAAATAGCCGGCTACACACACAAAAAAAACTATCGTCAACAAAAGGCATATTTATAATCTCTAGGAACTCTACTTACCAGGCGTATAGTGAAATATGATCCTCGCTATCAAATAAACGCCTGAATCAAACTGCACCGTAAAATACAGTTTTCTTTATAGAAAAGGTGATCAGACCAATTTCCACCGCAATGACTGTCGATGTGCAATATATTGGCATGATATAGCTAGCAACTAGCTCTACTAGTTAGATGTCCAGCATGGTGGTAGAAAAACAAACATGTCTTTAACTAGGTAGTAACACCATGCATATTTACAATCGCTAGAAAATACTTACGTTGCTGACGTCTAGCTAGTTATATAAACTAGTCGTCAAACTGTTTTGCAAGTTTTTTTCAGGTTAGCGTTCAGGCTAGCTGCACGAGTTTGCACACAGGCCTAGCACTACACTTCCGACATACAGCTCGGTGGCTAAAGACAAATCAATATTGCAAATTCATACAAACGCACGGGTTATTTCCAGTTATTAAAAATGCCATTGCATATACTGTCGTTAAATTTGGGTGTGCATTTTACCTGTTCTGCTCATGCGGGGCTCCCCATTCTGTGCTGTCTTCTGATTGTAAACAGTCGCGAGTCAAGTGGATGTGTGTTGAGGCACAGTTGATAGAACATGTGACTAGGGAGATTAAGTGATTTCAGCGCGTGCGCGAGATGCATAATAATCCCCGAAATAATAAATCGCAAAATAGTAACCTTGTGATATGTTTCATTTATATAGTCTAACATATCCTACATCAAAACATAGCATGCATGAAATGTGCTTCACTGTATTTCCTCTGTCATGTAATGAATCGGCCAATGATGATGAAGATGAGTGTGTGGTGGTGAACTAATGAATGGATCAATCCAATGTATTTATAAAGCCCTTTTTACATCAGCAGATGTCACAAAGTGCTATACAGAAAGCCAGCCTAAAACCCCAAACAGCAAGCAATGCAGACTAGATGTCACGATCGTCGTTACGTGAAATGAACACATATTTAATAACTGAAGACGAAGACCACTTACAAACTAAACAAAACAACAAACGTGAAGCTATAGAATGACAAGTGCAGACACAGGCAACTTACACATAGACATAGACAATCACCCACAAACTACCTAATGACTATGGCTGACTAAATATGGCTCCTAATCAGAGACAACGATAGACAGCTGTCTCTAATTGAGAACCAATCTAGGCAACCATAGACATACATACACCTAGACATACATACACCTAGACTAGACACTGCCCCATAAACATACAAAGCCCCTAGACAATACAAAACACATGCATCCCCCATGTCACACCCTGACCTAACTAAAATGATAAAGAAAACAAAGATAACTAAGGCCAGGGCGTGACACTAGAAGCACGGTGGCTAGGAAAAACTCCTTAGAAAGGCAGGAACATAGGAGAAACCTAGAGAGGAACCAGGCTCGGAAGGGTGGCCAGTTCTCTTCTGGCTGTGCCGGGTGGAGATTATGAGAGTACATAGCCATTAAGGTCAGATTGTTCTTCAAGATGTTCAAACGTTCATAGATGACCAGCAGGTCAGTACCTCAGGAGTAAATGTCAGAGGGCTTTTCATAGCCGAGCATTCAGAGGTCAAGACAGCAGGTGCGGTAGAGAGAGAGAGAGAGTCGAAAACAGCAGGTCCGGGTCAAGGTAGCATGCTTAGTGAACAGGTCAGGGTTCCATAGCCGCATGCAGAGCAGTTGAAACTGGAGCAGCAGCACGACTAGTTGGATTGGAGACAGCCAGGAGTCATCAGGCCAGGTAGTCCTGAGGCATGGTCCTAGGGCTCAGATCCTCCGGGAGGGGAGGGAGAGAGGGAGAGAGAGAGAATCAGAGGGAGCATACTTAAATTCAAACAGGACCACAAATAAGACAGGAGAATTACACCAGATATAACAGACTGACCCTAGCCCCTCGGCACATAAACTATTGCAGCATAAATACTTGAGGCTGAGAAAGGAAGGGGTCGGACAGGGCCAACTAGGCAGGATATAACTCCATCCACTTTGTCAATGCACAGCTCCCACACCACTAGAGGGATATCAACAGACCACCAACTTACTACTTGAGACACCCCTGGGACAGACTACACTCAATCATAGGACCTACTGAAGAGATGATTCTTCAGTAAAGTCTTATAGGTAGAGACCAAGTCTGCATCTCTCACATGGATAGGCAGACCATTCCATAAAAATGTAGCTCTATAGGAGAAAGCCCTGCTTTGTTTGCTTAGAAATTCTAGGGACAATAAGGAGGCCTGCGTCTTGTGACGTTAGAGTACGTGTAGGTTTGTACGGCAGGACCAAATCGGGGGGGATACTGTAGGTAGGAGCAAACCCATGTAATGCTTTGTAGGTTACCAGTAAAACCTTGAAATCAGCCCTAGCCTTAACAGGAAGCCAGTGTAGAGAGGCTAGCACTGGAGTAATATGATCATATTTTGGGGTTCTAGTCAAGATTCTAGCAGCCGTGTTTAGCACTAACTGAAGTTTATTTAGTGCTTTTTCCAGGTAGCCGGAGAGTAGAGCATTGTAGTCTAATCTAGAAGTGACAAAAGCATGGAATAGCATTAGCATTTCTGCATCATTTTTGGACAAAACTTTTCTGATTTTTGCAATGTTACAAAAATGGAAAAAAGCTGTCCTTGAAATATTCTTGATATCTTCGTCAAAAGAGAGATCAGGGTCCAGAGTAACACTGAGGTCCTACACAGTTTTTATTTGAGACGACTGTACAACCAAAAAGAMTAATTGTCAGATCCAAGAGCAGATCTCTTTGTCCTTGGGACCCAGAACTAGCATCTCTGTTTTATCCGAGTTTAAAAGTAAAAAATTGGCCGCCATCCACTTCCTTATGTCTGAAACACAAGCTTCCAGGGTAGGCAATTTTAGGGTTTCATCGTGTTTCATCGAAATGTACAGCTGTGTGTCGTCCGCATAGCAGTGAAAGTTGACATTGTGTTTCCGAATCACTAAGAGGCAGAATATATAGTGAAAACAATAGCGGTCCTAAAACGGAACCTTGAGGTACGCCGAAATGTACGATTGATTTGTCAGAGGACAAACCATCCACAGAGACAAACTGACATATTTCCGACAGATAAGATCTAAACCAGGCAAGAACATGTCCGTGTAGACCAATTAGGGTTTCCAATCTCTCCAAAAGATTGTGGTGATCGATAGTGTCAAAAGCAGCACTAAGGTCTAGGAGCACGAGGACAGATGCAGAGCCTTGGTCTGACGCCATTAAAATGTAATTTACCACCTTCACAAGTGCAGTCTCAGTGATGTGGCTAAAACCAGACGGAAGCATTTCGTATACGTTATTTGTCTTCAGGAAGGCAGTGAGTTGCTCCGCAACAGTTTTTCAAAGATATTTGAGAGGAATGGGAGTTTCGAAATAGGCTGATAGTTTTTTACATTTTCCAGGTCAATGTTTAGCTTTTTCAAGAGACGCTTTGTTACTGCCACCTTTGGTGAGTTTGGTTCACATCCGGTGGATAGGGAGCCATTTATTATGTTCAACACAGGAGGCCTACATGCAAAGCCAATGTCTGTTGAGGATAAGAGATTATAAATGGTGAAATGTTAAACAGTACAATAACCTGCTGTTGATTATTCCCAGACAGACTGAGGAACAATGCTCACATTGTTTTACAGCTAGGGTTTGCAGCATAATAAGAGACAGACCCTGAAGAGCCCCATAACCACTACCCCTCTGTAAGTAGAGCAGACAACTATTGTGTCAGATTGTAGCCTTTGTGTGTGTGTGGGGGGGCCTGTTGATAGGGTTAGGGTTAGTTCGTAAGCCTATGGTGCAAAACTCAGGGTGTTTATTTGCAGGAGGTGAAATCAACTCTGTGAGAACTGTATACTATGTAGGCTACATACTGTATGTACAACAATAATAACAAACAGGAAGTAGACTCCTTACTATACACAAACTCAGATAAAATGAAACAAATAATCAATAACACAGAATACAGAGCTCTAATTAACACAGGTATCAATCATGACAGGAAGCGCAACTGTCACACCCTGCTCTGTTTCACCTGTCTTGTGCTTGTCTCCACCCCCCACCAGGTGGCTCCCATTTTCCCCATTATCCCGTGTATTTAGTTTTCTGTTTGATGCCAGTTCGTCTTGTTTTGTCAGGTCTTACTAGCATGTTTCCCATTTCTCCTGTTCTCAAGTTTTTGTTTTCTAGTCTTCCCAGTTCTGACCTTTCTGCMTGTCCTGACCCTGCCTGCCATTTTGTCCCTGATTGACTCTGCCTTGGATTACGAACCTCTGCCCGCGCTCCACCTGCCCTTTTCCTGCCGCTTTGTTATAATAAATATTCGGAGAACCAAACTATCTGCCCCTTGTGTCTGCGTCTGGGTCATATCCTGAGTCGTGATAGCAACACCAGTATGGCAACCTTACCCCTGTCTGGCCGCGACAGGTATGACAGAGTTTATACCTTCCATCAAGGCCTCACCTTGGAAGATAGCATTATGCACCATTCAACAATTAGGCTAGTATACAGTGCCTTCGGAAAGTATTCAGACCACTTCACCTTTTGTTATGTTCCAGCCTTAACCTAACTTTGATTTAATTTTTAAACATCCTCATCAATCTACACACAATACCCCATAATGACAAAGTGAAACAGGTTTTTAGAGATTTTTGCAAATGTATTCAAAATAAAAACAGAAACACCTTATTTACATAAGTATTCAGATCCTATGCTATGAGACTCGAAATTGAGCTCAGGTGCATCCTGTTTCCATTGATCATCCTTGAGATGTTTCTACAACTTGATTGGAGTCAACCTTTGGGGCGGCAGGTTAGAGCGTTGGACTAGTAACCGAAAGGTGGCAAGATCAAATCCCAGAGCTGACAACCGGCTCCAGAGCGCTCAAGACCTCAGACTGGGGCAAAGGTTCACCTTCCAACAGGACAATGACCCTAAGCACACAGCCAAGTCAATGCAAGAGTGGATTTGGGACAAGTCTCTGAATGTCCTTGAGTGGCCCGGTCTTGAACCCGATCAAACATCTCTGGAGAAACCTGAAAATAGATGTGCAGCGATGTGACGCTCTCCATCCAACCTGACAGAGCTTGAGAAGATCTGCAGAGAAGAATGGGAGAAACTCCCCAAATTCAGGTGTACCCAAGAAGACTCGAGGTGCTTCAACAAAGCACGGAGTAAAGGGTCTGAATACAAATGTAAATGTGATATTTATGTTTTTTTTTGCTATATACATTTGCAAACATTTCTAAAAACCTGTTTTTGCTTTGTCATTACTGAGTGTACACAACATTAAGAACACCTTTCTAATATTGAGTTGTACACTCAGTGTAGAATCCTGCATTAAGCAGAAGTACTCCAGGGGTAGGGTATTCATTACTCTGCTCATTGGGATTTGCAATATGGGCATTACCCAACACCACAGGATAATTGGCGCTCCTGAACACAGCTCCGAGAGGAACAAACATTTCACCTTTTCAATTACGAGGACATACAGGTAAGTCTTAAACATTTTGCAATATGGAAATAGCGATCTCATTAGGCTAACTACGTGCACATTGTAATGGTAACTTGAATTGTGGGAGTAGGCTTGGCCTTTTACCAGATTTATCTACTCAATAGAAAGATCAAAGACCGATGATTCAAAGGACTTTAAATAATCGGAAACAGACACTTACAGTTATCTTGGGATGCGTGACAACTTGAGGCCTTCGTTTTGGAAAAGCACCCAGGTATGGATATCAAATCAAGTCAAAATGTATTTGTCACATCCGCCTGACCGTGAAATGCTTACTTACAAGCCCTGAACCAACAATGCAGTTCAAGAAATAGAGTTAAGAAAAGATTTACTAAATTAACTAAAGTAAACATTTAAATAAAAAATAACATAATAAAAGCAATAACGAGGACCTATACAGGGGGTACCGGTACCGAGTCAATGTGTGAGGGTACCGGTTAGTCAATGTAATTTGTACATGCAGCTATGGGTAAACTGTGCATAGATAATAAACAGCTAGTAGCAGCCATGTGGGCCTAGACGTGGCGCTCCGGTACCGCTTGCCGTGCAGTAGCAGAGAGAACAGTCTATGACTTGGGAGACTGGAGTCTTTGACAATTTTTGGGCCTTCCTCTGACACCCCCTGGTATATAGGTCCTGGATGGTAGGAAGCTTGGCCCCAGTGATGTACTAGGCCGTAGCGCCTTAAGGTCTAATGCCGAGCACTTGCCATACCAGGCGGTGATGCAAACTGTCAGGATCCTCTCAATGGTGCAGCTGTAGAACTTTTTGAGGATCTGGGGACCCATGCCAAATCTTTTCAGTCTCCTGAGGGGGAAAAGGTGTTGTCGTGCCCTCTTTACAATAGTCTTGGTGTGTTTGGACCATGATAGTTTATTGGTGATGTGGACATTAAGAAACTTGAAACTTTCGACCCGCTCCACTACAGCCCCGTCGATGTGAATGGGGGCATGTTCGGCACTGCTTTTCCTATAGTCCACGATCATCTCCTTTGTCTTTCTCACATTGAGGGAGAGGTTGTAGTCCTGGCATCACACTGCCAGGTCTCTGACCTACTCCATATAGGCTGTCTCGTCGTTGTCGGTGATATCAGCAAACTTAATGGTGTTGGAGTCGTGCTTGGCCACGCAGTCATGGGTGAACAGGGAGTACAGGAGGGGACAAAGCAGGCACCCCTGAGGTTCCCCCGTGTTGAGAATCAGCGTGGCAGATGTGTTGTTGCCTACCCTTACCATCTGGGGGTGGCCTGTTAGGAAGTCCAGGATCCAGTTGCAGAGGGAGGTGTTTAGTACTAGGGTCCTTAGCTTAGTGATGCGCTTCTTGGGCACTATGGTGTTGAACACTTAGCTGTAGGCAATTAACAGCATTGTCACATAGGTGTTATTTTTGTCCAGGTGGGAAAGAGTAGTGTGGAGTGCGATTGAGATTGCTTCAATTGTGGATCTGTTGGGGCGGTATGCGAATTGGAGTGGGTGTTGATGTGAGACATGACCTGCCTTTCAAAGCACTTCATGAAGATGGATTATTTTAAATATGTGTAACGACATGCGCTGAGTCAGGAAGGAATTTCAGGGAGTGTTTTAATAAAATTATCAGAACATAATACAAAAGAAGAAACACTAACAGCACACAGACATGAAACTGATACAGAAACAATAATGCCTGGGGAAGAAACCAAAGGGAGTGACATATGTAGGGAAGGTAATCAGGGAAGTGATGGAGTCCAGGTGAGTCTGACGACGCGTAGGTGTGCGTAGCAATGGTAACAGGTGTGCGCCATAACGAGCAGCCTGGTGACCTAGAGGCCYGAAAGGGGGCACACATGACAATATGCTATTGAACCAAAAACAGATCTGGCTAATTAATCTTTATGGGCCAAATAATGATGATCCAAACTTTCTCGGAAATGTATATAATATACTATTGAGCTCACAAGCAATGAAAGAATGTATTATTATAGTGGGAGATTATAATACGGTTTTAAGTACCTCAATGGCTCGTAAAGGAAATCACTCGACAAACTATAACCCTCAAGAACTAAAGGAGATCACAAAGATCATGGATACATTAGAACTAGTGGATATATGGAGGTTGAAAAACCTTGACCTAGTGAGATATACACATGGAGGAGGCTTAATCAAACTTGATTACTTTCTAGTCTCGTTCTTGCTGGCATCAAAAGTAAAACAAGTATTAATAGGAGACCGAATGCGATCGGACCACCATCTAATTGGCCTCCATATAACTCTTACAGAATTTCCACGTGGACGGGGATATTGGACATTTAATCAAACCCTATTGGATGACAATTTGTTCTTAACTCAGACAAAATAATTCATCATTGACTTTTTCTTGACTCGTCAACATAGAAATTCTACCAACAACAGTTTACAGAAACTCGTTACAAATTATGGAGTTATCCATGATTCACCAAATTATATTTTCAAAGAGGAAGAAAAATATTATGTTTTCTTTTCAGTCTCCTCCATTTCCACTGTTAACTGTAAGGATTTCTTTCCTAATAATAATGTAAAATTAACACATTTACAGAAAGACCTGTGTGAAGGACAATTTACAGAAGAGGACATTTTTGAGGGAATTTACATAATTTGAGTCAATTGGAGGTGTACCTGTGGATGTATTTCAAGGCCTACCTTCAAACTCAGTGCCTTTTTGCTTGACATCATAGGAAAATCAAAAGAAATCAGGCAAGACCTAAGAAAAAAATTTGTAGACCTCCACAAGTCTGGTTCATCCTTGGGAGCTATTTCCAAATGCCTGAAGGTACCACTTTCATCTGTACAAACAATAGTACGCAAGTATAAACACCAGGGGACCATGCAGCCGTCAAACCGCTCAGGAAGGAGACCTGCTCTGTCTCCTAGAGATGAACGTACTTTGGTGCGAAAAGAGTAAATCAATCCCAGAACAACAGCAAAGGACCTTGTGAATATGCTGGAGGAAACAGGTACAAAAGTATCTATATCCACAGTAAAACGAGTCCTATATCGACATAACCTGAAAGGCCGCTCAGCAAGGAAGAAGCCACTGCTCCTAAACCACCATAAAAAAAAAGCCAGACTACGGTCTGCAACTGCACATGGGGACAAAGATCGTACTTTTTGGAGAAATGTCCTCTGGTCTGATGAAACAAAAATAGAACTGTTTGGCCATAATGATCGTTAAGTTTGGAGGAAAAAGGGGGATGCTTGCAAGCCGAAGAACACCATCCCAACCGTGAAGCACAGGGGTGGCAGCATCATGTTGTGGGGGTGCTTTGCTGCAGGAGGGACTGGTGCACTTCACAAAATAGATAGATGGCATCATGAGGTAGGAAAATTCTGTGGAAATATTGAAGCAACATTTGAAGACATCAGTCAGAAAGTTAAAGCTTGGTTGCAAATGGGTCTTCCAAATGGACAATGACCCCAAGCATACTTCCAAAGTTATGGCAAAATGGCTTAAGGACATTCTTTATGGATTTTTGAAAACATTTTTAAAATTATATTTGTTAATGATATTATGAATAGAAACTGAGGAGTTATGTAACATATGCAGTTATCGAAAATATATGGGAATATCTGCTCAATCCAAATTTACAACCAACTGATTGCAGCACTACCACAAAAATGGAGGAGGCAAGTGGAAAGGGGAGAAGGTAGGGAACTTGTTTGCCTGCCATATATTAAAGATACAAATTGGCTGAAAGGAACTGACATAAATATAAAAATATACCAGTTTCATCTGAGGACGAAAATGTTGACAGCTGCGCCATACAGGTTGCAAAATAAATGGCAGGAGCTTTTCGATGTACCAATTCCATGGGATAGGGTTTATGAACTGGTACAAAAAAGCTATACTTGATTCAACAGTTAGAGTTTTTCAATTTAATTTATTATATAAAATTCTTGCCACCAACAGAATGCTATATATATGGGGCATACAACAACCTCAGCTCTGTAGATTTTGCTGTGAAGAGGCAGAATGAATAGATCATTTATTCTGGTATTGACCCTATGTAGCTTGTTTCTGGTCACATGTTCAGGAATGGTTAAAAAATCCCAACATGCAATTAAAATTAACCTTAAATCAGTTAACTTATATACAATTAACTTATATACAAATATCAATGATGGGTGATTTGGAAAGACATAGTCAGTCAATAAATAATATAATAATACTCATAGGAAAGGTTTTCATCTTTAGCTCACAATCTGTGGATAATATACGATTAGAAAGGTTCAAACATTTTGTAAAACATCACAGCACAATTCAAAAACATATGACACATGGACACCAAACGAGGGCGGTCTATGGTGATAGGTGGGATGGGCTGAGAGTGGCTGAGGGTTGGTATTAAAGAGCCATGTATTATTGTTATGTGACTGCTTTGTATACAGTTGGGCAAAAAAGTATTTAGTCAGCCACCAATTGTGCAAGTTCTCCCACTTAAAAAGATGAGAGAGGCCTGTCATTTTCATCATAGGTACACTTCAACTATGACAGACAAAATGAGAAAGAAAAATCCAGAGAATCACATTGTAGGATTTTTTATGAATTTATTTGCAAATTATGGTGGAAAATAAGTATTTGGTCAATAACAAAAGTTTATCTCAATACTTTGTTATATACCCTTTGTTGGCAATGACAGAGGTCAAAAGTTTTCTGTAAGTCTTCACAAGGTTTTCACACACTGTTGCTGGTATTTTGGCCCATTCCTCCATGCAGATCTCCTCTAGAGCAGTGATGTTTTGGGGCTGTTGCTGGGCAACACGGACTTTCAACTCCCTCCAAAGATTTTCTATGGGGTTGAGATCTGGAGACTGGCTAGGCCACTCCAGGACCTTGAAATGCTTCTTACGAAGCCACTCTTTCGTTGCCCGGGCGGTGTGTTTGGGATCATTGTCATGCTGAAAGACCCAGCCACGTTTCATCTTCAATGCCCTTGCTGATGGAAGGAGGTTTTCACTCAAAATCTCACGATACATGGCCCCATTCATTCTTTCCTTTACACGGATCAGTCGTCCTGGTCCCTTTGCAGAAAAACAGCCCCAAAGCATGATGTTTCCACCCCCATGCTTCACAGTAGGTATGGTGTTCTTTGGATGCCACTCAGCATTCTTTGTCCTCCAAACACGACGAGTTGAGTTTTTACCAAAAAGTTATATTTTGGTTTCATCTGACCATATGACATTCTCCCAATCTTCTTCTGGATCAACCAAATGCTCTCTAGCAAACTTCAGACGGGCCTGGACATGTACTGGCTTAAGCATGGGGACACGTCTTTTTCACATCAGCTATGGAGAGTATGATCACACAGTCGCTGGTGCTCTCATGCATGCTTCAGTGTTGCTTGCCTCGAAGTGAGCATAAAATGCATTTAACTCGTCTGATAGGCTTGCGTCACTGGGCTGGGTTCCCCTTTGTAGTCCGTAATAGTTTGCAAGCCCTATCACATCCAACGAGTGTCAGAGCCGGTGTAGTAGTATTCAATCTTAGTCCTGTATTGATGCTTTGCCTGTTTGAGGGTTCGTCTGAGGGCATAGCGGGATTTCTTATAAGCGTTAGTGTCCCGCTCCTTGAAAGCGGCAGCTCTAGCTTTTAGCTCAGTGCGGATGTTGCCTGTAATCCATGGCTTCTTGTTGGGATATGTACGCACGGTCACTGTAGGGATGACGTCGTCGATGCACTTATTGATGAAGCTGGTGACTGAGGTGGTATACTCCTCAGTGCCATTGGATGAATACCAGAACATATTCCAGTCTGTGCTAGCAAAACAGTCCTGTAGCGTTGCATCTGTGTCATCTGACCACTTCCGTATTGAGCGAGTCACTGGTACTTCCTGCTTTAGTTTTTGCTTGTAAGCAGGAATCAGGAGGATAGAATTATGGTCAGATTTGCCAAATGGAGGGCGGGGGAGAGCTTAGTATTCGTCTCTGTGTGTGGTGTAAATGTGGTCTAGAGTTTTTTTTCTCTGGTTGTACATGTGACATGCTGGTATAAATGAGGTAAAATCGATTTAAGTTTGCCTACACTAAAGTCCCTGGCCTCTAGGAGCGCCACTTCTAGATGAGTATTTTCTTGTTTGCTTATGGCCTTATACAGCTCATTGAGTGCGGTCTTAGTGCCAGCGTCGGCTTGTGGTGGTAAATAGACAGCTACGAAAAATATAGAGGAAAACCCTCTTGGTGGATAGTGTGGTCTTCAGCTTGTCATGGGGTACTCTACCTCAGGCGAGCAATACCTCGTGACTTCCTTAATATTAGACATTGCGCACCAGCTGTTATTGACAAATAGTCTTACCAGACGTGCTGTTCTGTCCTGCTGATGCATGGAAAACCCAGCCAATTGTTGTCGTTCCAGTTTATTCTCCTGTGATTGCACGTTGGCCAATAGAATGGATAGTAGAGGCGGCAACGAATTCTCACAAGGCATCCCGATCTCCGCCCCGTGTTTACGTATTTTCTTCACGCGAATGACGGGGATATGGGCCTGGTTCAGAGAAGCAGTATATTCCTCGCGTCGGACTCATTAAAGAAAAAATCTTTGTCCAGTTCGAGGTGAGTAATTGTTGTTCTTATAACCAGAATCTCTTTTCGGTCATAAGAGACGGAAGCAGCAACATTATGTACAAAATAAGTTACAAACAATGCGAGAAAACACAATAAAACACAGTTTTATTACCTTTTAAGAGATTCACATAATCTTTGGATGAATAGGCCTACATTTCTTCACTCCAGGCTTTCTGCACTTCTGTTGCCAACTCACTGATAGACATAGGCCTACTGGTATCAAGTATCTGAATAGTGTGTTTAAGCAAAAAATCCTCGCTGTTGGTGCTCTGTGGAGATTCACTGACTGTTCCTCTGTAGATTAGATTGGATGGATGTAGGCCTAAATCCCTCAAGGTCACTTCTACCTCTCTTCCTTCCCCTTAGCACATTTACATTTCAGTCATTTCAGTCAACAGGGGCGGCAGGTAGCCTAGTGGTTAGTGCTTTGGACTAGTAACCGAAAGGTTGCAAGATCAAATCCCCGAGCTGATATGGTAAAAGTCTGTCCTTCTGCTCCTGAACAAGGCAGTTAACCCACTGTTCCTAGGCTGTCAATGAAAATAAGATCTTGTTCTTAACTGACTTGCCTAGTTAAATAAAGGTTAAAGGGGAATCGAGCCCACAACCTTGGCATTGCAAGCGCCATGCTATACCAACTGAGCTACACAGGACTTCCTCTCATAATGAGGGATGAGAAGGGAAGTAATGGCAAAGAGAGAGAAGAAGTAGACGGATAGGGCATTAGACATCGGTTTATTGAAGTAGAGAAAGAGGTAGGAAATAAAGAGAGGAGACAAGAGACTGAGGGAGGTTGAGGTTGAGAGAGATAGAGAGATACAGAGAACAGACAGACAAGTGGATTGAGAAAAACAACTAGTTTATTAGTTGTATCCACGGGATATGCATGATACACAGTGCATTCAGGAAGTATTCAGACCCCTTGAATTTTTCCACATTTTGCTATGTTACAGCCTTATTCCAAAATTGTTTTTTTCCCTCATCAATCTACACACAATACCCCATAATGACAAAGCAAGAACAGGTTTTTAGAAATGTTTGCAAATGTAAAAAAATAAATAAAAGTATTCAGACCATTTACTCAGTACTTTGTTGAAGCACCTTTGGCAGAGATTACAGCCTCGAGTCTTCTTGGGTATGACGCTACAAGCTTGGCACACCTGTATTTGGGGAGTTTCTCCCGTTCTTCGCTGCAGATCCTCTCAAGCTCGTTCAGGTTGGATGGGGAGCGTCGCTGCACAGCTATTTTCAGGTCTCTCCAGAGATGTTCGATCGGGTTCACGTCCGGGCTCTGGCTGGGCCACTCAGCACATTCAGAGACTTTTCCCGAAGCCACTCCTGCGTTGTCTTGTCTGTGTGCTTAGGGTTGCTGCCTTGTTGGAAAGTGAACCTTTGCCCCAGGTCCCAAGTGCTCTGGAGCAGGTTTCTATCAAGGACCTCTCTGTACATTGCTCCATTCATCTTTCCCTCAATCCTGACTAGTCTCCCAGTCCCTGCCGCTGAAAAACATCCCCACAGCATGATGCTGCCACTGTTATGTAAAATCTTACCACAGGACACTTGAAGTCAATCTTAAATGAATCATTGTTTATTGTTAGAGTGCTGGAGAGCTTCCATCCAACTCAATACACCAAGTACACCTGTCGATTAGGAGCTCTAACGGAGCAGTCTTGCTAGTTCCCTTATACTGTATATCATCGAACGAAATGCCTACTTGCAGGTTCCTTCTCAACAATGCAACAACAATAAGAAATAGCACGAACATAAAGTAAATGGCAGTAGAATACAATAAAGATTTTAGCATAAGTATAATACAGGAAGGCACAATTTATAGTATTATTGGGTAATAACTGAGTTATGACCTATATACACTGTAGGTAGGTAAAGTATATATACATGTACGTCGCTAAGAGCCTTGTAGGGTTCTGGTGAGCACCTGAAACACTGATAGAGAAGCAGACACTGATTATTAAGAGCAGCGAGGCGGTTCTCAGAACAATCAAACTCATTAGTGCTGATTAAGATAAAGTTAACGAGATAATTAGAGACAGTTGATGATAATTGTTGGAGAAGTCACTAAGAAAATATATATAAAGTACAAAGTACGACATAAGTTTATATGAGAAAAAGTGTGTGTGTGTGTGTGTGTGTGTGTGTGTGTGTGTGTGTGTTGTGTGTGTGTGTGAGAGTGTGTAAAGAAGAGAAACATCTGTACTGGGGACTCTTTTTAAGATTGCTTATATATGTTGATGATACTTCAATGCTCATGGTGCTTCATACTCTCAGAGTTGACTTCTTGGTCACAGCCAGGAGGGTCATCACAGTAAAAGGCAACAAGTCTATAGCCCCTTTCAGAACCTCAGTCATGTCTGATGGGAGAGAGGGGGGAGAGGGGGGAGGGGAGAGAGTGGGGGTATAAGGGTTCATAACTGTTGCGTTAAAGGCCCAGTGCAGTCAAAAACATGATATTCCAACTGTTGTAAATTTTATTTCCAAACTATGAGGTTGAAATAATAGTGTGAAATTGTGAAAATGATGATAATGCTCTTTCAGTGAAAGAGCTGTTTGAAAAGAATGCCTGAAATTTCAGCCTGTTTTGGTGGATTGGAGTTTTGGCCTTCCATGGTGACATCACCATGCAGTAAATTAGTTAACAGACCAATAATAAAAAAGAGAGTTCTAATAACACAAATTTTAATTTACCCCCTCCCCAGTCAGACCCACTCCCAGAAAGTCCTCGAAAAATGATTGCTTAAAAGTGCTCTTAGCTAAGAAGCTATTTTTGTTATTTTTGACCATTTTAATTTAAAACAATCACAGTAAGGTACTTAGTCGTTAACCAGAAATGATGTGATATTGAGATAAAAACAGATGCATTGGACCTTTAAAGAGTAATGTAGAAGGATGTGATATGGGCGGCGGGGAGGGGGGGGGGCAGAGTAACGCAACAAATAATGTCTAATCATCATCATCATTACCATCGTCATCATCATCATAATACTGCAGAAGCGCTGCATTTTCAGAAACACCATTATCATTATTATAGCTAATATTACCGATGACGGGGATTCCACGGCCCCTGATTGGCCCCGGCAGAGACGTCGTCATGCTAAGCAGAATGACAGAATGCCACAAATCTTTATTGAATTACGCTAAAGCCATTCAGAGCAAATGGGGCTTGAACGCTTCACTATCTGATGAAGAGTAGCAATGGGCAACATCATTGAGCAGACACACACAGACAGGAAGAGAGAGAGAGAGAGAGAGAAGAGAGAGAGAGAGAGAGAGAGAGAGGGGAGAGAGAGACAGAGAGAGAGAGAGAGAGAGAGAGAGAGAGAGAGAGAGAGAGAGAGAGGAGAGAGAGAGAGAGAGAGAGAGAGAGGGAGAAGAATGACAGAAAGAGAGAGGAGAGAGAGAGAGAAGAGAGAGAGAGAGAGGAGAGAGAGGGAGAGAGAATGACAGGAAGAGAGATAGACAGCAGCCAGACAGAGCACTGAGAGGCCCTAGCCTATGTCTGACAAGACACAGATTCACTCGGACAGATATTTTTTGTTGTTGTTGCAATGTTACACAATACACATTAGAACTAGATAAAGCCGCTAAACTGTGCATGCCACCTCTCTTCAATAAAACACCTGTTTCTATCAATGCCCTGTGTCTGAGAGTTACAGGTTGGTTGAGCATTCATTGAAATAGTTAAACGTGCATGATGTGAAAACGTGTTTATCTGTTGAAATCATCCATCAACTCAACACTTCTGATCTGTCTGGTCTGATCTATCAAAGTAGTCAGGCACGGTGGGAAAGTACATTGTGGTAAATCACTCAGAAAGTTGTAGTGGCTGGTATCGTCACCCCTTCGCAGCTACACTATATATACAAAYGTATATGGACATCCCTTAAAATTAGTGGATTTGGCTATTTCAGCCAAACACATTGCTGACAGGTGTATGAAACCGAGCATACAGTCATGCAATATCCATAGACAAACATTGGKAGTAGAATGGCCWTACTGAAGAGCTCAGTGACTTTCAACGTGGCACCGTCATAGGATGCCACCTTTCCAACAAGTCAGTTCATCAAATTTTTGCCCTGCTAGAGCTGTCAAGGTCAACTGTAAGTGCTGTTATTGTGAAGTGGAAACGTCTAAGAGCAAAAACGACTCAGCCGCGAAGTGGTAGGCACACAAGCTCACAGAACCGGACCGCTGAATGCTGAAGCACGTAGCGTGTAAAAATAGCCTGCCTTTCGGTTGCAACACTCGCTACCGAGTTCCAAATTGCCTCTGGAAGCAACGTCAGCACAAGAACTGTTCGCCGGGAGCTTCATGAAATGGGTTTCCATGGCCGAGCAGCCACACACAAGCCTAAGATCCCTGTGCGCAGTCCCAAGCATCGGCTGGAGTGGTGTAAAGCTCGCCGCCATTGGACTCTGGAGCAGTGGASGCGTACGTGTTCTCTGGAGTGATGAATCACGCTTCACCGGCTGACAGTCCGACGGACTAATCTGGGTTTGACGAATGCCACGAGAACGCTACCTGCACCAATGCATAGTGCCAACTGTAAAGTTTGGTGGAGGAGGAATAATGTTCTGGGGCTGTTTTTCAGGGTTTGGGTTAGGCCCCTTAGTTCCAGTGAATGGAAATCTTAACACTACAGCATGCAATGACATTCTAGACGATTCTTTGCGTCCAACTTTGTGGCAACAGTTTGGGGAAGGCCCTTTCCTGTTTCAGCATGACAAAGCCCCCGTGCACAAAGCGAGGTTCATACAGAACTGGTTTGTCGAGATCGGTGTGGAAGAACTTGACTGGCCTGCAAAGAGCCCTCACCTCAACACTATCAAACACCTTTGACCACCGTTACTAACCCTAACACTACAGGCCTGCTGCACCACTGCACCTTAATGATGTTGACCACCGTTACTCTAACCCCAACCCTACAGACCTACTACAGGCCTGCTGCACCACTGCACCTTTATGATGTTTGACCACCGTTACTCTAACCCCAACCCTACAGCCCTGCTGCACCACTGCTCCTTAATGATTGTGTGACCACCGTTACTCTAACCCCAACCCTACAGGCCTGCTGCAACCACTGCACCTTAATGATGTTGACCACCTACTCTAACCCAACCTACACGCCTGCTGCACACTGCACCTTAATGATGTTGGACCACCGTTACTCTAACCCCAACCCTACAGCCCTGCTTCACCACTGCCCTTAATGATGTTGACCACCGTTACTCTAACCCCAACCCATAGGCCTGCTGCACACATGCACCTTAATGATGGTGACCACCGTTACTCTAACCCCAAACCTACAGGCCTGCTGCACCACTGCACCTTAATGATGTTGACCACCGTTACTCTAACCCCAACCCTACAGCCTGCTGCACCACTGCACCCTTAATGATGTTGCCACCGTTACTCTAACCCCAACCCCACAGCCCTGCTGCACCACTGCTCCTAATGATGTTGACCACCGTTACTCTAACCCCAACCTATAGGCCTGCTGCACACTGCCTTAATGATGTTGACCACCGTTACTCTAAACCCAACCCTACAGCCCTGCGCTGCCCACTGCACCTTAATGATGTTGACCACCGTTACTCTACCCCAACCCTACAGGCCTGCTGCACCACTGCTCCTTAATGATGTTGACCACCGTTACTCTAACCCCAACCCTACAGCCTGCTGCACCACTGCACCCTTAATGATGTTGACCACCGTTACTCTAACCCCAACCCTAAGGCCGCTGCATCACTGCACCTTAATGAGTTGACCACCGTTACTCTAACCCCAACCTACAGGCCTGCTGCACACTGCTCCTTAATGATGTTGACCACCGTTACTCTAACCCCAACCCTACAGCCTGCTGCATCACTGCACCTTAATGATGTTGACCACCGTTACTCTAACCCAACCCTACAGCCCTGCTGCACCACTGCCCTTAATGATGTTGACCACCGTTACTCTAACCCCAACCCTAAGGCCTGCTGCACACTGCACCTTAATGATGTTGACCACCGTTACTCTAACCCCAACCCTAAGGCCTGCTGCACCACTGCCCTTAATGATGTTGACCACCGTTACTCTAACCCCAACCCTACAGCCCTGCTGCCCACTGCACCTTAATGATGTTGACCACCGTTACTCTAACCCCAACCCTACAGCCTGCTGCACCACTGCACCTTAATGATGTTGACCACCGTTACTCTAACCCAACCCTACAGCCTGCTGCACCACTGCACCTTAAGATGTTGACCACCGTTACTCTAACCCCAACCCTACAGGCCTGCTGCACCATGCTGACCTTAATGATGTTGACCACCGTTACTCTACCCCAACCCTAAGGCCTGCTGCACCACTGCCCTTAATGATGTTGACCACCGTTACTCTAACCCCAACCCTACAGCCTGCTGCACCACTGCTCCTTAATGATGTTGACCACCGTTACTCTAACCCCAACCCTACAGGCCTGCTGCACCACTGCCCTTAATGATGTTGACCACCGTTACTCTAACCCCAACCCTAAGGCCTGCTGCACCACTGCCCTTAATGATGGTGACCACCGTTACTCTAACCCCAACCTACAGCCCTGCTGCACCACTGCTCCTTAATGATGTTGACCACCGTTACTCTAACCCAACCCTACAGCCCTGCTGCACCACTGCTCCTTAATGATGTTGACCACCGTTACTCTAACCCCAACCCTACACCTGCTGCACCACTGCACCTTAATGATGTTGACCACCGTTACTCTAACCCCAACCCTACAGGCCTGCTGCATCCACTGCACCTTAATGATGTTGACCACCGTTACTCTAACCCCAAGCTAATTATCAGCCACCCAGTAAGGACGACGTGAGATGTTAAACTAGATAGCTGGCCAGCTAAATATCCAGACCGATAAGGATTAGCGTAGATGACCGTGGCCACGTCGTCCTCTCTAGAGCCACGATAAGGAAGAGGCAGACGTCACCACTAGATCATGTGGAGCTAATCTCAGAACCAGTTAAGGCGAGAGGAGTAACTAGATCAGTGGAGCTAATAGCAGACCAGTAAGGAGTCAGCTTTATTGAATAGTGGAGCTAATTAATTCAGACCAGTAAGGAGTTAGTAGATGTAGCTAATGAGTCAGAACCAGGTTAGTTTGGAAAGGAGAGGTAACTAGATACTGCACGCTTAATACTAGACCGATGTTAAGGAGAAGAAGCGTCAGCTAACTACCGATAGTGGAAGCTAATATACAGCACCCGCTCAAGGACCGAGGAGAAGTAACTAGACCTCACAGTGTCGAGCAAATATACAGACCAGTGAAAGGACGCAGGAAGCTGAGTCCCTTAGCATAGTGGAGCTTGCACAACTATCCAGACCACTAAATTAGAGCGACAAGGAAGATTCCCAAGCATAGTGGAGCTAGTAATCCATGATCCAAGTAAAAGAGAGAGTAGTGAAAACTGAGATAGTGTTTAGGCTAGATAGCCAGACCAGTAAGGAAGCCCCGAGAAGTCACTACATTAGTTTGAGCTAACTCTAACAATACTCCAACCCAAGATAAGCAAGAGCGAGCAGTAAATCCTAACGATTAGAATGGGACTATATCGAGCCCCTGCAGTTTAAGGTAAGTAGCGTAGACATTTACCGCTGGAAGCTAATATCAGTTACCGAGGGCGTA
The DNA here is from genome assembly GCF_002910315.2 of Salvelinus sp. IW2-2015. Lineage (NCBI taxonomy): Eukaryota > Metazoa > Chordata > Actinopteri > Salmoniformes > Salmonidae > Salvelinus > Salvelinus sp. IW2-2015. Next base: position 25,458,215 of record NC_036870.1, read on the forward strand.
TCATGAGTAAAACTAGATAGTGACTAATATCAGCACCTATAATAGGAGAGGAGTGAAGTTTGTGAGACTTAGTATGGAGTGGAGCCTAAGTATCAGACCAGTTAAAGGAGATGGGTTAGAATGGAGGAGTAACTTAGATAGTGGAGCTATAAAATATCAGATCCTTAGTAAGGAGTATGCATAGAGTGCTGGAGCTACATATCAGAAACCAGATAAGATATATATCAGAGGAGACTAGTAAACATAGATAAGTGGAGCTAATTGATTTCGGACCACAGCGTAAGGGAGAGGAGAGGGATAGACGGTAATATAGGTGGGACCGTTCTAAATGATCAGACAGGTAAGGTGGGTAGTAGCTGATTTGCGATCCGTGGAGCTAATATCATCCCAGTAAGGAGGTAGCTTATGGATAGTGTTTAAGTTAATATCAGCAGAAGGCAGTAGCATAGATAGTGGAGCTAAGATCAGGAGCGCAGTAAAAGAAAGAGAGAAGTAACTAGATAGCTCGAGAGTCTTATAATCAGACCAGTATATGGAGGTTCGTAGTTGGTAATGTGAGAACCAGTAACTACGATATAAAGTGGTAGCTAATATCAGACCTCACCTCGAGAGAGATAACATAGTATAGTGAGAGGCTAATATCAGACCAGTAAGAGAGAAGAGAGTAACCTCAAGATAGTTGGAGCTAATATCAGAACCAGATAAGGAGTAGACATATAGATGTGCGAAGCTAAATATCACACCGTAAGGAGTAGCTTATTGATAGTGGAGCTAATATCAGAACCAGTAAGGAAAGGAGAGTAACATAGATAGTGGAGCTAATATCAGACCAGTAAGGAGTAGAGGAGTAACTAGATTAGTGGAGCTTAATAATCAGACCATGTGAGGATGGAGAGCGGATGGTAGGTGAGTACTTAGATAGTGGAAGCTAATATCAGACCTAGTTAAGGAGACGAGAGATAGAGTAGATAGTGCAGAGGTGAATGATCACCGACTCTCGAAGTAACGATGGAAGGTGAGGAGAAGTTTATATTATCTAAAGAGTAGTGGATGCTCAATAGTCAGACCAAGTTGAGTAAGGAGTAGGCTAGGATAGTTGAGCTAATATCAGGAATCCGAGTGAGCGAAGGTGAGAACTAGAATGTGGAGCTAAGTGATCAGACCAGTAAGGACAGGAAGTAGCAAGATTAGTGGAGCTAGTATTCAGACCAGTAAAGAAGAGGGAGGATTAACTTAGATAGTTTTGTAGCTAGTATCCATCAGACCAGTAAAGCAAGAGGAGGAGTAACTAAGATTATGTGTGGAAGCTTAAATATTTCAGACCAGTAAGGCCCGAGAGTAACTAGAATGTCGTGAACGCTAATAATGTCAGACCAGTAAGGAGAGGAGAGTAACGTAGATTAGTGGAGCTAATTACTAATACTCATATCACAGTATAGGAGCATGGAGGTGTAGTAAATCTAGATGTCGTCTAATTATCGAGAGACCTAGTAAGCCAGCAGGAGAAGTAACTAGATAGTGGAGCTAATATTCAGACCAGTTAAGGAAGTAACTAGAAGTGAGCTAAATATCAGACCAAGTAACCCCCAGAGGAGAATTTAGTGAGACTAGTTAGTGGATGCTGGAGATATTTCAGGACCAAGTAAGGAGTAGCTAGATCGTTCTCGACGCTAAATAATGCAGACCGAAGGAGTATGTATGATAGTGGAAGCTAATATCAGTACCCAGTAATGGAAAGGCAAGAGTAAAAACTGAGATAGTGGATGTCTAAGTATCCGAACCCGTAAGGAGAAGGAGAGTAAGACTAAATAGTGACCAACCTAATATTCAGACCAGTTTAATGGTAAACGCTGAAGAGTAGTTAAAATAGATAGTTGTCTAATATCAGACCCTCAAGGAAGGAGAGTAACTAGATAGTGAGGGCTATCCATACAGACCACCAGTAAGTTAGATGCGAGTATAACTATGGACTCGCTGGTTGCTTAATATCAGACTCAGTACAGGAGAGGAGAAGTAATCTTTATGGTATAGTGGAAGCGTGACCTAGTCAGCACCCAGTAAGGAGTTACGCTAGATCGTGAGCTAAATATCAGACCATTGTAAGGAGTAGCTAGATAGTGGAAGAGTCGTAATATCCTTTTACGCAGTGAAGTAAAGCCGAGAGTATACTAAGTTTTAGTGGACCGTCTAATATCAGACCAGTAAGGACGAGGAAGAGATAACTAGGATAGTGGAGCTAATATCGACCAGTAAGGAGAGGAGAGTAACTAGATAGTGGGGAAGCTCTCATGATATCAGACCAGTAAGGTAGAAGCGGGTAAGTAGCTATAGATAGTTTGAGCTAATATTCAAGGATAACACATGTAATTAGAGGAAGAAGTAGCTGGCTGGGTCCTAAAATAGTGGAGCTAAATATCAGACCCCAGTTTAAGGATGAGGGAGAGTACTCTGATAGGTGAGAGTCAATATCAGACCAGTAAGGCCAGTAACTTAGATAGGCCTCATATATAATTGGTTGAGTGCTAATATCATGTTGGACCAGTAACAGGCGTAAGCTATATAGTGGAAATTGCTAAATATACGACCGGAGTTAAGGAAAGGAGAGTAGCTAAATAAGTGGAGCTAATATCAGACCAGTAAGGAGAGGAGAGTAACTAGATAGTGCGAAGCTTAATATCAGACCAGTAAGGAGAGGGGAGTAGCTACGAATAGGTTGTAGCTAATATCAGACGGAGTAAGTGAAGAGAAGAGTAGAGCTAGATAGTGTCGAGCTAAATTTATCAGATCCATTGAAGGATATGTCCGCATATAGATATGTGGAAGCTAAATATCCAGGAGGCCAAGTAGGAGTAGTCTTTAGTTGAATTGAGATGGTTCTTAATAATATTATCCAGTAAGAAGAAAGGAGTGTTTAGTATACTATGAGTAGTGGAGCTAATACTCACAAGGAACAGGGAAAGGAGAGGAGATAACTAGATAAGTGGCCAGCCTAATATACAGGAACCTCTTTTAAGGAACGTGAGAGTAGCCTAGTGATTAGTGGATGCTAATTATCTAGCCCTGGAGAAGTAAGGCCAGCGAAGAAATGATAGCCTCCTCCCGTGTTTGCATAATATACAGCACCATTGTAAGAAAGAGGAGCGCATTTATACTAGATAGTGGATGCTAATATACAGACCGTAGTGAAGGAGTAAGCTTTAGCCTCCTCCCTCTCTCTTCCCTGGT
>NC_036870.1:25461464-25482459 GCF_002910315.2 Salvelinus sp. IW2-2015
AGTAGTATCACCATTCTGACTCCTATAATTGAGTAGATTGACACCACCGAGATATACTCTAAAACCCCAACCCTAACAAGGACACTGCTGAACACGCTACCCTTCAACGCAATAAATGATGTTACCCACCTTGTTACTGCTAACCCCACCCTACAGGCCTGCTGCACCACGGTTGCACGCGTTAACTGCACTATAATGTTGCACCTCCGATCCGTTACATCTAACCCCAAACCCAAACAAGCCCATTGCACACCACTGGCCTCTCTTAATATGCATGTTGACCACCGTTACTCTAACCCCCAACCCTACAGGCCTGCTTGACACCACTGCCCTTAATGATGTTGACCACCGTTACTTCATACCCGCAACCCCCAGACCTCTGCACCAGTCCCCGCATGCCACCCTGCACCTTATAGTGATGTTGACCACCGTTACTTCTAACCCCAACCCTACAGGCCTGCTGCACCACTGCACCTTAATGATGTTGACCACCGTTACTCTAACCCCAACCCTACAGCCCTTGCTCCAGCACCTTAATGATGTTGACCACCGTTACTCTACCCCAACCCTACAGGCCTGCTGCACCACTGCACCTTAATGATGTTGACCACCGTTACTCTAACCCCAACCCTACAGCCCTGCTCACCACGCTCCCTTAATGATGTTGACCACCGTTACTCTAACCCCAACCCTACAGCCTGCTGCACCCCTCCTTAATGATGTTGACCACCGTTACTCTAACCCAACCCTAAGCCTGCTGCACACTGCACCTTAATGATGTTGACCACCGTTACTCTAACCCCAACCCTACAGCCTGCTGCATCCACTGCACCTTAATGATGTTGACCACCGTTACTCTAACCCCAACCCTACAGCCTGCTGCACCACTGCCTTAATGATGTGACCACCGTTACTCTACCCCAACCCTATAGGCTGCTGCACACTGCACCTTAATGATGTTGACCACCGTTACTCTAACCCAACCCTACAGCCCTGCTGCACCACTGCACCTTAATGATGTTGACCACCGTTACTCTAACCCCAACCCTAAGCCTGCTGCACCACTGCACCTTAATGATGTTGACCACCGTTACTCTAACCCCAAACCTACAGCCTGCTGCCCACTGCACCTTAATGATGTTGACCACCGTTACTCTAACCCCAACCCTAAGGCCTGCTGCACACTGCACTTAATGATGTTGACCACCGTTACTCTAACCCCAACCCTACAGCCCTGCTGCACCACTGCACCTTAATGATGTTGACCACCGTTACTCTAACCCCAACCCTACAGCCTGCTGCACCACTGCTCCCTTAATGATGTTGACCCCACGTTACTCTAACCCCAACCCTAAGGCCTGCTGCACACTGCACCTTATGATGTTGCCACCGTTACTCTAACCCCAACCCTACAGCCCTGCTGCACCACTGCCCTTAATGATGTTGACCACCGTTACTCTAACCCCAACCCTACAGGCCTGCTGCACCACTGCTCCTTAATGATGTTGACCACCGTTACTCTACCCCAACCCTACAGCCCTGCTGCCACTGCACCTTAATGATGTTGACCACCGTTACTCTAACCCCAACCCTACAGCCTGCTGCACCACTGCTCCTTAATGATGTTGACCACCGTTACTCTAACCCCAACCCTACAGCCCTGCTGCACCACTGCTCCTTAATGATGTTGACCACCGTTACTCTAACCCCAACCCTACAGCGCTGCTGCACCACTGCACCTTAATGATGTTGACCACCGTTACTCTAAACCCAACCCTACAGCCCTGCTGCACCACTGCACCTTAATGATGTTGACCACCGTACTCTAACCCCAACCCTACAGCCCTGCTGCACCACGTGCACCTTTAATGATGTTGCCACCGTTTACTCTAACCCCAACCCTATAGGCCTGCTTGCACCCAACTCTCACCTTAATGATGTTGACCACCGTTACTCTACTACCCCAACCATCAGGCCTGCTGCTACCACTGCATCCTTAATGATGTGACCACAGTTTACTCCAACACCTACTCTAAGCCGCCAACACCTACTGCCTGCTGCACCACTGCACCTTACATGTGCTTGCTGACCGTTACTCTAACCCCAACCACTACAGGCCCTGCTGCACCACTGCTCCTAATGATTGTGACCACCGTTACTCTAACCCCAACCCTACAGGCCTGCGCTGCATCACTGCACCTTAATGATGTTGACCACCTTACTCTAACCCCAACCCTACAGCCTGCTTGCATCACTGACTTTAATGGTTGACCACCGTTACTGCTAACCCCACCTACGGCCTGCTGCATCCACTGCCCAAATTGATGTTTGACCACCGTTACTCTAACCCCAACCCTACAGGCCTGCTGCACCACTGCCCTTAATGATTGTTGACCACCGTGTACTCTAACCCCAACCCTACAGCCTGCCTGCCCACTGCACCTTAATGATGTTGCACCACCTTACTCTAACCCCAACCCTACAGGCCCTGCTGCACCACTCGTCACCTTAATGATGTTGACACGTACCACCGCCTAGACCTCTAGACCCAACACCCTATCAGTTACCTTGCTGCTACCACCGCACCCTAAATGATGTCTTGCAACCACCGTTACTCTAACCCCAACCACTACAGCTGCTGCCCACTGCACTAATGATGGTTGACCACCGCTTACTGCTAACAACCCCACCCTACAGCCCTGCTTGCACCTGCACCTAAATGATGAGTTGACCACCGTTGACTCTACCCCAACCATACAGCCTGCTGCCATACCACTGCCTCCTTAATGATGTTGACCACCGTTACTCTAACCCCAACCCTTACAGCCCTGCTGCCACCACTGGCACCCTTAATGATGTTGACCACCCTTTACTCTAACCCCAACCCTACAGGCCTGCTGGCACACACTGCGTCCTTCAATGATGTTGACCACCGTTACTCTAACCCACCCTACAGGCCTCTGCACCACTGCACCTTAATGAGTGACCACCTGTTACTCTAACCCCAACCCTTAGCAGCCTGCTGCACCACTGCTCCTTAATGATGTTGACCACCGTTACTCTAACCCCAAACCCTACCCCCCTGCTGCACCACTGCACCTTAATGATGTTGAGCCACACGTTACTCTAACCCCAACCCTACAGGCCGCTGCACCCACTGCTCCTAACCCCTATGTTCTGACCCACCCGTTACTCTAACCTCCCAACCCTACAGGTGGCCTGCTGCACCACTGCACATCTCATCTTAATGATGTCTGGACACCGTTACTCTATCCCCATATCCCTAACAGGCCTCGACTGCACCAGACATGACGCTAATGATGTTGACCACCTTGATCTCTAACCCCACATCCCCTACGCCGCTGCACCACTGCCTCCTCTTTAATGAATACCTGTGTACACCGTTACTCTAACCCCAACCCTACAGCCCTGCTGCACCACTGCACCTTAATGATGTTGACCACCGTTACTCTAACCCCAACCCTACAGCCCTGCTGCTCCACTGCTCCCTAATGATGTTGGCTAATTTAATTAATTTGCAATCAACTAATGTTGACTGAGATGTTGGCTAGCTGGCACTCAATGCTATCAAAGGGAACATTATTGTTTTATGAACCATTCAGAGTAAAAACTAAATGTGTGTGTGTGTGTTCAGAGAGAGGGCTGGACTGGAGTTTAGTAGACAGTGGGGGATGGCAGAGGGAGTGTCAATAGTGCAGTCACCAGTGCATCTCTTAATATCTGTGTTCTGATCCGAAGCACATTGTTGTTGACCAGATGATCTAAGAATGCACAGAGCACTTTACTTATTCGGCAACTTTGTCTTGCTATACATTTGTGCTGCTGCTAATGTTGATCACTAGTAGGCCTACTGTATATATTAGTATTGATGGCTGTCAGACCTATGACTTGATCAACTTGCTCATTGTATTCACTATAACCGGGTGTCATTGTGATCCATATAGATTGTATATGTTTAATGTTATTTTTTTGCTGCAAAACCAATTCTACTCTGGGACAAATACAGTTTAAACTTGAACTTGAAGTGAGCTTTTAACGTTCTCAGAGAATGATCTAGAATACAAATACGTTATTAGATATATATACGTATATATATTAAGTCAACTGTATGCTAATGTMTGAATAATGAAAGCCTTTTGATCTATGAACTGTCATGTGCCCGTGTTCTACTTCTCGCTCTTCTACAGCAGAGTATAAATGAAGGAATTAGAGGCAGTTTGTCTCATAGTCTCTCTGCGCACAACGCATAAATCCTGTCCCCACATTAATATGTGAGAAATGATCTTTGAGAACAATGATTTTTTTGTCTTGAGAGATTTTTTTTTTTAATAAACTAAAAATAATCTAAAGAGAGAAAATGTGCAGTTGATTAAAAAGTCCTCGCCTTGAACAACAATAAAGAATAATTAAGATGATTTCACTTCGTATGCATCGCCGGTTACTGTGTGGAGGTGCTTTTAAAAATATAAAAATCTCTGAAGGATTTAATCTCCTTTGAATGATGTTTATGACTTGTGTTTATGACCTGCCTTCAGCATTTACAACAGTTTATGGTTAGATGACTCCTGACACTAGGGCTAACATTGATACCAAATTATAACGTTTCTGGTCATCATCTACTAATATGTCATGTCCGCAATGGTCATGTGAAGTGACGTGTATATTTTGGGATGTGAACACTCAGTTTGTTTGTTTGACCTGACAAAGATCTGTTTGGGATGGAAACATTGTCAATAAATCAGTGAATTGGGAGCTTTAACAGTGTGCGGGCCTTCTTGTTCTTTGCATTATCTGCTCATCAAACCAACAAGTTATCTTGTACCCAGAACATGTGTGTCTGTGAGGGGTGGATGTACAGTAGGAGTTAAACATAGAACAACATTTGATGAGACCACAGGAGGTTGGTGGCACCTTAATTGGGGAGGACGGGCTCGTGTTAATGGCTAGAGCGGAGTCGGTGGAATGGTATCAAATACATGGTTTCTTAGTGTTTGACATCATTCCATTTGTTCCGTTCCAGACATTATTATGAGCCGTCTTCCTCTCAGCAGCCTTCACTGGATGAAACTGAACCTGTGTGGCTGGACTTTTAGGTGACCAAAAAGAGGTAGAACATACAAACAAAGGGCAAATCAGTAAGAGATATTATATACAGTAAAACACACATACAAATGACATGCATACAAAATAAAATTGAAATACAGACATTTTTATATAGGTGGCATTATAGTGACCAAATGATCTTGAATCGTAAGGGACTCACACAGTGAAAAGCAGGAAGCCACTAAATGTACTTTTGCGTTGTGAATCGTCAAAGATGTGTGTGTTGGTCGCAAGACGCATGTACACCTGATCTCCCCTGTTCAGCTGAAGGGCAGCTCCGTTCGCCATTGTGTCAGCAATGTCCGCTCTGCTGGAATGATTCATAGCAGTGACCACTCTTTGTACATTTTTGAACAAGGCACACACTATTCTCCATTCCCCCCCTGCATGGCTGTAGAAAGAGAAGAAGTATACTCCTCTCTGGTGCTGTGAATAATCCTGAATCAAGAGAGAGGGTGTATTACAACCAGAGCATGTACAGTAGATTACCGTACTTCAGATGCATCAACACAAACACACACACGCACACCCACCCACCAACGCATGCTCGCTACACATACACACAAAAACATGTGCATGCATAGTATACATGCACACGTACACACTCACACACGTACACACACACACACGTATGTTCACACACGTACACACACACACATTTTTGCTCCTTCCTCGCAGCGGTCTAAGGCACTGCATCTCAGTGCTTGAGACGTCACTACAGACACCCTGGTTCGAATCCAGGCTGTATCACAACCGGCCGTGATTGGGAGTCCCATAGGGCGGTGCACAATTGGCCCAGCGTCGTCCGGGTTTGGCCGGTGTAGGCCTTCAGTGTAAATAAGAAATTGTTCTTAGCTGACTTGCCTAGTTACAGTTGAAGTCGGAAGTTTACATACACTTAGGTTGGAGTCATTTAAACTCGTTTTTCAACCACTCCCACACATTTCTTGTTAACAAACTATAGTTTTTGGCAAGTCGGTTAGGACATCTACTTTGTGCATAATACAAGTAATTCTTTCAACAATTGTTTTGTTTACAGACAGATTATTTCACTTATAATTCACTGTATTACAATTCCAGTGGGTCAGAAATTTACATACACTAAATTGCTGGCCTTTAAACAGCTTGGAAAATTCCAGAAATATGATGTCATGGCTTTAGAAGTTTCTGATAGAATAAATTGACAAATATGTGTGTCACGTTCCTGACTATTTTGTTAGTGTTGTATGGGTTATTGTCAGGACGTGAGTTTGGTGGGCATTCTATGTTGTTGTTTCTATGTTGGTTAGGGTTGCCTGGTATGGCTCTCAATTAGAGGCAGGTGTTTGGCGTTCCTCTAATTGAGAGTCATATTTAGGTAGGTTGTTTCACAGTGTTCGTTGTGTGGTTGCTCCTGTGTCAGTGTTTGTCGCACCATACGGGACTGTTCGGTTTGTGTTGTACATCGCATTTTATGTGTAGGCTATTTTCCTGTTCGTGCGTTCCGTGTTTATGTAAGTTCGTCTTCAGGTCTGTCTCCTCCGTTTGTTGTTTTGTTAGTTTATAGTGAAGTTCGTGTTTTCGTTCTGTCTTAATAAATATTATTGTTACAAACGCTGCGCTTGGTTCCTCAATACTCCTCTTTTCGGTTGAAGAGGAGGAGGACCACACGTTACAATTTGAGTCAATTGGATGTGCAATTTCCAAATGCCTGAAGGTACCACGTTCATCTGTACAAAACAATAGTACGCAAGTATAAACCCCATGGGACCACGCAGCGTCATATACCGCTCAGGAGGACGGTATGAGATGAAGCACTTTGGTGCGAAAAGTCAAATCAATCCCTGAACAACAGCAAAGGACCTTGTGAAGATGCTGGAGGAAACAGGTACAATTATCTATATCCACATTAAAACGAGTCATATAAACGAACATAACCTGAAAGGCCGCTCAGCAAGGAAGAAGCCACTGCTCCAAACAACATATAAAAAAGCCAGACTACGTTTGCAACTGCACCAAAGATGGTACTTTTTGAGAAATGTCCTGGTCTGATGAAACAAAATAGAATTGTATGGCCATAATATTGTTATGTTTGGAGGAAAAGGGGGAAGCTTGCAAGCCGAAGAACACCATCCCAACCGTGAAGCACAGGGGTGGCAGCATCATGTTGGGGGTGCTTTGCTGGCAGAGGACTGTGCATTTCAGAAAATAGATGGCATCATGAAGGTAGGAAAAATTATGTGGATTATTGAAGCAACATCTCAGAGACATCAAGTCAGGAAGTTAAAGCTTTGTCGCAAATGGTTCTTCCAAATGGACAATGACCCAAAGCATACACATTATCCAAGTTATGAGCAAAATGGCTTAAGGACAACAAAGTCAAGGTATTGGAGAGGCCATCACAAAGCCCTGACCTCAATCCTATAAAAATGTGTGGACAGAACTGAAAAAGCGTGTGCGAGCAAGGAGGCCTACAAACCTGACTCAGTTACACCAGCTCTGTCAGGAGGAATGTGCCAAAATTCACCCAACTTATTGTGGGAAGCAAGAGGAAGGCTACCCGAAATGTTTGATCCAAGTTCAACAATTTATTGGCAATGCTACCAAATACCAATTGAGTGTATGTAAACTTCTGACCCACTGGGAATGTGATGAAATAAATAAAATCTGAAATAAATCATTCTATTATTCTGACATATCACATTCTTAAAATAAAGTGGTGATCCTAACTGACCTAAGACAGGGCATTTTTACTAGGATTAAATGTCAGGAATTGTTAAAAACTGAGTTTAAATGTGTTTGGCTAAGGTGTATGTGTAACGATTTTCCTCCTCTTCTTCATCCGAAGAGGAGGAGTAGGGATTTGACCAAAGCGCAGCGTTGTGATATGACATAGTCATTTATTAAATGAAACCGACGAAACACGAAAATAACACTTGACTAATACAAAACAAATAAACGATGTAGACCGACCTGAACATAAGAACTTACATGACACGAAGAACGCATGAAACAGGAACAGACTACAAAAACCGAACAAACAAACCGAAACAGTCCCGTGTGGCGCAACATACACAGACACAGGAGACAACCACCCACAACAAACAATGTGAAACCACCTACCTTAATATGGCTCTCAATCAGAGGAAACGTAAACCACCTGCCTCTAATTGAGAACCATATCAGGTCACCCATAAACCAACATAGAAACACATAACATAGACTGCCCACCCAAACTCACGCCCTGACCGACTAACACATACAAAAATAACAGAAAACAGGTCAGGAACGTGACAGTATGTCAACTTCCAACTTCAACTGTAAATAAAGGTATTTAAAAATATATATACAGTATATCACAAAAGTGAGTACACCCCTCACATTTTTGTAAATATTTGAGTATATCTTTTCATGTGATAACACTGAAGAAATGACACTTTGCTACAATGTAAAGTAGTGAGTGTACAGCTTGTATAACAGTGTACATTTGCTGTCCCCTCAAAATAACTTGACACACAGCCATTAATGTCTAAACCGCTGGCAACAAAAGTGAGTACACCCCTAAGTGAAAATGTCCAAATTGGGCCCAATTAGCCATTTTCCCTCCCCGGTGTCATGTGACTTGTTAGTGTTACAAGGTCTCAGGTGTGAATGGGGAGCAGGTGTGTTAAATTTGATGTCATCGCTCTCACACTCCCTCATACTGACTGGTCACTGGAAGTTCAACATGGCACCTCATGGCAAAGAACTCGCTGAGGATCTGAAAAAAAGAATTGTTGCTCTACATAAAGATGGCCTGGGCTATAAGAAGATTGCCAAGACCCTGAAACTGAGCTGCAGCACGGTGGCCAAGACCATACAGCGGTTTAACTGGAAGGTTCCACTCAGAACAGGCCTCGCCATGGTCGACCAAGAAGTTGAGTGCACGTGCTCAGCGTCATATCCAGAGGTTGTCTTTGGGAAATAGACGTATGAGTGCTGCCAGCATTGCTGCAGAGGTTGAAGGGGTGGGGGTCAGCCTGTCAGTGCTCAGACCATACGCCGTATACTGCATCAAATTGGTCTGCATGGCTGTCGTCCCAGAAGGAAGCCTCTTCTAAAGATGATGCACAAGAAAGCCCGGCAAACAGTTTGCTGAAGGCAAGCAGACTAAGGACATAGATTACTGGAACCATGCCTGTGGTCTGATGAGACCAAGATAAACTTATTTGGTTCAGATGGTGTCAAGCGTGTGTGCGGCAACCAGGTGAGGAGTACAAAGACAAGTGTGTCTTGCCTACAGTCAAGCGTGGTGGGAGTGTCATGGTCTGGGGCTGCATGAGTGCTGCCGGCACTGGGGAGCTACAGTTCATTGAGGGAAACATGAATGCCAACATGTACTGTGACATACTGAAGCAGAGCATGATCCCCTCCTTTCGGCGACTGGGCCGCAGGGCAGTATTCCAACATGATAACGACCCCAAACACACCTCCAAGACGACCACTGCCTTGCTAAAGAAGCTGAGGGTAAAGGTGATGGACTGGCCAAACATGTCTCCAGACCTAAACCCTATTGAGCATCTGTGGGGCATCTTCAAACGGAAGGTGGAGGAGTGCAAGGTCTCTAACATCCACCAGTCTCGTGTTGTCGTCATGGAGGAGTGGAAGAGGACTCCAGTGGCAACCTGTGAAGCTCTGGTGAACTCCTGCCCAAGAGGGTTAAGGCAGTGCTGGAAAATGATGGTGGCCACACAAAATATTGACACTTTGGGCCCAATTTGGACATTTTCACTTAGGGGTGTACTCACTTTTGTTGCCAGCGGTTTAGACATTATGGCTGTGTTTGAGTTATTTTGAGGGGACAGCAAATTTACACTGTTATACGAGCTGTACACTCACTACTTTACATTGTAGCAAAGTGTCATTTCTTCAGTGTTGTCACAAGAAAAGATATACTCAAATATTTACAAAAAATGTGAGGGGTGTACTCACTTTTGTGATATACTGTAATATTGGAATATGCCTTACCTGTAACAGGGCTGTATGCACTGCCATAATTTGAGATGACATCATTATAGACCAATGTGACATCAATACTGACAGGTCCAAAATGATTCAAACTTCCCAGTGAAGCGGAGAATGCCACTTTTGGTTGGCCTGTAAAGAAGATAATAGTATTCTGTTTTTATTATATCAAGTTAAATTTACAGTAACGTTTTGTCATGCTGTGAGAAATCAGCCTCATGAAAGTCTCCTCTGTTACAAAAGAACAACCACAGTATAGAACATCACTGGTATGGTAAAATAGTGTACCTCTTCTCTGTACGCTCAGCCTCTGCAGCATGGCACTCTGTTTCTCTAGTGTAGCTCTCAGCTCAGACACCAGGACTCTCTCCTCTTCTAGGAGACCCTCAGCAGCTGTCAGCCTGGCCTCCAGTGACGGGGAGTCAGACACCTCCTCTACCCCCTGCCCCTCAGCCTGAATAGTATTCATCCTCATCCTCTGGCACCCACTCTCTCTCTCTCCCACCGTCTTTCCCTCTCTTTCACCATCTCTCCTTCTCTCTGACCCTCACCCCTCTCTCTCTCTCCCACCGTCTCTCCCTCTCTCTTACCCCACTCCCTCTCTTTCACCATCTCTCCTTCTCTCTGACCCTCACCCACTCTCTCTCTCTCCCACTGTCTCTCCCTCTCTCTTACCCCACTCCCTCTCTTTCACCATCTCTCCTTCGCTCTGACCCTCACCCCACTCTCTCTCTCTCCCACCGTCTCTCCCTCTCTCTTACCCCACTCCCTCTCTTTCACCATTCTCCTTCTCTCTGCCCTCACCTCCATCTCTCTCTCTCCCACCGTCTCTCCCTCTCTTTCACCATCTCTCCTTCGCTCTGACCCTCACCCCACTCTCTCTCTCCCTCTATCTGTCCTTCTCCTGTGAGGACCTGTTTCTCCATGGCATCATTAGTGAGACAAGGTGCTCCAAGCAGGCACAGAAACACTAGAGCCAGAGTTAGAGTTGCTCTCTCTATCATTCTTCTGTGCTGGAAGTTAAGTATTGTTTTTCTTCTGTAGGCTACAGTTAAGTCAGTCTTCTGTTTCTACTCCTCAGTCCCACTGCCTTTTATACATGTTGCACTAAACCACATGTTAAATACTAGCAGCAGGTACTGATTTGGTCATGTAAATTATTAAACTAAGGTCAAAGTGTATGTTTATGGGCATAGATCGGTCTTCATTTGCCCATAACATACACTTTGACCTTGGTTTTATAACAGTTTTATAACATTTACATTACCTGCTGCTAATATTTAACATGTGGTTTAGTACAACATTTATAAATCTTAATTTGTTTTCAATCGTAAAACGTGTCTGATAAATAACTCTAACTGTGCATCGTGGGTCGTTCTACCAATTCGGGGCCTTTTTGAGATATGTGAAAAATATTTTTGATTTCACCTCTTTTTAACATTCTGTCATAAGAACACATGTTCAACTTAATAAAAAAAAAATCCCATCTCAAGAGGTTAAATAATAAAATTACTATAGTAAGTGCCAATAAAGTGCCCAATAAAGTAACAGGGTTGACAATTTTATCATACAGTGTATCCTGAAAGTATTCAGACCGCTTGACTTTTTCCACATTTTGTTTCATTACAGCCTTATTCTAAAATGGATTAAGTAAAAGAAAATCCTCATCAATCTACACACAACAACCCATAATGACAAAGTGAAAACAGGTTTTTAGAAATGTTTTCTAATTTATTAAACCTTCAAAACAGAAATACCTTATCTGCATAGTGTAAGTAGTCAGACCCTTTGCTATGAGACTCAAAATTGAGCTCAGGTGCGTCCTGTTTCCATTGATCATCCTTGAGATGTTTCTACAACTTGATTGGAGTCCATCTGTGGTAAATTCAATTGATTGGACATGATTTGGAAAGGCACACCTGTCTATATAAGGTCCCACAGTTGACAGTGCATGTCAGAGCAAAAACCAAGCCATGAGGTCGAAGGAATTGTCTGTAGAGCTCCGAGACAGGATTGTGTCGAGGCACAAATCTGTGGAAGGGCACCAAAACATTTCTGCAGCATTGAAGGTCCCCAAGAACACATTGGCCTCCTGTTACGTTCGTCGTTCGAATGAGACCAAGGTGCAGCGTGGTACCACGTACATTTTCCTTTAATTTTAAATGTTCCACCAAAAAAACAATAAACAACTCAACGAACGTAAAGATAGTAGTGCAAACACATGCAACACAAAAAGACAAGATCCCACAACAGAAAGTGGGAAAAAGGGCTGCCTAAGTATGATCCCCAATCAGAGACAACGATAGACAGCTGCCTCTGATTGGGAACCATACTCGGCCAAAAACAAAGAAATAGACAACATAGAATGCCCACCCCAAATCACACCCTGACCTACCCAAATAGAGAAATAAAACGGCTCTCTAAGGTCAGGGCGTGACACCTCCATCATTCTTAAATGGAAGAAGTTTGGTACCACCAAGACTCTTCCTAGAGCTGGCCTCCTGTCCAAACTGAGCAATAGGGGGAGAAGGGCCTTGATCAGGGAGGTAACCAAGAACCTGATGGTCACTCTGGCAGAGCTCCAGAGTTCCTCTGTGGAGATGGGAGAATCAGAATCAGGCCTTTATGGTAGAGTGGCCAGACGGAAACCTGTCCTCAGTGCAAGGCACATGACAGCTCGCATGGAATTTGTCAAAAGGCACCTAAAGGACTCTCGGACCATGAGAAATAAGATTCTCTGGTCTGATGAAACCAACATTGAACTCTTTTGCCAGAATGCCAAGTGTCACGTTTGGAGGAAACGTGGCACCATCCCTACAGTGAAGCATGGTGGTGGCAGCATCATGCTGTGGGGATGTTTTTCAGCGGCAGGGACTGGGAGACTAGTCAGGATCGAGGGAAAGATGAACGGAGCAAAGTACAGAGAGATCCTTAATGAAAACCTGCTCCAGAGCACTCAGGACCTCAGACTGGGGCGAAGGTTCACCTTCCAACAGGACAAAAACCCTAAGTACGTACACAGCCAAGACAACACAGGAGTGGCTTCGGGACAAGTCTCTGAATGTCCTTGAGTGGCCCAGCCAGAGCCTGGACTTGAACCCGATCAGACATCTCTGGAGAGACCTGAAAATAGCTGTGCATCGATGCTCCCCATCCAACCTGATAGGCTTGAGAGGATCTGTAGAGAAGAATGGGAGGAACTCCCCAAATACAACTGTCCCAAGCTTGTAGTCATACACAAGAAGACTCGAGGCTGTAATCTCTGCGAACGGTGCTTCAGCAAAGTACTGATTAAAGGATCTGAATACTTATGTAAATGTATATTTCCATTTTTTATTTTAAATACATTTGGAAACAATTCTAAAAACCTGTTTTTGCTTTGTCATTATGGGTATTGTGTGTAGATTGATGAGGAAAAAACAATCTAATCCATTTTAGAATATGGCTGTAACGTAAGAAAAGGGGGAATGCACTGTAAATCAGCCATAAATCCCCTTGTGACAGGCGAAATGGAAGCTGGGTGCAAAAGGGAGGGGCAATTGAAATCAAACTTCACCCCGAAAATGTAACAATTCAAACATTCCTAGCCTGTCCATCTATGAGTAACAGGGCTGACGTGTTGTGCTCAACACACTCAGTTTTCCATCACAAAAATATAAKAATTGCTAATAATAGTAGAACCACAATGATATTACTATTAGATGTTCTATGTTCTATACTTTAACCATATTAAAAGGAGAGTTCAGTCCACGTACCAGGGTTGACCTTAAAATGAGGAACAGGTTGTTGTTTTTTTACCTTAAAATTAACCACTAAACTCATAAAATAAATGATATTTTCAGAAATTACTTTGTGAAAACTTTTGGGGTTAAGTGAGTTAAAATCTTCTTGGAAGTCACAGTGGGTGCACGGAGGGACATGTCAAAATGCTGAATATCGGCACATTCGCAAGTCTTTATTCATATACAAAATCTGATTTATTTCATTCTCCATGTTGTCTATATTAAAGGGCACTTCATTGAATATAAAAGGCTTTTGAAATTCAATATTGGTGCCGTTTCTACTTAAAATATCAAAGTGGACGGAAAAGGCACTCATTTCTTGGAATGACCCATCTATCAATAGATTTGCTGATGCGTTATAAACTAAGGTCAAAGTGTATGTTTATGGGCATAGGTCAGTCTTAATTTGGATACAATAAATGGTCATTTGTTATCAATAGTAAAATGTGTCTGATAAATAACTCTGCATGTGACCGTGTGGGTGTGTGTTTATGCGTCAGTGTTTGTGTAAGTGTGCGTGACTGTACTGTATGTGCACGTGAGCAGACATACACACACACATACCTCCAATCATGTCTGATGTTTTATGATTCCATGGTATTGGAAAACTTTTTCTTGTAATTACAGTAAGCTGTAGCTGCCATTCAAGCCATTAACACTGACTCCCCACGACCTTGGATCTTACAGGTCACTAATATGTGAAATGTTATTTACCATTTCCCCATGTTACATTCATTGCGAAATTACAAGATTGACTTCTAATCAAAACAACTTTTTACAGTAGTTCATTTCTTTTCAATGGAATAATAACTGAGCAGGTGAGAACATGCCTCTCTACCTAGCTTAGTCTGTCTGGTAAAAGTAAAGTTGACTGATCAGGAACTTTGTGGTTCAGCATGGAGACAGGAGATTTGTACCATATTACAGAAACACTCATCAGCAGCAGCTCCATTTTATAAGTGTTTAATGTGTGATGAAACAAATAGTAAATCACAGCTTTAATGTCATTCTGCATCCAATGCATTGCTGTTTTAAACAACCACTTCAAATATAACTCATGCATCAATGGAATGAACTCTTAAAACAAATAATACATTTTATTTTCAACAAAAACAGATTCAAAGATAGTAGAGTTAATCAAAAGATGACAAGGCAGGAACTAATTAATACACACACACACACACACACACACACACACACACACACACACACACACACACACACACACACACACACCCTTTGCATATTTAGCCTTTTCTTCTACAATTAGGCAATTGACCTACACTACATTTGCTCGAGTGAAATAATTTGCATACAAAATTTGAGTGATGTCCCTCAACTATGTTGATCAGAAAAGACTTTAAGACACTTTTACATTTTACTGTCAGTCAAAGAGACAAGTAAGTGGACATGATGACAGATCGATGTTAGAAAGCATAGTTGTCAAGAGTTTTGTGAAAGAGAAAGAAATCAAAACACTATACTGTATCATGTGTCTATAATACAGGTGTTGCCAGTGGATCAATTTCAATATTCACATTTCAATGTCTTTTAAATCCAGAGAGGATGATCTAGGCATAGAACAGATGGGTAGTGCCACATACAACAAGGCATTTGTTGGCATAATGTCTTAAAAATTGGATCCTCAACAGTTAAAGGTCCAATGTAGCCATTTTTATCTCAATATCAAAGAATTTCTAGGTAACAATTAAGTACCTTACTGTGATTGTTTTTAGTTAAAATGGTCAAAAATAAACAAAAATAGCTTATTAGCAAAAAGCAATTTCTCAAGCAAAATTTTTGCTAGGACTGTCTAGGAGTGGTCTGAGTGAGGAGGGGAAAACTGAAAATTAGCTGTTTTGGCAGAGGTTTGGAACTCTCTTTCTTATTGGAGTATTAACTAATTTAGTGTCTGGTGATGTCACCAGGCAGGCCAAAACTCRACCCCACCAAAACAGGCAAAGATTTTCAAACAGCTCTTACACTAAAAGGGCATTATCATACTTTTCACAATTTCACTGTTTTATTCCAACCTCAGTGTGGAAATATATTCAAAACACAGGTAAATCTAGTTTTTGACTGCACTGGGCCTTTAAAACAACTCTGCATACATGTATAACTACATCATTTCATTTATTTTCGCAGTTAGTCTTTAATTTAAATGTTTCATTACAAATAAGGGAAAAACCTATAACACCACATCATTCATTACTACAGTTCCTCAGAAAAGGCTAATGTTATTTTCTGCAGAGCTAGATGAGTCTATCAAATTGATGCCTTCTCATTGGGTTAAAGGGGACAACTAGTGGATGGAGTCATGTTATTCATCAGAGTCATGTGGTTGGGCAGTCTCAGATTGGTTAGAATCATGTTGCTCCTCCTCTAGGGTGGCGACGGTGTTGGTCTGACTGCTCACATCCAACTCTTTCAAAATGGCATCCTCATCCCCCTTCCCCTCTATTTCCTCTTCCTGCTCCATATCCTCCCCTCCCCCCCCCATTTGTCCAGCGAGATCTACGGTCCACTCCTCCCCTGTAGTTCTCTTAGGCTGGGTTGGGCCTGCTCCATTATAGAAGAGCTGGTTCTGGTCCGTGTGGTGTTGGTTGTGATTCTCTCTGTGGTTGTGGTTGTGGTGGATCTCACTGTAGTGCTGTCTATGGTTCTGGTGAGAGTAGCTGTGGTGCTGGCTGTGGAAGAAGCTGAGGATGGTGTGTTTGGGCAGGCCCAGCTGGGCTGACAGGGTGTGGACAGCCTCCTCGTCAGGGTTCAGACCAACGTCCTGGATGAAGCTCTGCAGGATCCCCTGCGCCTCCCGGGACACCCGAAACCCCTCGCCATCACTCCCACCATCGCCCTCGCCGTTAGTCTGTCTGCCCCCCGCCCACCGTCCCTCTCCCCCTTCCTTGTCATTGTTACACACACCCCTACCCCTGCCCTGGCCCCAACCCCTACAACCCCTGCCAGTAATGTCCTCTTCCCTCCCATCACCCTGACTACTCCCCCACCAGGTCCTCAGTTGCCCCCTACCCCCCTCAGTCTCGGCCGGTGATGCTGTGGATGGTTGTCGTGGCGGCAGGCGAGGCTCCGCCTGGGGCTGCAAGGGCAGCTGGGACAGAGCGGTCAGTGTTCGTTGATGATGTTGTTGTTGCAATGGGGAGTGGCGTTGGAGCTGGTGGAGACAGATGGATGTTAAGTTACAAACAAACCAATGGGAGCTGATGATATACACATTTGAGTGTGTATATATGCATGTACATTTACACTGTAGAATTGTGTTTGTGTTGTATGCGTGGGCTTCCATGCGTGTACGTGTGTATGTAGGCTGACCAGTGTGTTGTTGTTGACTAGCTGCGTGAGTCTGTCTGTACAGTGTTGTTGCAGAGTGTTGCTCTCCTGTTCATAGATGGCGTCTCGTTCCATCTGGCCCAGACTCAGGAAGCGCCGGATCATACACAGGTTCTCCCACAGGGTTCTGTTCTCCGGGGACGGATCCTCCTTCCAGCGCAGCAGCTCACACAGCCAGCCCTGCAGAACACACACACAGAACCCACATCAGAACCCGGTCAGAGAACCCATAGAATAGAAATACAAACCATCTCAGAACCCATTCAAGTAAGATACTAAAATATACTATCTTTTGTAAAGATACTGAAACACAGCTTCTATTTTTATGACCAGAAAACAACATTGTTATTGATGTTTTATATAAAATAACTACAGTTCAAACTACTAGTCAACATCAAGCAGAACACTTCTCTCTCTCAGGAGCCAGAGGAGAGGAGGAGGCAGAGAGGGAGAGGAGGAGGCAGAGAGGGAGAGGAGGAGGCAGAGAGGGAGAGGAGGAGGCAGAGAGGGAGAGGAGGAGGGGCACAGGGAGAGAGGGAAGAGGAGAGGCGAGCAGAGGGAGAGGAGGAGGCAGAGAGGGAGAGGAGGAGGCAGCAGAGGGAGAGGAGAGGCACGAGGGAGAGGAGGAGGCAGGAGGAGAGGAGGGGCAGCGAGGGAGAGGAGGAAGCGAGGCGAGGGAGAGAGGAGGCAGTGAGGGAGAGGAGGGCGGGGGCAGCGAGGGAGAGGAGGGGGCAGCGAGGGAGAGGAGAGGCCAGCGAGGAAGAGGAGGGAGGCAGCGAGGGAGAGGAGGAGGGCAGTGAGGGAGAGGAGGAGGCAGCAAGGGAAGGAGAGGCAGCAAGGGAAAGTAGCGACAGTGCCAAGCTCTTGTCCTCTACACAATTACTGTGGACACACACACCCTGGCCGTAGCCCAGCAATAGCACAAAAAGCCATGAGATGCAGTGAGAAGATACAACAAAGAGCTCTAACATGGTGCTGCCTGCCAAACAGCCCTACAATAACGTGAGCTCTAACATGGTGCTGCCTGCCAAACAGCCCTACACTAACGTGAGCTCCAACATGGTGCTGCCTGCTAAACAGCCCTACACTAACGTGAGCTCCAACATGGTGCTGCCTGCCAAACAGCCCACAATAACGTGAGCTCATACAATGGTGCTGCCTCCAAACAGCCCTACAATAACGTGAGCTCCAACATGGTGCTGCCTGCTAAACAGCCCTACACTAACGTGAGCTCCAACATGGTGCTGCCTGCTAAACAGCCCTACACTAACGTGAGCTCCAACATGTGCTGCCTGCCAAACAGCCTACACTAACGTGAGCTCCAACATGGTGCTGCCTGCTAAACAGCCCTACACTAACGTGAGCTCCAACATGGTGGCTGCCTGCCAAACAGCCCTACAATAACGTGAGCTCCAACATGGTGCTGCCTGCCAAACAGCCCTACAATAACGTGAGCTCCAACATGGTGCTGCCTGCCAAACAGCCCTACAATAACGTGAGCTCTAACATGGTGCTGCCTGCCAAACAGCCCTACACTAACGTGAGCTCCAACATGGTGCTGCCTGTAAACAGCCCTACACTAACGTGAGCTCCAACATTTTGCTGCCTGCCAAAACAGCCTACACTAACGTGAGCTCCAACATGGTGCTGCCTGCCAAACAGCCCTACAATAACGTGAGCTCCAACATGGTGCTGCTGCCAAACAGCCCTACACTAACGTGAGCTCCAACATGGTGCTGCCTGCCAAACAGCCCTACATAACGTGAGCTCCAACATGGTGCTGCCTGCCAAACAGCCCACACTAACGTGAGCTCCAACATGGTGCTGCCTGCTAAACAGCCCTACAATAACGTGAGCTCCAACATGGTGCTGCCTGCCAAACAGCCCTACAAAACGTGAGCTCCAACATGGTGCTGCCTGCCAAACAGCCCTACAATAACGTGAGCTCTAACATGGTGCTGCCTGCCAAACAGCCCTACACTAACGTGGAGCTCCAACATGGTGCTGCCTGCTAACAGCCCTACACTAACGTGAGCTCCAACATGGTGCTGCCTGCCAAACAGCCCTACACTAACGTGAGCTCCAACATGGTGCTGCCTGCAAACACGCCTACAATAACGTGAGCTCCAACATGTGGCTGCCTGCCAAACAGCCCTACACTAACGTGAGCTCCAAACATGGTGCTGCCTGCCAAACAGCCCTACATAACGTGAGCTCCAACATGGTGCTGCCTGCAAACAGCCCTACACTAACGTGAGCTCCAACATGGTGCTGCCTGCTAAACAGCCCTACAATAACGTGAGCTCCAACATGGTGCTGCCTGCCAAACAGCCCTACACTAACGTGAGCTCCAACATGGTGCTGCCTGCCAAACAGCCCTACAATAACGTGAGCTCTAACATGGTGCTGCCTGCCAAACAGCCCTACACTAACGTGAGCTCCAACATGGTGCTGCCTGCTAAACAGCCCTACACTAACGTGAGCTCCAACATGGTGCTGCCTGCCAAACAGCCCTACAATAACGTGAGCTCTAACATGGTGCTGCCTGCCAAAACAGCCCTACACTAACGTGAGCTCCAACATGGTGCTGCCTGCCAAACAGCCCTACACTAACGTGAGCTCCAACATGGTGCTGCCTGCCAAACAGCCCTACAATAACGAGCTCCACATGGTGCTGCCTGCCAAACAGCCCTACACTAACGTGAGCTCCAACATGGTGCTGCCTGCCAAACAGCCCTACACTAATGTGAGCTCCAACATGGTGCTGCCTGCCAAACAGCCCTACAATAACGTGAGCTCCAACATGGTGCTGCCTGCCAAACAGCCCTACACTAATGTGAGCTCCAACATGGTGCTGCCTGCCAAACAGCCCTACACTAACGTGAGCTCCAACATGGTGCTGCCTGTCAAACAGCCCTACAATAACGTGAGCTCTAACATGGTGCTGCCTGCCAAACAGCCCTACACTAACGTGAGCTCCATGGTGCTGCCTGCCAAACAGCCCTACACTAAGTGGAGCTCCAACATGGTGCTGCCTGCCAAACAGCCCTACACTAACGTGAGCTCTAACATGGTGCTGCCTGCCAAAAGACGCCTACAATAACGTGAGCTCCATGGTGCTGCCTGCCAAACAGCCCTACACTAACGTGAGCTCAACATGGTGTGCCTGCCAAACAGCCTACAATAACGTGAGCTCCAACATGGTGGCTGCCTGCCAAAACAGCCCACTACACTAATGTGAGCTCCACATGGTGCTGCCTGCCAAACAGCCCTACAGCTAACGTGAGCTCCATGGTGCTGCCTGCCAAACAGCCCTACAATAACGTGAGCTCCATGGTGCTGCCTGCCAAACAGCCCTACACTAACGTGAGCTCCATGGTGCTGCCTGCCAAACAGGCAAGATGGGAAGCAAGAAAGAGAGTGAAAGAAAGGCAGAGAGAGAAAGACAAAAATCACTCCATTCTACAGAGGGAAATTATCCCAAAACAAAAGGCAATAACAAGCTTATGGTTCTGCCTGAAAACGAGCACAATGGAACCACCAGTGTGTCTGTGTGTTGGCGCGCATTTGGTGTGTGTTCAAGTGTGTGTGTGTGTTTGTGTATAAGTGTGTGCGCATGTGTGTGACCTGTGCGTGTTTATGTGTGTGTGCGCATTCATGCAAGCGTGTGTGTGTAAACTGGTGATTTATAGAACAATAACCGTCTGATGCAGTGATCAGAGCTCTCCATAGACTGCAGCTGCTAGTTGATCATTTCCTAC